>NC_056733.1:1461836482-1462013412 GCF_019279795.1 Protopterus annectens
TTTTCCCATTTTTAAAGGGGGAATTTTTAAATTTTTTGGGGGCCCCCCCCAAAAGTTCAAAAAAAAAATGGGTTTTTCCTTTTCCAGGGAAGGGATAAAATTTTTTGGCTTTTTTGTTTTTGGGAGACTTGATGTATTGTTTTGTAAATTTTAGCCTGGCCTGGGTGTTTTTCTGTGTAAGAAAAGGCTTCCATCCCTACTCAATAGTCCAGACATATAGAGAATATGGGAGATTTTTGTCACGTAGTACACAACCAGTACTTTCCAGAAATTCCTGCAGCTTTCAGTGTAGGTCTCTTGGCAGCCTCCCTGACCAGTTTTTCTATTGTCTTTTCATCAGTTTTAGAGTGATGTCCAGTTCTTTGCAAAATCACTGTTGTCTCCACTTTTTGATGACTGTCTTCACTGTGTTCCATGGTGTATCCAATGCTGTGGAAATTTTGTTGTACCCTTCTCCTGACTGATACCTTTCAACACTGAGATCCCTTTGATGCTTTGTAAAGCTCTCTGTGAACCATGGCTTTTGCTGTAGCAGACAACTTAATAAATGTCAGGAAAATCCTATTAGGACAGCTGAACTTTATTTAGAGTTAATCAGAGTCTCTTTAATTGATGGCAGGTTTGTATCCAAGAAGACTGAATGTTGTAATTAAAGCAAAAAGTGCTTTAACGAAGTATTAGTTTAAGGGTGTGCACACTTATACAACCAGCTTATTGTAAGTGTTTTATATTTTTCCCCTAACAAATTTGTTTGATTTTCATTTGAATTGTACAGGTTATAGGTCACATTAAAGGTAGGAAAAGTTTTAAAATTATTTATTGTGTTCCACTGTGTGTGTGTGAGTGTGTATGTATATGTGCATATGGGTGCATGCAATTAGTTATTTGCTAAACTTAACCTAGAGTTAAGTATTATTAATGTGTACATTCTAGTAAATGTTGCCTAATGTTTTACTTGTTCATTGTCACATGTTGGCTATGTGTTGCACATGCAGACTTTGTCAGTATTATTTTTTCTTTTTATTGCAAAGCTCTTTTATTACTTGTTATCTTTGCCAATGTAATCCAAGTCATGGCTGAAAAAGGTCCTGGGACCAATTCATTTTCCTAGTTACCAAAGTTTAAATAAATACGAAATAGAAAAGGGGGGGGGTGAACATGACATAAATAATTAAGGAACTAGTAAAGCACATTTTAATTCTGCATCATTCATGAGAGAGAAATAACTTCCCACTGAAGGCATTGGGAAATAGCAGATGTGACTTGTCACCTGTAAATGTACAGCAAAGATAATTTACTGCAGTAAGAGTTTTCACACCTCAGCATGAGTGTATGGGGGAAGGTCTGTCAGTTCATTTAGAACTACAAAAGCATTCCTTTACAAAAGCCTGTTTACATGTTTTCTTTTGCCGGAAGTAGCTAGCAGCTGTTTATAGCATAGAACATGTTCTGACAGACATATAAATGAGGCTCAGTCAGGGAAACATAGAAGTAGCTCTGTTAGAGAAGGTGCGTTGAGATGACTGCACTTCACAGTCCTGACGTTCTTTTTAAATGGCATGAGAAAACACCACCACTTCTAATGTCTAGCATGAGGATTTGAAATGTATTCTGGTAAGAAGAAATAAAAGCAAAAAACAAGATCACGTTACCAGGGCAGGCACCATCATATGCCATTTTTAGGGAAACCCATTAAAATTGTGAAAGTAGCATTTGGAGTGATTTTGAGGTGTTAAAGTAGTTCAGAAGGCAAATATACAATGAAGAAAACACGTTTTTTTAGTTGTGGTGCCTCATTGCGAGTTGCTGTAGTTGTCCTCCACACTTGTATGTGCAGACTGCACATATTTTTGACCATAAACAACATTGAACAACCACGCATACTCCCTTTACTCTTTCTCTGGTAGGGCTTCCTCATTATTTAGGCTTGAGATCAACTTAAGTGTTTGGGAAGCAAGCTTGGTTTGCCCTAGATCATGCTTTGTGAGTTCAGTTATCCCGGAAGTTAAATAATCTAGAATCTACCTCCTCCAGGGGAAAAATGCATGCAGTTGAACAGGAAGATAAGAATAACTGCTTTGCAATAACCCAGTACACAAATGGAGTTGTAAGCCATGCTCTTTCAGATGAGTTAGTGCTGTGTATTTGTTTTGTGTGTGTGTGTGTGTGTGTGTGTGTGTGTGTGTGTGTGTGTGTGTGTGTGTGTGTGTGTGTGTGTGTGTGTGTGTGTGTAATATCTTTAAGCTGTAATCCATTTCCTTATTGCGTAGAGCTCCGCTGGAATGGGTTACAAGATGTTCACACCTACCTAGTGAGTAAGGGAGAAAAATAAGTGCAATAATGGCTTAGTGAATGAACAGTATTAAATCTTTAAATTCTTTGCTGGAGACTTAGTAATTTTGCTTCACGATGTTTGCTTAGCATTACCTTAACCCACCTATTGTGTGTGTGTGTTCTGCTGTTTGTATTGCTGTTTAGCCTGAGACTTTTTTGTGAGGGGAGTATGTATGTGAGATTTGTGAATGCCAAGGATTAAAATAAGTTCATTTGTAACATTTTGTGTCAGAAAAGTGTAATGTTTTGCTTGTGCTGAGACAGAATTTTTTTTTCTTTCACAGCTGCTAAAAGGTTTCGCGAGAAACAGAGGAGCTGCAAAAAACCTATGGCAACCTCCACTCCAGTACCCAAACAGAAAATTAAAAGTGAACGGACAGTTGGAGATGCTTCGGATAATGAGGTTACTACACTGGTTCTAGTTTGAGATTTAGCAGCTGATAGAATACCCAACATTTAAAGTGATACCAATTCCTGTATAATAGTAAGCACTATACATTGAAACATTGCTCCAAAATCATACATATAACAAAAAAAAATATATACATTATGAACATATATATCATGTACAATAATATGATAAATAAAATAAAAAATAAACAATAATAATGAAAAATAAAAATAAACTAAAATAATATAATAAAATACAATTGTATGAAGTTATTATATATGTGGAAATAAAATGTTACCTAAACATCTTCCATCAACAAACTGTAAAGGGACCTATACAATGATTAGAGCAACAGTTGCTCTAATCATTGTATAGGTCCCTTTACAGTTTGCTTACTATTATACAGGAATTGGTATCACTTTAAATGTTGAGTATATAAGCATGGTCCACCAGGGGTCGGTTTTTCCTAATCATTTCTTGAACTGCATTGACAAAGGCCAGGGTATGGCCGAAACCGGTATGCTATTTAGTTATTAGATTCCTTTATTAAGGAATCTGGATTCCAATAAAGTTGGTTTCGATCGAACCGTATGTGCTGGCTCGAGTTTTTTGGATGTTTACTTGATTTTGGAGCCGTGCACGTTGTCCGGCGTGCGCGTACCTTGGGTGAAGTTGCTGAGCATAATTTCATTATGCCAGTTTAGCAGCACGTCAAAAATAATTTGTTTTGAATTTTATTATTTTGTTTTAAAATAAAAAGGTAAATGAAAAGATATTTGTGTTTCACTGTTGCAGTCCTAATGATGGGATTTCCTGCAGTGGAAGCCTTTTGCCAGCCAGACCACCAGAGATTTTTTCCTCATCCTGAAGCCGGTGGATGCCCTGTCTGACGTTATGACATCTGGATATAAAGGGAGTCTGTTAGTGCCGTGACCTCATTTCTTTCTTCCCATTGGAGCCTAAAGCAGAGTGCTAGTTGGGGCTTCATTCAGTCTGTACCAGAGAACGATAATATCTAAAGCGAAGTACGCTACTGGAGAAGCTTCTCATATGTTTCTTGACTAATGTCAGAGAAAGTCAACTATCTCTGCTGTGGCAAGCAAATAAGCACTGGAACTTTTGTTCTTTTTGTGCGACTTGTTTGGGTACAGAACTTGAGATTCCTAACTGTCAGTTCTGTGCTTGCTTTAACAGTAGAACTGTCAAGGCTAGGGCTGAGATTTTAGCCAAACATTTTAGTGAGTCATTGGGGCCTTTGCATACTATGTTGTCTGCTGATTAAGCTGAAGTTGATCTCCCTAGGCATAAAAAGGAAAAGCGCTTTGCCTTGGGTGATGCTAGTTTGCCATCCTCCTAAGCTTATGATCATCAAAGAAGGGAGGCACCTTCACAGACACAGGCCTCTACCCAGACCCATTCAGAGTCCAGTCTGCCACAAGCTGAAGGATTTGGCTTACTGGTTTGTGCCACCTTATGACCACTCTAAAACTATGCTTTCTGTAATTAGGAGATTGCCTTGGCTCATCATCCTAGTGAGTTGGTTGGTTGTGCTGGTCCTGGTGTGGATGTCACCCCTAGGCCTAAGCCTAAGTTCTCGCACAAAAAAGCTTCATCCACCTTGCCCCTGACTGGGCCTACCAGCTCCGATACTCAGGCCTATCAACAAGACCTAGTTAAGGTGGTTGAGGATTTGATTTCTGTGGTCAGATCCAGATGCCTGCCTCCCCCCGAATCATCTCATGGTCAAAGAAAAGAGGGATACTTCATCCACAGGAGTTTTATGACTCCTTTGAATATGGGGATAATTATGATAATGAGAGTCCACTTTTCAGAGTGTGTATCTATCCCCTTCTAAGGGGATTCTGAGGAGAACCTTGCCTGGGATTCTGAGGAGAACCTTGCCTACGCTTCCCCAGAGTACATTTCTTTTGGGGGAATCTTTACATACCTTGAGGGAACACTTCAAATGGGAAGCTCAGGACTATAGACAATCCAAGAAAACAGGAAATTGCTAAATCTCTTTGAGCATAAACCCCTCGTCATTCCCCCAGTCTTAGAGATGGCGGAGGATGATTTGTTGGATTCCTGATGTTCTTCATTCCACATTGCTGCAGTCCTAACCATTGGGTAGTCCGCTGTCCAGTCGGCCCGAATACCAAAGTATATGGCTGACGTCGGTCAGGGCGCATTAGACTGACGTCAGTACGTCAGGGTACTAATGCGCATGACCGACGTCATATCCTCAGTCTTTTTTGCCGCATGGTCCGATGCAGAAGCAATTTTGCGAGTGCAGGTTGGCGTTCTGAAAGTTTCTGAAGCCAGAGTTTCAGACCGAATCAAAGTTGGCTAAGTACCCCGTTGGGGAATATTTTCGTTTTTTCTTGCCTCAGTATTTAACCGGATGTCAGAAAAGTGAATAACTGTATTTCTTGTGGGAAACAGATACCTCATAGGGATTACCATACTTTGTGTATACCTTGTTTAGGGCCTGAGCACGACGTTGTTGGATGCCGCTCTTGTGCTAGATTTAACAAATGCACTATTAAGAGAAGGTTAGACTGTGCCAGGTTAGTGTTTGGGAAGCGTTGTAATTATAAAATGCCGTCGGATGCTCCGACGCCGGCTTCGGCTAAAAAACGCAAGGACAAAACAGCAAAGCCTAGAGTGGAAGAACCGACAGTCCCAGACGTCGGTTCTTTAGAGGGTTCAGTGGAGCCGGAGGTTTTGCCAGGTGTTTCTTTGGAGTCTCAGGGAGAGACTTTACTGTTACAGGATGTATCCTCTCAGGAAGTAGGCCAGGCTGAGGGGCCTCTCAGGTGGCTGTTCTTCCCTCTCTTCCTAAGGTGGTCAGAGCCTCCCTTCTGTTTCCAAGGCTTCTTTGAGGGGCAGGCCGAGTTTTGCTTCAGTGGGGTTTCTCCTAGTGCTTCAGGGTCTTTGCCTAAGAAACATATGCTTAAAATGGCAGAGGATTTGATTACTATGATAAGGGTTCTATGCCCTCCTGATAAGAGGCCTAGGGTGGAACCTGAGTTTGAGAGTTTTGAGCAATGCTCGAGGCTTCTGAGTCTTCGGCTGAAGACTTGCAGGAGTACCCTCCTTATTCTGATTCTGATGTGGATGATTCTACTCCTTCAGCTTCCCCTCCTGAGGATTTTTCATTTTCAGAGACTCTGCATTCCATGAGGGAGCATTTTAAATGGGAAGGTCAAGATTTCTCTGATTCCAGGAAAAGGCTTAGGGAATTCTTGTTTTACCCCAGCATAGGCCTTTAGCTATACCTCCTGTTTTGAATGTGGTGGAAGATGTTTTTGCAGAAGCTTCCTGAATCAGTTCTTTGCCTCCTGCCCCAGTTAAACCGGATAGGTATTATAGGGTGCCTGAAGCTCATAAGTATCTTTTAAGAGTCCTAGGGCAGACCCGAAACTGTCTCTCAGGGGCCTAAAGGTGTGAAGGCCTCAGTTGTTAAAAATCCTGTCCCTCCTGATAAAGAGGCAAGGGCTTTGGATAGATGGGGAAAGAAAGTGTATACTTCTTCCACTTTAGCCATGAGGGCGTTGAATTGTCAGTTTCACATGTTAAAATATCAGAATTATCTTCTTTCACAGTTGAAATCTAAGGTGGATGCTCTGGCGGAAGGTATTGAGTGTAAAGAGTTGCAGGATTTAGTTCATGTGTCTGAACAGGTGGGTAAACATTCCTTGCAATGTGGTTTTGATGCTGTGCAGGCCTCCTCCAGGGTGGCTGCCACTGGTTCTGTTCTTCGCAGCCACGCCTGGTTGAGAGATCAGAATTTAGCTGAGCATGTTAAGACACGGATTTTGGATGCTCCCTTGCAGTCTGATGTGTTGTTTGGTTCGCCTGTAGAAGCAGTTTTGAAGAAAATGGAGGACAAGGCTAAGTCTATGCAAACTGTTAAGGATTTTTTGCAGGTGCAGCCTCTGAAGTTTAGTAGAAATTGGCCTGCTAAGGGATGGACTTATCCTGCTTATGATTCCCAGTCTAGGGGTAGGTCTAGACGTGGTAGGGGCAGAGCTCAGGGTTCTTTTAGGCCTAGGACAGGGAGTTCCCCTGCTCAGACTTCTGGTGAGGGCAGGGGTCAGTCCTTTCGTAAGCAGACCCAATGACCTGCCTTTTCAGCTGCCAGTTCATTCTCGCCTGGCAGCACCGTTGGGAGGAAGACTGTCTCTTTTCAAAGAAAATTGGGATTTAATTACCCAAGACAGATGGGTTCTGGATATCATTCACCACGGTTACAGGTTTTATTTCCATACCTTGCCTCCTTTCAAAGGCATGCCAGACATTCCTCCTCTACAAAGACAAGAGGCTCACAAGCAAATTTCTCAGTTACTCCAAATAGGGGCCATTCAGCGGTTCCTGTGCCAGAAAGGGGCCTAGGATTTTATTCTCGCCTGTTCCTAGTACCGAAGAAGGGGAACACGTGGAGACCAATTTTGGATTTATCTATCCTCAACACTTATCTGGACATTCCCAAGTTCAAAATGTTGACGTTACAACAGCTTTTACCTCTGCTGGGCAAAGATCACTGGATGGTAACTTTAGATCTCAAGGAAGCTTACCTTCATGTGCCTATAAGACTAAGTTGCAGAAAGTATCTGCGTTTTCGAGCTGGAAATTCACATTATCAGTTCTCTGCATTGCCCTTTGGCTTATCTACTGCGCCCAGAGTATTCACAAAGGTTCTGGCTCCAGTGATAGCTTACTTCAGGCTAAAAGGAATTCAAATCTATCCTTACTTGGACGATTGCCTGATTCTGGCTCAAGAAAGGGAAGACCTTCTACAGCATTTGGAATATGTCATAGCAGTGCTAAGATGCCTAGGGTATTCTGTGAGCGAAATAAAGTCCAGTCTAGTACCCTCTCAAGACATGTGCTTTCTGGGTGTGAGACTGAATACAGCAGCCCAGATGGCCTTTTAACCCCGGACAAACAAAAGAATCTTTCCAGTTACTTCCATCAACTATCTCTTCAGTCCGGGCTGACTGCAAGGACAGTCCTTCAAGCCTTAGGGTTCATGGCATCTTGTATTCTGGTGCTTCCCAATGCCAAACTGCATATGAGGAAGCTACAATGGTATCTCAAAAATGTATGGACACAGCACTGCCAGGATTTGGACACTGTCATTCAAATAATACCTTGCATTCAAAAGGAATTTTTGTGGTGGGCTCAGGAATGTCACCTAAACGAGGGACTCTCTGTGACCCGGCCAGAGGCGAGTCAAATTCTAACGACAGATGCCCCAGACATTGCTTGGGGAGCTCATCTAAATGGAAAGTGGATACAAGACAAGTGGCCTGCCAGACTACAGCATCTACATATCAACATGAAGGAGATGTTAGCAGTCCAGTTTGCATTAATGGCTTTCAAGGAGTTACTTCTTCCAGGGCAGGTGTTGATTCTAACAGACAACACAACTGTCATGTGGTACATCAACAAACAAGGGGGAACACATTCTTACCCATTGTGCAGGCAAGCAATGATTTTATGGGAGACTGCGCTCAGCTTGCAACTAACTCTTCAGGCAAGGTTTCTGCCGGAGCACAGAACTCCTTAGCAGATGTGTTAAGCAGACAAATCATGGATCCCCACGAGTGGAAACTGGATCTTCATGTATTTCAAAAGTTGACAGTGTCCTGGGGAACTCCAGACATAGATCTGTTCGCTTCTCCACTAAACCACCAGCTGCCAAAGTTTTGCACAAAGAGGTTTCATCACACAGCTTGGAAAGTGGATGCTCTTTCTTTCAGTTGGAAAAATCTTCATGTGTATGCTTTCCACCTCTGCCTCTTCTTCCAAAGGTGCTTCTAAAGGTCAGACAAGACAAGCCAAGGATGATTTTAATAGCTCCAGATTGGCCTCGGCAGCACTGGTACCCATTACTGAGGAGTCTGGTAAAGAAGCCTCCATGGCCTTTACCCTTGATTCCACATCTGTTGTCTCAGAAGGACGGTCGTCTGCTCAATGTCAAGCTTCACTCTCTTCATCTAACAGCCTGGCATATTCTGTTTTGAAAGACAGCAGGTCTCAACTTCCTCAACAAGTTTTAAATGTGATTATGGAAGCCAGAAGACCTAGTACAAGGAAAGTGTACGCAGAAAAATGGAAGAGATTTTTATTTTGGACTGCAGCAAAGAATTTGGAGATTTCGGAGCCTAATTTGAGTGTGGCTCTTCAATATCTTACTGAGTTATTGGACAAAGGTTTGTCTTTCTCTTCCATTAAGATTCATGCTGCAGCAATTTCAGCTCACTATGATTGTGACCCACCATTGTTTTCACATCCTTTGTTCAAGCAATTTCTTAGAGGGGCAAAGAATATAAGACCCCCACGTAGAGCTCCTACTCCTGCTTGGGATCTCAATTTTGTGTTGGGAGAAACTTACTCTACAACCTTTTGAGCCTGCAGCTACTGCTGAACTGAAATACTTGTCATGGAAGACTGCTTTTTTGTTGGCCATTACTTCTGCAAGAAGGGTTTCTGAGTTACAGGCCCTTATGGCGGTTGAGCCTTTTTTGATTTTTCATAAGGATAGGGTATCATTACGTACTAATCCTTCCTTTATGCCTAAAGTGGTTTCTAGCGTGGCTTTAAACCAAACTATTCATTTGCCTACGTTTTATGCAGATCCCCAAAATAAAGGGGAAAAGATTTTGCACACTTTAGATGTACACAGGCAATTGCGTTATTATTTGAGCAGGACTAAGGATTTTAGGCAGTCTCAGCAGTTGTTTGTTTCTTTTGCTTTGAGTTCTCAGGGCAAGCCTGTGTCAAAACAAACTATTTCTAGGTGGATTGGGTTTTGCATTGCATTTTGTTATTCCCATCATGGCAAGGAGATTCCAGCTGGGATTAGGCCTCATTCCACTAGGGCTACTGCCACTTCAACAGCATTTCTAAGGGGGGTGGCAACTAAGGATATTTTGGAGGCAGCTACTTGGAGTTCAGTGCATACTTTTTCTAAGCATTACCACCTTCCTCTCTACTCTAAATCTAGGGCTGGTTTTGCCACAGCTATTTTGCAAGGCATGTTGACAGCTCCTGCTTCCTTATGATTTGCCAGCCTCCCTTACCTCTGCTTTGGGATTCTACCCAATGGTTAGGACTGCAGCAATGTGGAATGAAGAACATAGTACAGTTTTGTACCTACCATAAATGTAGATGTTCGAGGATCCACATTGCTGCAGTCCAATTTACCCTCCCTCCTTCCCCTCTGTGTTTAGGGGTGGTTGTGTAGGTGAGGTTATATTCTGCTAATTTTGTATATTTTGTATATATATATATTTTGGTGCAGGTATGTTTGGAGTTTTTGGTTTTTGGCCTTATCTTTTCAGGGTCTTCTGACATCTGGGGCAAGAAAAGACTGAGGATATGACGTCGGTCATGCGCATTAGTACCCTGACGTACTGACGTCAGTCTAATGCGCCCTGACCGACGTCAGCCATATACTTTGGTATTCGGGCCGACTGGACAGCGGACTACCCAATGGTTAGGACTGCAGCAATGTGGATCCTCGAACATCTACATTTATGGTAGGTACAAAACTGTACTTTTATAACCAGACTTCCCTTCCCTCTGCCCCTTGAAAACCTAACAGATGTTACATGTTTGTTTGGATTTCCACAAGCACCTTTTTAAGAACACTATGGCAGATCCTGAAATGGTGACTCAGGGCCCTAAGGTAAGGAAGTAAAAGCTAGTACTTCAAAAACCCTGTAACAGTGGGCAAAAAAGGCAGAGCCTTAGACAGATGTGGAAAAAAAGTCTATACGTCTACTACCCTTGTTATGAGGACTTTGAAATGACAGTTTCATGTGGTGAAGTATCAGAAAACAATTTTAGACTAGATTAAACAAAATGTGGTGGGGATTGAAAATAAACCCCTCTCAAAGGAGCTGCTGGACTTGGGGAAACTCCTGCTCTGAAGTATCTAAGCACTCCTTGCACTGCAGCCATGGCTTCCTGTAAACGTCCAACAGAACAGCAGCCACAGATCAGTCATTAGAAGGCATGCCTGGCTGAGGAAACGGTCACTTCCTGAACATGTCAAATCCAGTCTGTTGGATTCCCATTTGGTCAAAGATTTTCTGTTTGGTCCTAAGGCCGAGGCCTTGCTTAAAATGGAGGATAAGGCCAAATCCATGCAAATAGTCAAGGACTATCTTCATGTCAAACCTCCTTGTTTCAGCCGCAGTTACCCTAACAAACACTGGTCCTTTTTGGCCCCCAGTCAGAGCCTAGACATAGGAGACCTCAAAAGGAAAGGAGCCAAAGGCAGCACCAGCATCCCATGACAGTGGCAGGCAGACTCCAATAAAACTATGGGATCTTGCCAACAGGGAGCAATCATGACTCTTGCATGACACTCCCTTCCCCCTCCCCCCTTTCTTCAACTCCCAGGTTGGGAGGGTTGCTGTCCCTCTTCCTCAAGAACTGGACCCTCATTACAATGGATCAGTGTGTTCTGAAAATCTTTCAAAAGTGGACACAAACTGCAGTTCAAACAGCCCCCAATTTGTTCAGGTTTCCCAGGTATTCCTCCAAGCCCAAAACACAGAGGCCTTAAACAGAATACAGCTTCTGTGAACCCTTGGCTTGGTGGAGCATGCACCAACCCTTTGCAAGGAAAACAATTCTACTCCAGACTTTTCCTAGTCCCCAGAAAAGAAAGTATGTGGAGCTCAATTCTAAACCTGTCAAGGCTCAACCAATTCTTGTAGGTCCCAAAATTCAAGATGCTAAAACTCTAAAAACTACTGGGCATGATCTTCCTCCAATGCCTTCATGGAGAATCTCACAGGAGGTTCTTGTGCTTCAGAGCAGGTGTAAGGCATTATTAGTTGTGTTGTGACCTTTGGCTTGTCTACTGCACCCAGGGTTTTCACAAAATGTCTAGCCCCAGTGATAGTCTTCTGTAGGTCAAAGGGCATTCAGATTTACCCCTAATTAGACTATTTCCTCATTCAGCCAACATATCTAGAAAATCTCAAAGCAAATCTGCTTTATATTTAAAATATACTCACTTTTGTAGAGTTCACCATCAGTACCCAAAAATCTCAGACCAGCCTCACAAACAGGATTGTATTTCTGAGAGCTTTACTGGACTCATCTCATCAGAAAGCCTTCCACCAGACATGCTTACCTTTCTAGCTCTGTACTTCAAAAAGCTCCTTGTCAGGAAATACCTCACAGCGAGAGTGTGTCTCAGAGCCCTGGGTTACATGGCCTCTTACATCCTCATGATCCCCCTGTCCCAACTACATATGAGGAAACTGCTGTGATACCAACATTCTCAGTCTCTCACTTTCAAGATAAATTTCTTTCTTGTCTCAGGAGAGAGTTTGCTTGGTGGGTCCAAGCATGCTTCCTCAGTCCAGGCCTTCGCTTCAGGTTGGTCTCAGGGTCAACCTCTGACCGAAGACTGAAGGCAGGTGGGATTCCCAGTTCAAAAGCAAACATTAACCTAGAAGAACTGATGGCAGTCCAAAAAGGCCTGGTTGCCTTCAACGAACAGTGAAAACCAGGAGTCCTGGTAAAGGAAAGACATTAACACAATTATGTGTACATAAGTGGGGGGGGCTCACTCTTACCCCCATTGTCACCTAGCCATGGACCTTTGGGAAACGGCAAACTCCCTAGGACTGCACCTCATGGCACAGTACCTACCAGGAGAAAGCAACTGGCAGATCACCATAGTAGGGATCCTGTAAAACCCCCATGAATGGCAAACTCCATTGGGAAGTTTTTCTGAGCATAGCCAAAGAATGGGGTGTGCCACAGATGCACCTTTTGCCACCAAAGAAATTACTCACTTGAAAAAGTTTTGCTCCAGAACCAAAACAAGGTCCCTTGGAAGACTGATGCCTTCTCCTTCCCTTGTTCAGGCCTATTCCTCTTTGCCCCCCCCCAGTACCCTTGCTCCCCGGAGTACTGCTGAAAATAAGGATAGAAGGGCCAAGGGTCATTCTTATAGCCCTAGATTGGCAAGGCAGCAGAGGTGCCCCCTGTTGCTCAGTCTAACCAACAGGGAACTATGTCTGCTGCCACATAGTGTGGACCTGTTAACACAGAACAAGGGCACCATCATATACCCCAACCTGAACACACCAAAATTGACTGCGTGGATGTTAGATTATATCTTGATCAACAGACAAGTCTTGAACATTCTAAAAGAAGCTCAGAGACCTAGCACAAGAAAATTCTTACTCCGCCAAATGGAAGGGATTCTTTATAAAAGGGACAAAGTCCTTGGTAATCTCAGATCTCTATGATCCTGTCATACTTGGCAAGTCTTTTTGAAAAAAAGACCATGCTATTCCTTAAAATCCACACTTCAGTTATTTCATCCTATCTGCTGTCTCCGCTGTTTTCCCAGCCTCACACAAAACAGTTCGTAAGAGGGGTTGTCCACTTTAGGCCCCCCACGAACCCCCCTCCCCCCTGGACCTCAGATTAATTTTCTCTGACAGGATTAATTCTGGAAATGCTCACCCTTTCACCTTTCAAGCTAGCTGCTTCTGCAGATATAAAGTTCCTGACCTGGAAGGCAGCTTTCCTGCTAGCCATTACTTCAGCCAGAAGGGTTTCAGAACTTCAGGCCCTTGTGTGTATGGAACCTTTCATCATTTTTCACCCTACTGTTGATGTGCATAGGCTACTGTGTTGCTACTTTGATAGAACAAAGAATGTGAGGAAGTCAGACCATTTTTTATGACTTTTGCTGGTAGCTCTGAGGTTGAGACAGTTTTCAAAATGATCCATCTCCAATTGGATCTTCTGCTGTGTCTCATTTTGCTACAACCATTATAAGAAGTCTTCAGACCCAGTGAGGACACATTCCACTATGGCTACTGCTACATCTGCTGCCTTTCTTAAAGGAGGGGTGCCACTAAGGACGTTTTGGAAACCGCTGCTTGGTTCTCTGTGCATACCTTCACCAAACATTACCATCTGCCTATTTTTTTCCAAGTCCAGAGCAGGGTTTGAAACTGCCATCTTGCAGGGCATCCTTTCTTCTCTTTAATCTTTTCATCCACCTTCCTTTCAGCTTTGGGAATCTTCCCATCTGTTAGGACTGCAACAGTGAAACTCAGAGCACAATACAGTTGTGTACACTTGCCATAAATGTAAATATTCGAGTGTATTCACTGTTTCAGTATTCTTTCCCTCCTTCCTTCCCCTCTTGTCTGTGGGATAGGGGTGGTTATTCTTATTTTTAGTTGCAGGTTGCTCCCTCTTCCTTGACACACACTCTGGAGTCTCATGGCCCTGGCTGACTCTCTGTATATCCAGATGTCTTGATGCCAGGCTTCAGGAGGAGAAAAAATTCTCTAGTAAGTCGGGCCAGCCAAGGGATTCCACAACAGGAAGTCCCATCAGTTAGGACTGCAACAGTGAATACACTCAAACATCGACATTTTAAATCGGTCTTTAATAGCGATGTGTACTCTTATCTCATGGATAGGAATTTCTTAGTAGCAAATTAAGGCTTAGTAACACTGGTCAAGATAATTGTGTATTTAGGCCCACATTAATTGCTGGCACTAACTTGTAAATCTGGCCAGAACCTACTTCATTTGAGACTGTAAACTGGTCAGGTACTGAGTAGTGCATGGAAAACTGCAACACAAATCTGATTTCATTTTTCTAACAGTTCTTTTGTGCAATAAATGACAGATTGTTTAATTACAAACTACATTATGAAAATCCGAGTCTCTGTTTTTAAGGACTATACAAGTCTTGACACAGTTTAGGAGCTAGTTACGAAGCTTTCAGTTTTATATTTTCAGTATGATGATGTTCTTCATCTCACATTGCTGCAGTCCTTACTTATGGGTAGTCCGCTGTCCTCGGTCGGCCCGAATACCAAAGTATTAGGCTGACGTCGGTCATGGGCGCCTAGATCTGACATCAGAGCGTCAGGGTATAAAGGCGCATGACCGACGTCATATCCTCAGTCTTTTTTGCCGCATGGTCTGATGCAGAAGCAGCGTTGCAAGTGCCGTTCGGCGTTCTGAAATTTTTCGTTTTCAGAGTTTCAGACCGATACCAAGTTGGACTAAGTACCCCGTTGGGGAATATTTTTGTTTTTTCTTGCCTCAGTTACTTACCGGATGTCAGAAAAAGTGAATAATTGTATTTCTTGTGGGAAACAGATACCGCATAGGGATTACCACTCGCTTTGTATTCCTTGTTTGGGACGAGCACGGCGTAGTCGGTGTCGGTTTTGTGCTAGGTTTAATAAGCGCACTATAAAATGGAGGTTAGATTGCGCTAGGTTAGTCTTTGGCAAGAGGTGTAATTATAATATGCCGTCGGATGTTCCGACGCCTGCTTCTACTAAGAAGCACAAAGACAAATCTTTAAAGCCTAGGCAGGATGATTCGTCCGTTTCGGACGCCGGACCTTTAGAAGCTACAGCTGAACAGGTGGATCTGGCTGAAGTTTCTGTTGAGTCCCAGGGGGAAACTTTGATTTTACAGGATGTGGCCTCTCAGGAGGCAGGTCAGGCTGAAGGGGCCTGTCAGGTTACTATTCTCCCTTCTATGCCTAGGGTGGTTAGGCCTTCTGCTACTGTTTCTAAGGCTCCTTCTAAAGGCAGGTCTGTCTTGCCTTCCTCTGGTGTCAGTTCTGGTTCTTCAGGGTCTGTGCCTAAAAAGCACATGCTTAAAATGGCAGAGGATTTGATTACTTTAATTAGAGGTTCTATGCCCCCTCCTGATAAGAGGCCCAGGATGGAGCCAGAGTTGGAAAGTTTGGAGCAGGCCTCAGATGATACAGAGTCTTCTGCTGAAGACATTCAAGATTTCCCTCCTTATTCTGATTCTGATGCAGAGGATTCCACTCCTTCTGCTTCTCCTCCAGAGGATTTTTCATTTTCAGAATCTCTGCATTCCATGAGGGAGCATTTTAAGTGGGAGGGACAGGATTACTCTGATTCCCGGAAGAGACTTAGGGAGTTCTTGTTTTTACCACAGCATAGACCCTTAGCTATACCTCCGGTTTTGGATGTTGTTTCAGATGTTTTCTCGGAAGCTTCCCTTAATCCAGATTCTGTGCCTCCTGCCCCAGTTAAACCGGACAGGCATTACAGGGTGCCTGAGGCTCATAAATATCTGTATAAGAGTCCTAGGGCTGACCCAGAAACTATTAGTCAGGGGCCTAAGGGTGTTAGAGCCTCTGTTGTTAAGAATCCGGTTCCTCTGGATAAGGAAGCTAGAGCTTTGGATAGATGGGGTAAGAAGGTGTATACCTCTTCTACTTTAGCAATGAGAGCTTTGAACTGCCAGTTTCATATGTTGAAGTATCAGAATTTCCTCCTTTCTCAGCTAAGATCTAAAGTGGATGCTTTGGCAGAGGGCATAGAGTGGAAAGAATTGCAGGATTTAGTGCATGTTTCTGAACAGGTGGGTAAGCACTCTTTGCAATGTGGTTTTGATGCTTTACAGGCTTCTTTTAGGGTGGCGGCCACTGGTTCAGTTATTCGTAGGCATGCCTGGCTTAAGGATCAGAATTTGTCTGAGCATGTTAAGTCTAGAATTCTGGATGCCCCTTTGCAGTCTGAAGTTTTGTTTGGTCCTCCTGTGGAGTCAGTCTTAAAGAAAATGGAAGACAAGGCTAAGTCTATGCAGACTGTTAAAGATTTTTTGCAGGTACAACCTCCAAAGTTTAGTAGAAATTGGCCTACTAAGGGGTGGACGTACCCTTCTTCTGATTCTCAGTCTAGGGGTAGATCTAGACGTGGTGTGGGCAGAGCTCAGAGTACCTTCAGGCCGAGAGAATGGAGTTCGCCTGCTCAATCTGCTGGTGAGGGCAGGGGCCAGTCCTTTCGTAAACAGGCCCAATGACCTGCATTTTCAGCTGCCAGATTCTTCTTGCCTGGCAGCTCCTTTGGGAGGAAAGTTGGCTCTTTTCAAGCAAAATTGGCATTTAGTCACCCAGGACAAATGGGTATTGGACATTATAAACCGAGGTTACAAGTTCTATTTCCATACCATGCCTCCTTTCAAAGGCATGCCAGACGTCCCTCCTCGGCAAAGGATAGAGGCTCACAGACAAATTTCTTTACTTCTTCAAATAGGAGCTATACAGCCAGTTCCTCTGTCAGAAGTGGGCCTAGGATTTTATTCTCGCCTGTTTCTAGTTCCAAAGAAAGGGAACACGTGGAGACCAATTTTGGATTTATCTATCCTCAACACTTACCTGGACATTCCAAAGTTCAAGATGCTGACTTTACAACAACTATTACCTCTGTTGGGAAAAGATCACTGGATGGTTACTCTGGATCTCAAAGAGGCTTACCTTCATGTTCCTATCAGGCCCAGTTGCAGGAGGTACCTGCGTTTCGGGCTGGAAATTTACATTATCAGTTCTCTGCATTGCCCTTTGGCTTATCTACTGCGCCCAGAGTGTTCACAAAGGTTCTGGCTCCAGTGGTAGCTTTTTTCAGACTCAGAGGAATACAGATTTATCCTTATTTGGACGACTGCCTGATTATTGCACAAGAAAGGGATGAACTTCTTCATCATCTACAGTATGTGATGGCAGTGTTAAGATGCCTAGGGTATTCTGTGAACGAAACAAAGTCCAGTCTAGTACCCTCTCAGGACATGTGCTTTCTGGGTGTGAAACTGAACACAGCTTCCCAGATGGCCTTTTTGACCCCGGACAAACAAAGAAGCCTTTCTCTTTATTTCCATCAAATGTCTCTACGGTCCAGGCTGACTGCAAGGACAGTCCTTCAAGCCTTGGGGTTCATGGCATCTTGTATTCTGGTACTTCCCAATGCCAAATTGCATATGAGGAAGCTTCAATGGTATCTCAAAAATGTATGGAGACAGCACTGCCAAGATCTAGACACTGTCATTCAGATAATACCTTGCATTCAGAAGGAGTTTTTGTGGTGGGCTCAGGAATGTCACCTAAACAAGGGACTCTCTGTGACCCGGCCAGAGGCGAGTCAGATTCTAACGACAGATGCCTCGGACAAGGCTTGGGGAGCACACCTCAATGGAAAATGGGTGCAAAACACGTGGCCTGTCAAACTCCAGCATTTGCATATCAACTTGAAGGAAATGTTAGCAGTCCAGTTTGCATTGATGGCTTTCAAAGATTTACTTCACCCAGGGCAGGTGTTGATTCAAACAGACAACACTACTGTCATGTGGTACATCAACAAGCAGGGGAACCCATTCTTACCCTCTTTGCAGGCAAGCGATGATTCTGTGGGAAACTGCTCTCAATCTACACCTCAATCTTCAGGCAAGGTTTCTACCAGGAGCACAGAACTCCTTAGCAGATGTATTGAGCAGACAAATAGTGGATCCTCACGAATGGAAATTGGATCCTCTTGTATTTCAACAGTTGACAGTGTTATGGGGAACTCCAGACATAGATCTGTTCGCTTCTCCACTAAATTACCAGTTGCCAAAGTTTTGCACAAAAATGTTTCATCACACAGCTTGGAAGGTGGACGCTCTATCATTCAGTTGGAACAATCTGCATGTATATGCCTTTCCACCTCTGCCTCTTCTTCCCAAGGTACTTTTGAAGGCCAGACAAGACAAGCCAACCATGATTTTGATAGCACCGGATTGGCCTCGACAACACTGGTACCCACTACTGAGGAGTTTAGTACGAGAACCTCCATGGCCTCTGCCTTTGATTCCGCACCTTTTGTCACAAGAGGACAGTCACTTCCTCAATGTCAAGATTCAGTCTCTGCATCTAACAGCCTGGCATATTCTGTTTTAGACTCTGGAGGGTCTCAGCTTCCACAACAAGTTTTGAATGTTATTTTGGACGCCAGGAGGCCTAGTACCAGGAAAGTTTACGCTGATAAATGGAGGAGATTTTTTATTTGGAGCAAAGGAAAGGACTTTGATGTCTCCAAACCTGATTTAAGTGTTGCTCTTCAATATCTTACTGAGTTATTGGACAAGGGTTTGTCTTTCTCCTCAATAAAGGTCCATGCTGCAGCCATTTCTGCTCACTATGATTGTGACCCTCCTTTATTCTCTCATCCTTGGTTTAAGCAATTTCTTAGAGGGGCAAAGAATATAAGACCCCCACGTAGAACTCCTACTCCTGCTTGGGATCTCAATTTTGTGTTGGAAAAACTTACTCTACAACCTTTTGAGCCTGCAGCTACTGCCGAGTTAAAGTATTTGTCATGGAAAACTGCTTTTTTGTTGGCCATTACCTCTGCAAGAAGGGTTTCTGAATTACAGGCCCTCATGGCAGTGGAGCCTTTCCTGATTTTTCATAAGGATAGGGTATCTTTGCGTACTAATCCTTCCTTTATGCCTAAAGTGGTTTCTAGTGTGGCCTTAAATCAAACTATTCATTTGCCTACTTTTTATGCAAACCCCAAAATAAAGGGGAGAAAATTTTGCATACTTTGGATATTCACAGGCAGTTGCGTTATTATTTGAGCAGAACCAAGGAGTTCAGACAGTCTCAGCAATTGTTTATTTCTTTTGCTTTGGGTTCACAGGGTAAACCTGTTTCAAAACAAACTGTTTCTAAATGGATTGGGTTTTGTATTTCTTTCTGTTATTCCCATCATGGTAAGGAGATTCCTGCTGGAATCAGGCCTCATTCCACTAGGGCTACTGCTACTTCTACGGCCTTTCTAAGGGGGGTAGCTACAAAAGACATTTTGGAGGCAGCTACTTGGAGTTTAGTGCATACCTTCTCTAAACATTACCACCTTCCTCTTTATTCTAAGTCTAGGGCTGGATTTGCCACTGCAATTTTACAGGGCATTTTAGCGGCCCCTAATGCTTTATGATTTTTACCATCCTCCCTTTCCCGTTGCTTTGGGATTCTACCCATAAGTAAGGACTGCAGCAATGTGAGATGAAGAACATAGTACAGTTTTGTACCTACCATAAATGTAGATGTTCGAAGATCCACATTGCTGCAGTCCAATTTACCCTCCCTCCTTCCCCACTGTAGTTTGACTTGGTGCTATGCTTTAGGTGATGGTTGTTGTTGGGCATGTTTTTGGCTGTGGCCTTTCTGGTTTGGCCTTCTGACATCTGGGGCAAGAAAAGACTGAGGATATGACGTCGGTCATGCGCCTTTATACCCTGACGCTCTGATGTCAGATCTAGGCGCCCATGACCGACGTCAGCCTAATACTTTGGTATTCGGGCCGACCGAGGACAGCGGACTACCCATAAGTAAGGACTGCAGCAATGTGGATCTTCGAACATCTACATTTATGGTAGGTACAAAACTGTACTTTTTAATGTTATTCTTTGAGGTGTAGCTATGGAGGTCTTGTCATACCTTATTTAATAAGATGCCTATCAAATATGTTTGTCTATTTTCTTGGTTTTTGACATTTTTGTGTTTATAGAAGTATTTCAGCAGTTTGTGTTTTCATGTTGCCCTCTACTTTGGGGTTCTATCAAGTGTCATTGTGGCCACCACTAAAGCATGTCTGTAATGTAGGAAAGCTTCCTTGAGTTAAGCAGGGTTCGTCCATATCCCTTAGACCAACCCACCTTTCGTTAGATATTAAAAGTTGTGAGATGTTGTATAAAGTGGATTTAGTACCCCCCACCCCCCGTCCCATCTTCCCAGAAGTGCCTAAAGCTGATCTCAGAAGAAGCTGAGGGTGCCTTGGAAAATATCCCTTTTCTGCAGCCAGTCATGAAGGATGCTGTTATGACATCCTAACTCTACTTTGGCAGCCCAAGAGAAAGTGGCAACCATTTACAATCCCTCAGCTGAGTGAGTTGCATCCCACGCTTAGCATTCACAAACTGATTACTGAGTGAACTTTAGTCTAGCACATTTCCCAAAGACCACAGCATTGGCTACTTTGCTGTCTCACAAGGATTCTAAAACTTTGTGCAGTTCTGGTAAGAGAGTACACTTCTGTAGTGCATCAGAGCTCAGTACCATCTGTCCGGGTTCCAGTCTATAGAACCTCAGATGCAGAAAAGTTTAAAAATGTCCCCAAGTCTGGGTTTAAGAAGAGTCTTTTGAGACCTTGTTAATGGTATCTTAAATGGACTACCTTATAACACATTGTAAGTTGTAATTTTTATTGTGCCAATGCTTTTGCTAGGGCAAAAGTGTCAAGTACATGAATGTGTATGACAGCGAGTCTAAAGTTGTCGTCCCTCAAAGTGAAACTCTCAAACAGCAATCTTGGATGCTGTGCATGGGGGAGATTAGTTTTTTCACAGGCATGTCAAAATCTGGTCGATGATGCCCTGAAAAGGAAATGGGCCTTCATCACTCTATAAATGATTTAACTTTATCAGCTAGGCCTAGCCACCCCTTAAAGAGGAATAAGCCTGTTATCCAATTGTGGAAGGTGCTGAAGCATTTCAGGGCTCTGTCTTCTCTTCATTAGGCTGTCTTCCACAAAGGCAGCTCCATTACTGATGTTCAGGGAAGTGGAGACAGGTCTGTTAAGTTTGTTGAACTCTGAGAACCATCAAAGAGTACCACTGAGTTCTGGACATGACCACTGTTGGACATATTTAAAGCTTTGAGGTCCTTTCCCAGAAAGCAATACTGGCAGAACAGTTCATGGGACAAGCTAGATTCTACTGCTCATTGAGGCTCTAGAGACCTGTAGTAATAATGGCAAGGTTTTAATATTTCCCGTTTCCACAGGGTTAAATTGTTAATGTTCTGAGCCAAACGGGCATCAGTACCAATAAGTTTGATTTTTTTTTTTTTCAACGGTGACTTTTGGTGTTACAGATGTCTTGTGCCCCCCCCCCCCTTCTGTGGTTTGGATCCACAGAAAATATTTCTGCACTTTACTGTGGGTAGGCATTACATTTTTATCATTTAGACTGATTTCTGTACCCAAAGTCTTTACCTATATATTATGCGGATCTTTCCAAGGAAAGAATTTCCCTTCAAAAACCAAAACACATACCCCCTTTAACTTACCACAAATGCACAAAACTGTAAACGTGTTTCAAGAAAAAAGTTTACCCTTCCAAATAGGAGCAGTTTTTTGGAATTATTGGCTGCACGTACATGTATTTCTTAGCTTATCTATGGGAATATGCAGGCTATGTTCTGTGATCCCAATTACACAGACTGCTTTCTGTTTTTATCTTACCTGCCCCCCCCAAAAAAAAAAATGAAAAACAACTTGCATGCTTTCAGTAAGCATTAGCTTTTAGTCTCAAGAAAAAGTACACTAGCTACATTTAAAGTATTTAAAAAAACCTAAATTGTGCATGACTATATAATGCACTAGTAAGGTTGCTGGGGATCTACTTGTTTAACAATTTGGCAAGACATCAGGTCATGTGATTCACTTCCCATAGTCTTAAACTTCATTTCTTCCTTTACTTTTTATTTTGACTGAACTAGTCACCTATACCCTTCAAATGTTACATTGTACATCACAGCTTTCATTCAGAACACCCTGTTTAGATTAAGTGCCTGCAGATGCAGGACTTCTGTCTTCAGCTAAAAGTGGGTGTTGATGGAAAACCCCCAGCTTACTTTTTTTGGATGCAAAAAATAACTACAATTTTTCATGCATTTCATCATCATCTCTTGATTGTCCTGTTGGCTTAAAAAAATTGTCTATAGCTTTAACTAAGAGCATTAATGTAGACATCGCCACCATAAAAACAAAGAATATTATATTTTAGCTCTCTATATATGATGTGATCAGTATTCATTTACATCCTCCTAAAAGCTAAACGTCATAACATTACATTAATTTTAACTTGCTTTCTTCTATCCTATTGTTTTACCTATCACTAGGATATGCAACACCCACTGATGAAACTACCCTCTACCTCCATTTAAAATATCCCTAATTGTATACTGTCACAGTAACTTTACAAAGCATGCAGTTTACATCATTAAACTTAAGAACAAAATCTGTTTCACTTACAGTTCATTCTTCAGTCTATCCAGTGACCTAAACGTGAACAGAAATTAGATTTTTATGCTTTGTAATGCTCCTGTCAGTTTAACATAGCAGACCTCCAATCTTTTTCAACTACTTCTTGCAGAAGCATAGTTCACATTTCTACGCTACATATCTAATGGAATTGATGCTTTAAATTCTCCCATGTTTTATTCAGTCTCACATTATTATTGCTGGTCTTCTTGCTGATCATCTTGACTTCCAAATATTGGACTCGTGTTCAAATCCAAGGTACACCTGTCTCTTCAAGGCAGCCCTTAGGCTTTCTCTTTGTTGCTCAAGCATTTTCATTTGAAAGAGGTTTAACTGGCAAAATCTCTTTCTGGATGTTGTCAGAAATTTGAGAAGCAGAGTACCCTTCAGCTTGGTGACTTGCTGTTTGCTGACTGAACTATTCTTCCTCTATAGCCTGTTCTGCATCCAAAAACATATTTGATTGTCCAGGAAAAAAATGTGAAGGTAGGTAGCTATAGCCAGATGAATCCCGTACACATCTCTCTCAACATCCCATGATTGCTGGGAAACGCTTGGCTTCCCTTTTGGTGTACAGTGAGTAATCTTTTTCCACAAACGCACTAGTATCCCCAGTCTGTAATATTTTTTTTTCTTCTGACGCATTTTTGGCAAAAACAGCTTTTTCCTCTGGTATTATTGCATCCTTAATATAGATCTCTGATGTGTTCTGATGGTCAGGTTTAAGCACGCGCACAGTGTGTCCTCTTGGTTAACAGATCCTGCTGTAGAACACCACTGTAATTGCTTATTTATGTTTTCATAAAATTTAATGTAGTCTGCTCATTTCGGTTTCTCTTGTGTAGCAAAACATGTCAAGGTTCCTTTGCTTGCTCTTTCTAACTCTTCTACTTTATAAAACAGCACATCTTAAGAAGTCTTATGCTCAGCCAATCTTTCCTCGTTAGATTTTCTGCAGTTTTGAGCTTACCTGAACAGCTGTTTACATTTTTTCCCATCATTTTCTTATTTAAATACATATATTTCCCCAGCATCCCACTTATTTTAAACCCTTCTGAGTGCATTTAATTATTTTTTTTCCAGTTAATCATTGGAAACGGTCTCTTTTACTAAAGCTGAAACTTGAACTACTTTTTGCTGAACAAATGCAAAGTTCTTCCAAGCCAAGTGTTTTTGTTTTCCTCTTAATTTCTGGTTGATTTTTCACTTCCCCCCCAGTTTCTTTTTGCTCATATCTAGGCAGTATAATTAGTAACTGATAACAAATTTTATCCAGATTGATAACTTACTGGCTTTTTTAATGCATTCTGATTTTTTACAGTGGGAAAGGTTGTTCGGTTGTCAGTCAGTCATAGATGACTCTCTGTCATGCCCTTACTTTGAAGTAAGGAATGAGTTTTTCTTCAGTGTGGTTAAAGTTGGTTAGTCCCAAAGGCCTTTAGAAACTTGTAATAAAGTTCAACACATAACCACATTTTGGATAGTAATTTAAGGACCGATGAGAACAAACACATTTTAGCTCAAGTTTACTGGCCTAGTGTTATGAAGGAAATACAGAACTTCTGTGCTGCATGTCCAGAAAGCCAGAGGACAGCAGCCAACCCAAGGTTTAAAAGCCCATTGATACCTTTTCCTACCAAAGTCCTTTCTGAACAAATATTAATCATTGCTTATGGGATAAAATATAGTAATCATCGACTGTGAGATGACATTTCTTGACAGTACCCTTCAAAGGATCAATACAAACTCTATGAAAAACAATTAGTTATGCTTTTTAAGAATCTCCTAAGAAAATCTTAATGATCAAAGCAACCCTGTTCATGTTTTGATTGATTCAGGAACTTTATTTTTGAAAGTGAAACTACAGAAAGCTTTTATATGCCACCCTAAAGCACATGAGCTAGTCTGAACATTTTTTTAACATCTTTATTGAATTATCTCTTGTGACCTAGGCAAACATGCATTTACATAAAAAAATGAAGTCTATTAAGTTCTTATTTACAAACATTATACATCACATGTATTGCTATTTATCATGTAATCAAAGCAACATTCCATAAATTGTTCAGTTCCTGCCTTCTCTTAAAAAACTCATTTCTCCTGCAAAACATTTTTCTGCATGTATTGTTCCTGGAGTTTCCCTTTTTTCATGTAATTTACTCATACATTTTCCTAAGGATCCTACTTCCTGGTTAATCTGTGTTGCAATATTCACTACTTCAGGAATAGTTGGTTTAGATTTTGCTTTCCAGTTTCTAGTAATTGCTTTTTTGGCAGCTACCAAAATTAAACTTAACAAGGCCTTACTATGTCTATGCAATTCAGATCTTGCATCCCAGAATCAAAAATTCATTTCCTTAGTTACAATCATTTGCTCACCCAGTATTCCTGACAGAGTACTTTAGGTAATCTTTCTTCCCCATTGTACCTCCAGTGCTTGCCATCTACCTGAGACAAAATTCTTTGGAGTCTTCTTGAGGTATAAAAGCATCTACATGAACACTTCCAGGCAAAAATCCAAAATCTAGATTTTGTTTCATGTTTTGGCGCTATACACAAGTCCTCCCATTGTTTCTTTGGGAATTAAATATCTAATCTCTCTCCATATCTTTTCTTACCTCTTCTGATTGACTGCTGCACTTATTGTGCAATGTTTTATGTGCCCTTTCAATTATCCCTTTTTTACAACAGCTTCTGTTCTTGATTCATTTAAAAACTCAGTGCAGATCTTTCATTTAGGATTCTCTTATCCCTTTCTCTTTGTCTATACTCTTATCAGTCCCTGATAGGGAAAGGCAGTCACTAGCCTGCAGTCCTAATGTCTTCTTGGCCTCTTCCCATTCTGTTACATTTCCTTCTCAAATTATTTGTTCTTAATACCTTGGTTCCTTTGCCACCTTCCTCCAGTAATTCCAGCCACCTCTTGTCTTTTCTCTATACCCCTAATTGCAATCCTCTCTATCGTCAAAATCTCCTTTCTCCATTCCCATGTTGGCTTAGTTCTTAGATTTTACCTTCTGCTGATTTATGAATATAATATTCTGTATGACTTATACTCAAGAATCTGTGCCCAAAATCCAATTCTTTCCTAATTTCTTGAATTAGCCTATGCTTCATCATCCCTTTCCACTTTGTCTTGTGCCTTTGTGCTTGTGTTATTTATAAGATCCTTAACTGTGTAATACTAAAATATCCCTTCGTCAGGTAATCCTAAACCTTCTTGTTCTGTTGGATCAGCTTATTTCACTTGATTCTTGCTCTCTTACCCTCCCAGATAAAATCCTTCAACTCTTTATTACTGTCCACAACTGTTCCCCTGGGTGATAAAAATATGCCTGACCTGTGTATAAAACTTGAGACTAAAACATTTTATTGCTTGTATCTTGATGTCCATATCCATAGGCATGGCTTCCAGTTTCTCAGTTTTCATATATTTTGTGTAATCTGTTCTCACATATCCTTAGCTGCCATAGCAGAATCCTTTTTAATCCATGTTCTCCATACTCTAACATACTTCTTTTTTATCATGTCCCCATAAATGTGGGTATTGCTGAACCAATTCATGTGTGAGTACATAATTAATGCCTATAGTATTTGCTTTATCTTCTTTAATTTTCTATCCCAGAAAAAAAATGGAATGGTCTCAGAATGTTCCACAACAGTGAGATGTCCTTTACTGGTTCCATTGGGTACAAAACAATATCCTCTGCAAGTAAAGCCAAATTTTCTTGAACACCATACCAATTCTAATTTAGAATTTCTAAGTCTCTTGTTTTCTTTGCCAGTGGTTCAAAATATAACATAAATAAAGGAGAAACAGGACATTCCTGCCTGGCTCCACTGTTCATATACAACTTATCATAGAGAAACTTTCCCACTTTGATTTTTGCCTCCAATCCTCAAATATCCTTCTAATTAACCTTGTTATTGCATTAAGAAATGCAAATGATTCCATTGCCCTACTCCTAAAATCCCAACTTACTCTGTCAGATACTTTCTGTACATCAAGCTCTACCAATAACCGCATTATTTTCTTACATTCTGCTTCCGTGTGGATCATGATTGTTCTATTAACGTTGCAAAATGTTTGCCTACCCTCCACAAAACTGCATTGGTCCATATCCATTGATTTTGTCATCATTGTCATTTTTTAACCATTATAGATAAAATCACTTTGTAAACAAGCTTTATAATTGAAATGGGCCTATATGAAGCTGGATCAAATGGGTCTTTACTGTCTTAAGGTATAACAACCACCACAGATTTTTTTCCAGGATGTTGATCCTTCCCTTCCTTTTAAAATACTGTAAAACAAAACCTTCCATATCTTTATCACTTTCTTCTCTCATAATTTCCAAATGTCCACAGTAATACCATCTATTCCTGGTAACTTTCCTGCAGATTGTTTATATATCACCATTTTTATCTCAGATTTTAATAATTTCCAAAATATCTTTAACATTGCTGTAGTATCTCTGGTTATTTTTCTTGTTTTAGTCTCCCTATGTTTGGCAGCAACCCTTTCTACTTTCTGTAGTCTCATTGTGGCAAAAGTTTTTGTGCTGTGAAGTTATCAAAAGAAAAAAGTTGCTTAACAGCAATCTTTCTAAACTTGTGCATGTTATCTATGTACTCCCTTATTTTTTCTCTAGCACTCTGCATTTGCACCTCCTGTTGTTCTTTGAGATTCCCCTTATTTTGTAATAGTTTAACCTTTTTCAGCCCCTCTAACAAATTCTTATTACGTGTTAACCAGGTCTGTCTCTCGCTCATTTATTTCTATCCTGTTTTTAAACTCCACTTTCATTCTATAGCACTCACTAGCAATAAGTTTTAGAGCACTTTCTATCTTCCCTAATAACTCCCAAAAGTAATCAAACTGTATTAACAAACCGTAAACTTCACATGTATTGCTATATATCATGTAACCTAAGCAACATTGCATAAATTATTCAATTCCTGCCTCCTTTTTTAAACAAGAAACATCTTTATTAAACCATCACTTATGACAAAAGCAATTATACATTTATATAAACAAAAACAAACTACACCTACACAATCCTAGTTGCAAGCATTTTACATCACAAACCATACTGACAACACTAGTTGCAGAACTTGTACATCACTTATAAGCAACCCAATCATTTTCAGTCAAACATTACATAGCTCACTTAAGTCCTGCCTCCTTTTAAACCTCATTCCTCCCCATATGTATTGTTCCCACAATTCCCATTTTTTCTATGACTACACCCTTTCCTAAAGATCTCAGTTTCAGTTTTATCTCTGTTACTATAGTCACTGCTTCTAATATACAGTGGATATAAAAAGTGTACACACCCCTGTTAAAATGCTAGGTTTCTGTGATATAAAAAAATTAGACCACAATAAATCATTTCAAAACTTTTCCCACCTTTAATGTGACTTATAACATGTACAGTTCAATTGAAAAATCTGTTAGGAGAGAAAATATAAAAAATAAAAAAATTGTACAATAAGCTGGTTGCGTAAGTGTGCACACCCTTAAACTAAATACTCCGTTGAAGTACCTTTTGATTTAATTACAGCATTCAGTCTTCTTGGGTACATATCAAAGAGACTCTGATTAACGCCAAATAAGGTTCACCTGTCCTAGTAGGATTTTCTTGACATTTACTCAATTGTCTGCTACAGCAAAGCAGTGGTTTGCAGAGGGTTTACAAAGCATCAAAGGGATCTCATTGTTGAAAGGTATTAGTCACTGGAAAGGTACAAAAAGTGTCTACAGCATTGGATATACCATATTACACTGTAAGACGGTCATCAAAAAGTGGTGAAAATATGGAACAACAGTGACATTGCTAAGAACTGGATGTCCCTCCAAAGTTGATGAAAAGACAAGACGAAAACTGGTCATGGAGGCTGCCAAGAGACCTACAGCAACACTGAAGGAGCTGCAGGAATTTCTGGCAATTACTAGTTGTGTACTGTATTTGACAACAATCTCCTCTATTCTCCATATGTCTGGGCTGTGGGATAGGGTTGCAAGATGGAAGCTTTTTCTTACACACAAAACATCCAGGCCCAGCTAAAATTTGCAAAACAATACATAGTCTCCCAAAAGCATGTGGGAAAATGTGTTATGGTCTGATGAGACCAAGGTTGAACTATTTTGCCGCAATTCCAAAAGGTACGCTTGGCGCAAAAACAACACTTTGCATCACCAAAAGAACATCATCCCCATGGTGAAGCATGGTGGTGGCAATATCATGCTTTGGGGTTGTTTTTCTTCAGCTGGAACTGGGGCTTTAGTCAAAGTGGATGGAAATATGAACGGTTCCAAATAAGTCACTTTTGGCCCAAAACCTTCAGGCGCCTACTAGAAAGCTGAAGAGGAATTTCAGCTTTCAACACGACAATGACCCGAAGCATACATCCAAATCAACAAAAGAATGGCTTCACCAGAAGAAAATTAATGTTTTGGAATGGCTCAGCTAGAGCCCAGACCTAAATCCAATAGAAAATCTGTGGGGTGACCTGAAGAGGGCTGTGAACAAGAGATGCCCTCGCAATCTGCCAGATTTGGAGCACTTTTGCAAGGAAGAGTGGCAAATATTGTCAAGTCAAGATGTGCCATGCTGATAGACTCCTACCAAAGAAGACTGAATGCTGTAATTTAATCAAAAGGTGTTTCAACAAAGTATTAGTTTAACGGTGTGCATACTTATGCAACCAGCTTATTGTACGTTTTTTATTTGTATATTTTTTCCCTAACGGATGTTTTTCAATTGAATTGTACAGGTTATAGATCACATTAAAGGTGGGAAAAGTTTTGAAATTATTTATTATGGTCTCATTTTTTTATATCACAAAACCCTGGCATTTTAACAAGGGTATGTACACTTTTTATATCCACTGTACGTGTGTATACGTATCTAGTATGCGTTTGTGTGTGTATATATTTTAATGTACAACATAAACATATACACACATACATATGTGTGTGTGTGTGTGTGTGTGTGTGTGTAATGGAGAACTGTAGTATATGCCTGGGTGTGTACTTCATGTCCTTTAAAGAAAAACAAATCAAAATGGAAATTTTGCTTAACTGTACATGTGTGACTCCAACCCAAGAAGACTGGATGTTGTAATTAAATCAAAAGGTGCTTTAGCATAGTATTAGTTTAAGGGTGTGCACACTTATGCAACCAGCTTATTGCACATGTTTTATTTTTTATATTTTTTCCACTAACAGATTTGTTTTACAATTGAATTGTACAGGTTATAGGTCACATTAAAGGTGGGAAAAGTTTTGAAATGATTTATTGTGGTCTCATTTTTTTATATCACAAAAACCTGGCATTTTAATAGGGGTGTGTACACTTTTTATATCCACTGTAGTAGTTTAGATTTTGATTTCCATTTTTCAGTAATTGCTTTTTTGGCAGCCACTGTAGTTAGGCAAGCAAACCTTCCCATGTGTAGGCAATTCCAATTCTGCATCATAGCTCAGAAAAATTATCTCCCTCATCACAACAATGTGTGCACCCAGCATCTCCGACAGTGCATCCTGCAGGGAATCCTTAAAAGTCTGCCAACTCACTTCACTCCCAAAAAATATGTTCTCAAGTAACTCTTTCTTCCCAGTCACACCTCCAGCATTTGCTGTCTACCTGAGGAAAAAATTATCTGGAGTCTACTTGGAGTATAAAAATATGTAAACATATCCAAGCAAAAATCATAAATCTAGATTTTTTTGCATATTTGGGAGACGTACCTATATCCTCCCATTGTTTCTTTGTGAATGCTTAACCACTCTTATCTTCCCAATCCTTTATAACCTCCTCTGATTGATTTATAGTTATCATGCAATATTTTATATGCTCTTCTAATTCCTTTTTTAATGGCAGCTTCTGTTCTAGATGCTACTAAAAAGTCTACCATTGTTGGTCTTTCATTTAAGACCACCATATCCCTGCATTTTTATCTTGGTAGTAATAGGTGCATGATCTGAAATAGTTATTGGGTGTGTATCAAAATTCTCAATTAAATGGACTTGTTCATGTGAAGTGCAATTTCTGTGAAGTCTAGCCCAGTTTTGTACCTTGGAGAATAAATATGTAAATTCTCTGAGTTCCTGCAACTAAATTCATGTTTTTTGCACCACATAGTTTCATAAATTTATTCAGAAGTCTACCCTCTTTTGTTATGTTTCCCTTCTAGGCCTCCCAGATACATCCTAATTGTTGTAAGTCAATCCCAGTTCCCACCTATATGTAATATTTTCTGATGAAAGCTAATAATTTCTCCCCAACTTTAAGCTCCAGAATAGTTTTAGGCGGACTATAAATACAAGCCAGTAGCCTCATACTGCTGTAAATTTGACAGTTTTTTTCCTCTTCTTTCACAACTGGTGCACCTCTAGAAATTAAGTGTTCTTCCTTTTCATTTGTTTCTGATTTTCTGCAGAATATCCATCCTGAAATCCTTTCTTAATCAAATTCACATACTCATTTATTTCCAATGTCTCCTATAGCATTGCTGTTTGCACTTTGCATTTCTTAATATAATTGAGTTTTCTTTCCTTTGTGTCTATACTTGTAAGACCTTTTACCTTTCAAGATAATATGGAAAGTTTGCTCCCGTTAATGTTTGGCAGGTTAATCTTTTATGCTTTTTTTTCCTAACCATCTCTGATCTATCCTCCCAACTCGGTGGTGTTGCACGCTGTCCAGGTCCCCTGCCTCTTAAATCAGGCTTCTAATAAACCTGCAAAAAGCTGAATGTCTCGCACACCCTTTAGGTGTGCTGCTTCACCAGAAGACTTCATCTCCAGCAAAAGTGCAGTCCCTGAACAAACGTCCCTGCTTTTTTAAATCAGGCTTCTCATAAACCAGCAAAAGCTGAAGGTCTCGCACACCATTTAGGTATGCTGCTTCACCAGAACACATAATCTCCAGCAAAAGTGCAATCCCTGAACAACGTCCCTGCCTCTTAAATCAGGCTTCTAATAAACCTGCAAAAGCTGAAGGTCTCGCACACCCTTTAGTTGTGCTGCTTCACCAGAAGACATCATCTCCAGCAAAAGTGCAGTTCCTGAACAACGTCCCTGCCTCTTAAATCAGGCTTCTAATAAACCTGCAAAAGCTGAAGGTCTCACAAACCCTTTAGGTGTGCTGTTTCACCAGAAGACATAATCTCCAGCAAAAGTGCAGTCCCTGAATAACGTATGTGATATAACAAGCATAAGGATAAGGATATAATATCATTAGACAAGATAGAATAGGAAAGAAGGGAGGGGGCATTGCAATTATCTATAAAAATACACTTAATATACAACCCCTACCAACCCCTCCACCAAAATTCGACAATACTGAAATCCTAGGAATTATGCTACAACTAAACAATAAAAAAAGTATCAATATTCTCTGCACATATGTCCCTCCAGGCAATAACACTATTAAAATTGAAGAAATTCTGCAATGGGCAAAAGACAACCTCCCACAAGAGACTATTCTGCTAGGAGACCTAAACACTGATTGGCTAGCCTGCAACTCTAAAATCCCCACTAGCCACATCAACCTGTATGGTTTCTCCCAACTTATTCTAGAACCTACCAGAGTAGATAAGAAGTCCAAAAAAAATCCATATTAGATTGGACATTAGTGAACTACCCAGAACAAAACTATCATACAGGTTGTCTACCAGACAGCCTTAGTGACCATCTCCCAACATTCCTCCTACGCAGATGTGCTAACATACCCAAACCTACTGTCTTTAAACTCAGAAATTATCACAAGGTTAACCCTCTAGATCTCAACACTGCATTAAACTGCAACTAGGAACCTCTACATACCCTGAACTTGGACCTAGCAGTGGACTATTTTAATAATACTTTCATTAAAGTCCTTGACCAAATAGCACCCATAAGAACTATTAGAGCTAAAGTCCACTCAGCTCATTGGCTTACTAACCCCACTAGAGCACTATTAAAATCTAGAGACAAGGCATGGAAAACCTGGAAGAAAGACAACACTAGTCTTTCTAAACAAACCTATCAACATCTTAGAAACCAGGCTAAACAGCAAACTAAGCTTGATAAACAAAACTACTACATAAATATCCAAAACAAATACTCCAACAACCCACAAAAGTTCTGGCATGCAATAAACTCCCTACTAAAACCAGGAAAAAACACCACACCCTCTCCCACCTCAACCTCCACAGATACAACTACTGAAATAGCCTCAAAATTCAACCAACATTTTACCGAATCCATTAACTCACTATCCACTCAACTAGCCAAAAATAGCTACACACCCATGCCTACAGTGCCTAACAACTCTGCTCCTCTTACCTTCTCAGCTATCCCAACCTCTACAATAAAGAAACATCTCTTAAAACTAAAGCCCACTACCCTTGCAGCAGATGGGCTACCAGCACATTTCCTAAAAATGGCAGCCAATTCCATAGCCTACCCAGTCTCAATCCTTGTCAACCGCTCTATACAGGAGTCCTATATCCCTCATCTGTGGAAGGTCTCCTATATCATTCCCCTTCATAAGGGAGGAACCTCCTATGATTTCTCAAACTACCGACCCATTGCTATTCTGTCACCTTTATCTAAGATACTAGAAAAATGTATATACTCTCAAGTCATGCACTTCCTAAACTTAATCTCCTCTCACCCACACAGCATGGCTTCTGCCCACACCACAGTACTACCACCGCCCTTCTTTCCTTCACAGACCTAGTTAACCAACATAGGAATAACAACAGATTTGTATCAACCATATTCCTCGACCTCTCCAAAGCATTTGACATGGTCTCTCACTCCATACTAATAGATACCCTCACCTCCCTAGCCTTCACCCCAAACACTATTGCTTGGTTTAAAAGTTACCTATCAGAACGGCAACAAGCTGTCCAGTGGTAAGGAGCTTTATCACCTCTGCTCCCAACCACCATTGGTGTACCCCAAGGCTCCATACTAGGACCTCTTCTCTTCTCGATTTTTACCAATAACCTACACGCATCTACCCTGCATGCCTCACTAATCCAATACGCAGATGATTCCACGCTTATATGTTCAGCACCATCCCTGACTTCCCTACAGCATCTCACCCAAGAGTCCTTCACCTCAGTAGAAAGATGGATCACTAACATTCAACTTATCTTAAATCCTAACAAAACCAAACTACTACCTTTTACCCCAAACAAATCAAAAACAACTCCAGTCTCCTTCTCCATCTCCTCTGATAATGGTACTATCAACTCTTCCTCTCTCCACACCAAGCTCCTTGGCATCGAAATAGACAACAACCTCACCATATCTCACAAACTGTAAATAAAGTGCACAAAAAGATGGGTTCCTTATACAGGCAAAAGAACTTTCTAACTAATCATGCTAAAGTCACCCTAGCTCAAACCCATCTCCTATCTACACTACTGTATGCAGCCCCAATTCTTACTCACATTAGGAAATATGACCTAGACAAACTTGAGTCCTGTTATAACAGAATTGCCAAGTTTGCCAAAAACTCCCCATTTAGAACTCATCACTGCACACCTCTCAGACAACTTCAATGGCTCGAACTGCCACAGTTACTACTATATCACCAACTTGTTATATCATACAATATCCTAAAACAACCTGACAAAATTCCCGCTCTAAGGCATCTACTGACCAGCCACACTCCAAATCGTCCACTCCGCTCAGCCAACAAATCACTCTTCACTATTACCTCAGCAAATAATACAGCCGGCAAATCTCTCTTTTCACGCACTATAGCTAAAACTTGGAATAATCTCCCCCCATCTGGGACTTCTGAAGCTAACACCACTCTATTCATTAACTCCCTTAAGGCCCATCTTACAAGTTCTTGGCTATGTCCATGTATTACATAGTCCACAATATGTTTTCCTCTACAACCATCTCCTATCTCTCTTTTCATGCCCCAATAAATGTTTCCTCATTTATTATCCATTGAAAACATGTACCTGTTAAAATCTGACTGTTGCTCTTTGCAAACCAAATGTACATATGTAAATCATTTTGATTGCAATTGTCTACTGTTTTAATCTCTTTTTTCTCCTTTCTAAAAATTTCTAGTTTAATAGAAACTAGTTCCTACCCATTGTATTATATTTTTTATTTTATTTCTTGTTCTAATGTAACTGGAACTTTTCTCCCTGGGCCTCCGCTGTAAACGGACCTCGTCCAGTCGGACCTTCCCGGTAAACAAAATTAAATAAATACATAAGTTATTTTGTCCTGTTTTTTACTTCTGTGAGCCTTGTTAGTGTTACTCCTGGTCAGCGTCAACATCATCACTGTGTCCCCCCTTACTTGGGTTTTCCCTGGCCATTAAAACCCATCTCCTTCCCTCTAACCCTCCTACCTCAGCCTTAAATAGCTCTACTGTAGCCACCTAGTCTTCCTCTTGGCTACTTCCTCCCTTGCTTTTACCCATCTTCATTAATACCTGACACTCAAAACCTCCACTGCTCCCTAGCCATAGCTTGAATCGCCCTTCACTCACACAGCTCTCAGCTAGACTCTCCAGTCCCTACCACTCCTTTCCCTACCAGTTTCTCTGTACCCACCTCTGTAGCCTAACTCCTAGCTTGGTCTCTTAATATCCCTCCCATAGATTTGTGCTAAAAAACTCAAGCTTACCATTACTGTAACAGAAACCCAGTAAACCCTACAGCTTAGATATCTCTTCTATCGCATTCCCCTACTGTTCCCACTGATTGCTTTCCTTGACTACTGCTGCTGATTCCTTAGTCTGTGCTGCCCCGCTCCGTTAGCTATGCTCACTCCACTCCCCTACACTACCCCCATTTCCACCCACCCCTATAACAATTACACTTAGTTACCGGCCACAACCTCCACACTAGTCCTGCCCACCCAACCGTCTTCCATATACAACTCACCACACCCCAATCAGTCCACACTTTACCTACTCTCTACCACAACTGCTATATATACTACTTCTACCCTCCTATACTCTCTACACCCACTTATACCCCTCTTTACATAAACTATAACCATGCAACCCCCACAGCACACCCAACCCCCAAAACTTGCAGTATACCTATTAACCTCCATCTCTCTACTTCTGCTCTCCAGCCTAACCTCTTACCACAGTGAGCTTTATATGAGAAGCACAACTCAGTGGCAAACAGATTCCACAACCACTTCCATCAAACTAATACACTTCCCTATATCACCATCAGATCTCTCCTCCTCACAACCTCCTTTATACTCTTATAACAAACCTGCTTATAAAACTAACCCCCACTCCTCCCAGAAAATAACAAGAGTACTACACAAACTTAATAAATTCTGCCGCCACCTTCTCCAAAATCTCACCTGCTGTGGAGATATGCACCCTAATCCAGGTCCCAACTCATCACACGTAACAAACGTAAGTCACACAGAAGCTATACTCAAAAGGCCTACCTCTTCACCCCTACTGTTAGACTTAAATTCAAGAAGTATACTCAACAAAATACCAGACATGCATGCCCTCCTAGCCTTATACAAACCAGCGATAGCAGTGTTGACAGAAACTTGGCTTAAGCCACAACATCACAGCAATCAAATCACTCCACCTGGATATAATATCCTGCGTAATGATAGAATAGGGAAAAAAGGTGGAGGAGTAGCCATAGTCTTCCAAAATCATCTCACTATGGAACAATTTGAATGTAACACCCATGAAACAAAAGATATTGAAGTAATATTTGCTAAACTAAAACTAAATTCCAGAAAAGATTTAATTATTGCAGGTGGCTACATTCCACCAGGCAATAACATCGCTACACTGGAAAACCTACTGTTCTGGATGTCTGCCTCCCTCCCACAGGAAACCATACTACTCGGAGACTTTAATGTACACTGGGCAAAATGCTCTAGTTACAACCCCTCCTCCCATATCAAACCTACATGGCTTTACCCAAATTATTTCTCACCCCACAAGAATTGATAGGACATCCCAATGACAATCCATCTTAGACTGGATACTGGTATCAAACCCCAATTTCAAACAAGCAGGCTGTCTCTGAGACAGTCTGTGACCACCAAATAAACCTACCTGATCAGGAATAGATCACACCATACCACTCCCGCCACTCTAAAAATAATACGGAACAAAAAGAACTTCATAGCTAATAGGTTCATAGGTTCATACTAGGCTATCTGCCCTAGGGCATTTATAAGCCTAGCCAGAATGTGTTTGGCTTTCGCCACCCATTTTAAATTTATTTTGCTATGCCCTTTTTCGAGGTTAGTATACTGTGCCTCTGTCTAACAGTGACACAGAAGTGATACCTGGGGTAAACCTACGATCTCCCATCCACTCATCAAGATTCCTCTTGAAGAGAGTCAGTGAGGGACTCTGCCTAACCTGGACTGGGATTTTATTCCAGAGTGAAGGGAGCCTCTGGGTTATGAATCTGTCCCTCCAGCATGTCCTATTTATTTCAGTGCTGAGGTTCAAGTCTCTCAAGTGCGTAGCTCGATGGGATTTAGATTTTCTGAGGTACAGCATGTCCATTAATTCTGGGTTGGACATGGCTTTATACGTCGGGCACAGATTGCCTCTGAACAGGCGGTATGCCACTGAGTAGAGCTGGAGTTTCTTTAACCGGGCAGCATATGGCATCTGTTTGAGCCCTTTGATCCTCTTGGTGAGGTACTTTTGGGGTCTTTCCAGTTGCTGCAGGTGTCTGGTAAGGTGCATCCCAAAAGGGGCATTGTACTCAATTATGGGCCTGATGAGGGATGAGTAAAGAGGCACGATGACCTCCCCTGATCTAGATGTGAATCCCTTCATGATTAGGTGGGCTATATAAAATGTTTTTCTAACCACTTTGGCCACGTGGTTGTCAAATGAGAGATTGCTATCAACTTGGGTCCCCATGTCCCTAATTACTACTTCTGTACTTAATGGATTACCACCTATGTGGTAATTTGTGGGCACTTTGTTTTTGCCAAAGGGGATGACTATACACTTTTTGGCATTTAGCTTGAGGCCATGGCTCTGGCACCAGTTGTCTGTTTCTATGAGGCCCTTTTGGAGGATGCTTGTGTCGGCTGGAGAGTCGATTATGGCGCCCAGTTTGCAGTTATCTGCGAACTTGGTCAGCCACAGTCCTTCCGTGTTGGCCTGTACCTCCGAGAAATATATACCGAACAAGAGGGGTCCCAGGACTGAGCCTTGTGGGACACCACTTGTAACTGGTTTGGAGTCTGACATGGCTCCAGCAATTCTAACCATGTGGGTTCTGTCCTTGAGCCAGTTTTCAATCCATCTAGTGACATAGGGGGTTATATTTAAGCTGGTGAGCTTATCTATAATGCCCGAGTGGGGTATTGTATCGAAGGCTTTTGCGAGCTCCAGGTAGGCTGTGTGGACCACCTTCCCCTCGTCAATGGCCTTGGTGACTGTTTCAAAGAAATCAACCAGGTTTAAGAGGCAGGATCTGTCCTTAACAAAGCCAAACTGGGTAGGATCCAGTGTCTGTAGGTCCCCAATATCTTTATTTATGAGGTCCATGATGATCCTTTCCATAGCTTTGCAGACCAAGCTAGTCAGGCTTATGGGGCGATAGTTTCCACGATCCGTTGAGGGACCACTGTTGCTGTACTCCACTCTTTGGGCACATATCCTGTAGTAAGGCTGAGATTGAACAGTAGTTTTATGTTTGGGTTTAGCTCTTCTTGGAGTTCATGTAGGACGCAGCCCGGGACACCGTCTGGTCCCATTGATGCTGTGATTTTTGCTTTGGAGAGGGCGGCTCTTACCTGAGCATCTGAGATGTCAGGGGGGCAGCACTCTGCTGGGATAGATATTTGCCCTCATGGTGGGGGGGGGGGATGTTTGCGCTGAACCGGTCAGCTAGGATGTTGGCAATGTCTGTGGGTTCAGTGTATTTTTTGTCATTTTGGACTAATTCTGAGCATATCTGGGAATTACCACCCAGGTTCCTAACATAACTAAAGAAAGCCTTGTGATTATCCTTAAGTGTCCTGTGCAATTTTTCTCTCGAAGCTGGCCTTAAACAATTTTATGAGTGCCCGTAGTTTTTTGCTAATACTGATCAGTGATGCCTTCCCTTTTTGGGATTTTGCTCTCTCATTTAGTAGCTTCCTCCTTCTATTGTATAGTTTGTTTATGGCTGGGGTCCACCAGACAGGACGTCTGCCTTTGGAGGATTGGGTCTTGGTTTTATTTGGGATCGCATGTTCCATGCATTCCTGAAGGTGTTCATAGAATGCGTTTATAAAGGATTCTGCGGTCTGGGCCGTATTTTCCACAGGCCCGGGGTCTTTGAAGGATTCCACCTCGGTTTTGAGGAGTGTGAAATTTGCTTTAGAGAAGTTTTTCACTGTGGTTTTCTGGGCAGGGGGTGGGGTCGGGATGTGAATATCCTGTGAGATTAGTTTATGGTCTGATCTTACCAGTGAGGGATACACTTCTGGTCTGGAGCATAGAGTCCCCATGTTGGTGATGATCAGGTCCAGTATGTTTTCCCCTCTTGTGGGAGTGGTAACAAGTTGTTCCATAGCATTTGAGTTTATAAATTCTAGAAACCTTTGGGCTAGGGTGTTGGAGCTAAAGTAATGCTCCCAGTCTATGTTTGGGTAGTTGAAGTCGCCCAATATAATGGTGTTTGGAGAGACCTTCATATTTTCCAGTGTTCTCAGAAAGGCCGAGTGGGGTTCCTGGGTTTGGGAGGGTGGTCTGTAGCAGGCTATAAACTGGAAGGCAGTTTTACCCACTGTTAGTTGCACATGGATAGTCTCTGATGCTTCGTGTTTTACCACCAACCTGGAGGTGTGGGTATCTTTGATGAATATCGATACTCTCCCCTCCTTTTGTGGTTCGGTCCAAGTGTTGGGGCCGAAAAGCATGGTATGAGGTATAACCTGGTAGTGCTGGGGTGCTCTCGGGAGCCCTGAACCAGGTTTCTGTTACTGCACAGATGTCGATGTTCTCCATGCTAAGGAGAGTTTCGAGTGCGTGCATCTTGAGGTTTAGACTTCTGGCATTGAGTAGCATTACTCTTAGTTTCTTATCCCTTGTGATACCTATGGAGGTGGGTTTGTCTTTTGAGCCTTGCCTAAAAAAGGCACTATGGGGGTAGCAAGAGCCTTTGCCAATATCTGAAAGCCCAGGGGTGACAGGTGCAAGCCGTCCCTAGCGAAGCATCGTGGCTTGTCGAGCATATCATCCCAAGCTGACAGGCATTGGATCCCATAGCACGCTTCTGTAACAACCTATTTAATGCTCTAAAGTTCATTAACTGGACTCCCCTTACTCACCTTTGTCTAGACAAAGCTGTGCAATACTTTAACACAGCCTTCCTCAAAGCCCTAAATAAACATGCACCACCCAGAAGCATTAGAGTCAAAACTAATTATGCCCCCTGACTAACAAAAGACAAAAACAATAATGAAAACTAAGGGCAAAGCCTGGATTCAATTTCATAAACACAAAACCTCTTCCCTGAAACAACAGTACCTAGAAGTCCACAACAAAGCCAAAAATACATTAAGCTAGATAAAGCCAATTGTTATAAAACCAGGCAAGACAAATTTGCTAATAACCCTCAGAAATTCTGGGCCACAATAAATAGTTTACTGTACCCTGGAAAAGCGACCACTCCTACCCCCGAACTGCCAAACAACCACGACAACATCCCAACACATTTCAATAGATACTTTACTGAAACAATTCAAACTCTAGCCAACACCCAAAATAGCACCAGCAACCCCATACCAAATCCCACCCCTCCCACACCATAGAGCTAATCAACTCCCCTAACTTTTCCCTTCACCCTGTGTCCACTAAGACTATTACCAAACTCCTGAAAAAACTTAAGCCAACCACACTAGCTGCAGACAAACTCCCTGCTGACTTTCTTCAGACAACAGCTGATTTCATAGCCTACCCCATATCCACCCTCATAAATAGGTCCATAACAGAATCCACTGTACCCACTTTGTGGAAAGTATCGCACATAATTCCACTCCACAAGGGAGGCAAATCCCGAGAGCTGACCAGCTACCGGCCAATAGCAATTCTCTCAACTTTATCAAAAATATTGAAGAGAATAGTTCACTCTCAACTAATGCAATATCTCTTAACAAATAACCTGCTATCCTATTCTCCGCACTGCTTTAGACCCTCCCACAGCACCACCACCACCGCACTACTATCCTTTACCAACTTAGTCAATCACTACAGAAACAAGGGACTATTCGTGTTTGCCATATTTGTAGACTTATCCAAAGCCTTCAATATGGTTAACCATAGCAGGCTTCTGGAAATACTAGCTACCCGTAACAACCACTCTTCCGCTATATCATGGTTTAGTAACTACCTATCAGGTCGACAACAAGCAGTGCTATGGCAAAACCAGTTGTCCTGTCTCTTACCAGTCTCCATTGGTGTCCCTCAAGGATCCATCCTTGGTCCTCTACTGTTCTCCCTATTCACAAACCAGATAACAACATCTTCACTCTCTGCCAAAGTAGCACAATATGCAGATGACACCACTATTATATGTGCTGCCCCTAATATGAATGAACTACAAACCATAACTCAACAAAACTTCACTTCAGCAGAAGCATGGTTCACCAGCATAAAACTCCTTAATCCCAAAAAAAACAACCTAGTCATATTTGGTTCTGGTAGACCACCTCAGCAATGCAATGATCTAACTATAGTCTCACAAGATAACATCACAATCACTCCAACTACACACACAAAACTGCTAGGGGTAACTATTGACAACAACCTCAGATTTGACCTTCACATAGCCCAAACAATCAAAGCAAACAAAAAAATTGGGTCTCCTTTATAAAAGCAAGCAATTCATGACGGAGACCAAGTCCACAATTGCAAGGACTCATCTCTTATCCGTCCTACTGTATGCCACCCGTGTAATGACAAATCTTCGCCACTCCGAATTCACCAAAATGGAATCTTTTTACAACAAGATTGCCAAGTTTGCTACTGAGACCTCTCATAGATCCCATCACTGTCTTGCCGTAAAGCAACTCAACTGGCTTGAGCTGCCCCAACAACTGATACTTCAGCAACTCTGTATAACACACAAGCTGTACTACCTGCCCGACAAAATCCCATCACTACAGCAACTCATTCAACCCTACACAACCTCCAGAATCTTAAGATCCAGTAGCCAAAACCTTTTAAATGTCATCAAACATAAAAATGATGCAGGTAAGTCTCTCTTTGCCTGCACCATAGCCAAAGTTTGGAATCTAACTCCCAAATCACATCACTGCTACAAGCTCTCCCCTCCAATTTAAAAACCTCCTCAAAAGCCACTTTACAAACAACTGATTCTGTTCCTGTCTCCCCCCAGGTTAAACCAACCCACTTACTGTTGCTAAATGCGGGAATGCATCTGTTGATAATCGCCTATTACTTACCTCTAGTTATGCAAGTTTGACCTTCTTACCCCAGGCACACAGACTTTTCTTAATGTACTCCTACTAAAACCTTTTGTTCCTTTTCTCTCGTATACCATGTGACTTCTAATCCGTCAATCTACTAGATACACAACATACATCTACCACTGCTACATACAACTCTTGCACTGTTTTTCCCAATATTGTACTACACTTGATCTCTCAATGTACTGCTGATTTACGTACTGCCAGTAATTGTAAAATTCTGCCAACAGTGTACTGAAATGACTCTGAAACAAATTTGTATATAGTCCTAATAGCAAGAAGTAAATATTTGACATTTTACTGCTTATTAACCAAATACCAAAAATGTAAAACTCTGCCTACCACATGCTGAAATGAACTACCAAAATGTATAGCTCTGCCTTACCACATGCTGAAATGAGTCTATAATATACCAGTATATTGTACTGTTAAAATGAAGTTAATATTTGACTAATGCATGCTGGATTGTATTGTATTACTATTGCATGCTGATTGTATTAAATGTAATGAAATCCTAACCTGTACTACTATATCTGGAGCTTTTCTCCCTGGGCCTCCACTGAAAAAGGACCTGTGTCCAGTTGGACTTTCCCGGTTAACAAAAGTAAAATAAAATAAGTATAATAAATAAATTAACATTAGCACCTATGTCACATTTTAAGACTTTTTTGAGAGTTTTTATTTTAAAAAAAAGACACATCCCCATGACATTTTAATTTAATACAGGCACAATGACGTTTAACCCTCCTAATAGGAACATTTGTGACAAATAGACACTGAAATTGAGGTGATGCATGGTATTGCCTGTGCTCTTTATGCCAGTTGGTGTCTATTTTTTTTTTATCTTTACCCCCCCCCCCCGATGTGAAAACTACTTGTATAGTTTCAGAAATCATTAACTTTTAACCTTGAAGAAACCAGTGTTATGACTTTTATTGCCTATTGTCAACTTGACTCCATGGAAAAGTAAGAGAAAAAAGAAAAATGTAACTTGAAAGACAAGCTGAAACATTTATTGCTAAAGAAAAACGTTTTCATTAGATTGCATTCTCATATTTATTTGTTTCCACTTAAAATGTGTTTAGATTAAGCCAAAGGTCTTAATCCAGACATTCACCTGTGCTAAAGTAAGAAAAAAAATACCAGGTCTGCATATATTATGGTCTCTGTACTTATACACCCCATTTCCCATCTCAACCCAAGATTACAGTCTATTAACTTAAACATGCTTTTGTCTAGCTTTTCTCTCTTCACACTGTAATACCTACATTTCTTAATACCAAAAAAAGGAGAAAAAGTAAAAAGCATCTGTTTACTTCAATAATTTTATCACATACAAGAACTACTAGAAATACTATACTGTGTGAGCAATTTATATTGTGAAAAGTTTCATAGAAGTACTGTTAAGAAAATACATTGTTTTACTTCCTCCCCACCCCCTGAGTATTTCGAGACATTGACATGAAGTGAGTCAAATTCCTTTCATTTCCTCAAGTTTAAAATGTCAACAAAAGTCCACTCTTTCCACTTATTCTTCTACAGCTGTATTTCAGAAATGTCACTGATGCTTTGCAGTCTCACATTTATTCACTAACTTCCATTTTGCTGCCAGTCTTCCTTTTCTTGTCCATCTTCCAACTCCATATTCCAGTTCAATTCCACTGTGCTTCAGTTGGTGAACTCCTGTAGTTTTCTCTGTTTCTCAAATATTTTCCTGTGGAACATGTTTCACTGGCAAAGTCTTTCCATGTGATTTCTTATCAGAAGAATGAGAAGCAGATGACTTTTTCTTTGTTTTTTTTTTTTTTTTTAAACAGCTTTATTGAAAACATTATAATGAACAGATATTTTGAAAAAAATTGAATGTTACATTTTAAACTACAATATGTAAAAAAATTAATACAATAACTGTAATAGTGCAGTAAACTATGTACAATGATCACTGTATATCAAATAACAGGATCAGTTAATTTGTTTGGCAGAAGAAAAATGAAAACATAGAATAAAAGATAAAAAAGGAAGGATTACTGCATTAATCATTTATCCAGTTCTTTAACTAATAATTCATGTACATTTTCCCATTTGTAATATAATTTTGTATTTCTTGTAGATTTAGATTTGCTAGTCAACATTTCTAACTTGGATATTTCTAAGAGAAGACGTTTAAACCCTCTTTAAATGAGGGAACTGATGAGGAATTCCAATTTCTTGTAATTATTTTCCTGGCAAAGGATAATGTAGACCAGAGCAAAGAATATTTGTTTTTATTTATACAGTCTGGGACAGGTGTATTGAATAATGCAAGTGACTTTGTAAGCATAAACTTGTCTGTAAAAATTGCCTGTAAAAAAGTGTTAACTTCTTCCCAAAATTTCTTTAATAATACACAGTCATAAAATATGATTCCAATCAGCATTTGTTACTGCGTTACATCTCCAGCAAACAACATCTTGTTTAGTTATCTTACTCATTTTCTGAGGTGTGATGAAAGATTTCTGTAAAAATCGCCATGTGAAGATTCTCCATTTAATGGAGGAAGTGGTTTTGCCGGCTGACTGAAGGAAACTAACTTAGTCTTTTTCTGAGGGAATAAAATTATTGATTACTGAAAATGAATTCCAATAGTTATCTGAATATATATCTAGATGTTGTTTAATTGCTTTATAAATATATGATATACTAGTTTTAACTGGTGAAGTATAAGTGTATAAAATCAAATATTGAATAAGTTTGGGTATTTAATTTTTAGCATTTGAGGGGATTAAAATGATCTTATCTAGAATATATTTTCTAAACTCTTGCATATCTGACCAAAGTAGAGAGTTAAGGTTATATTCATCTATAAGTGCATTAATAGATTTTTTGCCTCATTTTTATTTAACATTTGATGCCAAAACATTGTTTTTTTTTTTGTTTAAATAACATTTTAGAATGATCTGCAGATAGAATTATACTTCATGTATAGGCAATAGGGAAGATGAGGAACAGCCAATTTTCAAATATTCTAAACCTAAATATATAGTTTTTAAAGGCCCTTACACTTAAAATTATATAAGTAGATTTAAGCATTTGAATGGAATAATTGGAAAAATACTCTCTCAAATTCCATATAAATGAATTATTTATTAACTGTGGTAGATGTTTATTTTCATTTTTTGGTATTTTGGGATACATTTAACAATTTCCTTCCATTTTGCAAAATACTCTCCATCTATAAGATAAACAATTGTTTTAATAACTGACAAAATTGAATAAAGTTCTAGATTTGGTAAAGATGTACCTCATTTTCCCAGCTTATACATATGATAGGACAATGCAATTCTAGGCTTTATTGGATGACATAAAAAGATCTTAATCAGTGTGTTAATTTTTTTAACAAAAGAGCCTGTAGGGGGAATAGAGAGAGATTGTATTATGTATAAAATCTTTGGAAGCAAGATCATTTTTATAATGGAAAGTTTTTCAAAATTGTAAATAAAATGTTGTTCCACTTACTAATTAGACTCTGTATGATAGCTATACTTTTACTATAATTTAGGTGTAAGATGTCTTTAATATTGATTGCTGTAATTATACTTAATATGTTATTTGTTAGGACTGAGGTATATATTTTTTATATTGATCTTGTGTATTATAAGTTTTGGAACGAATTAGAAGAATCTGTGTTTGAGTTATTAAAATTAAGACCAGAACTTTTTTGAAATATATTCATATTTTTAAACCATTCTTGTAAGGTAGGGTTAGTATCACCAAGAGTGATTAATACATCATCAGCAAACATTTGGATTTTTGAGTTTTCATTACAATTTAACCTATATCCTTGTATGTTATTGTTATCCCTTATTAGGTTAGCCCAAGGTTCCATAATTAATGTGAATAAAAATGGAGATAGAGGGCAACCTTGTTTGGTTCCTTTTACAATGATATACGTGTACCTGTTTTTATGTAGGCTTAACTTTCATTATATAATTGAGTTGTAAGGTTAATAAAACTATTAGAAAAGTTTGTCTTTCAGTAAGATAAAAAGCTAGTTCCAATTAACGAAGGTACAGTTAATATCTAAACTAACAAGAGTCAAATTATTCTTTAAGGCTTTTACTGATTCAGTTAAAGTTCTTGTTCTTTTGATGTTATAAGACATTCTATTAATTATAAAAATGTTTGATCCATATCTACCAGGGATGGTAAAAAATGTTTGTCAGCATAGACATGAACATTTTATAGTCTGTGTTTAATAACGAAATGGGTCTATATGAAGCACATTTTACAGGATCTTTATCAGACTTTAGTATGGGGAAATAAATGTGTACTTCCAAGAGGGGAGGTATAATGTTATTTTGAGCTATATTGAATAATGTATGTAGTAGGGTTAACGCTTTAGCAGGCAAAACCTTATAGATTTGAGAAATTATACAGTTGTTGCCAGAAGCTTTATTTTGCTTAAGTTTGGTTATTTGATCTTTTACTTCCTTAAAAGATATTTGGTTATATATTAATTTTATTTCTGCTTCAAATAGTCTGTCTTTATATTATTATGTATAAAAGATTGAATATCTTTTGTACCGTTAATGCTATCATTGGGTTGGTTTAATTTAAAAAAATTCTCTAAACTCAATATAGTTGGTAAATCAGATACCTTTTTTGTTGGAGAATAGATTTCTTTAATATGGTGACATTTATTTAATATTTTAATTTTGTTAGCTAGTATATTTATATATCTAGGATTTATAGAAAAAGTTATAAGTTTATATTTTTCAAGATACTTTATGGTTTAAAATTTCCATGTATTTATTGTTTAAGGTATTTCATTCATTCTGTCTTTCTTATATGGATTATTTGAACCATCAAGCCTTAAAGTATCTAGCTTTGTTTGTATATCTTGAAGGTCTTTATCCCATGAAATTCTTTTCTTTTTATACCAATCAATTTTACCATATAGGTAAGCTTTTAAAGCATCCCAAATGTATACTTCAGAAGTTCCCTGTGTACTATTAAGTTCAATAAAATGTACTTCTGTAGTGAAGAAATCAATAAAATAGTTAAGTTTAATTATGTAGGCTAGTATCCTTTTAATTTGAACATTAAATGTGGAGTTTAGTGTAAAACCAAATGTTATGGAATTATGGTCCGAAAGGGGACAAGAAATCACTTTTTGAGTTTGATAAGAAATTAGTTAAGTTATTGGAAATGAATACCCTATCTATTCTTGAATATGAATTATGTTTATGTGAGTAGAATGTATAGAACAGAGACGTAGCGTCAGTAAAGTTATTAATATCTTTCATCGTGTATGAATCTGAAAATTCATTCAGTAATTTAGCTATAGTTGGAATTTTCCTTTTACCACTGGTACTAGAGTCTTTTATGTCAGAAATACAATTAAAATCCCCAGCAAGAATGCTACCTTTAGAAAACTGAACTATATGTTGTATATGTTGTTTCGCTGTTGTAGGTCCAGTGCCAGGAATCCAATACATATTTATTAATGTCAAAATTTTCTTATTAAATTCTATAACAACTGAAGATAACATGCCCTTGTTATCTTTGTAGGTGTCAATTATTTTAGGCATAGGTAATGTAGTTTTCCATAGTATGGCCACACCCCCCCCTTTTTTGTGTATGTTCTGAGCTAATCAAATGTTTGTAGGATTTGGATTCCAATTTTGTGACATCTTCAGTTAGTAAATGAGTTTCTTGGAGAAATGTTAAGAATTATGCAATTTAAGATATTTGTTCAAAGATCTTCTCTTATTAAGATTATTTAATCCATTGATGTTTAATGATCTACATTTTAATGATGTCATGAAACATTAATGTTCTGAACATCTGTTTAATAACTGTCCTTTTTTCCCATATTTTATAAGTAAATAGAAAGTGACTATTAGGAATACAATTATAATTTACATATAAAACATGAAAAAATTTTATCCAATGAAATATGTTTACATCAAATTCAGTTTTGTAAGATTTGGTGACCATCATAATAGCTATTAACAGAAACTTATAACATTTACTGATAACATAGACTCTTTCAAAACCCCCTTGGAGTTAGAAACTCTTAATTTGAGTGACATCTGTCACCCAAATTGACCATTAAGCTAGCAACAACATTCATCGCTTCCCTGTCTAATGTATGTTGTTGATGACTTATTTTTCCATTGGACAAACTTTTGCATTTTCTGCTTAGTCTGTTCTGCATCATAGAATAACTTAGATCCGGCTGAAAAATATTGTGAAGACAGCTGGATACAGCAGCTTTAATCTCACACCTGACTCTTGGCATTCCCTGATTACTAGAATAAATGTTTTCCTCCTCTTCCTGGTGTGCTTTTCCACGAACACTCTACTGTGTCCAGCTTGTAATACTTGGCCCTTTTGCAGCAGTTTTGCATGACCAACTCTGTTTGTTGGTAGGTTTGCATCTGTACTAATAAAAGACTTTTGCTGCTTTCTCATGGCCAAATTTGGGGCATACTAATGGTGTGCCCTTTCATTTGTTCTGCTGTGGAATACCATTCGAGTTGATTATTTGTGCCTTCATAAAATTAATAGCCTGTCAATTCTGTTTTTGCTGGTACAACAGGAAATCTCCATTTTCCCTATGCATTCTGTCCTCTAATTCTACCATTTTTTTTTTAAAACATCTCTTCAGCAGTCTCACTCTGCAAGCCTTTTCTTTTTCACACTTTGATTTTTGTAGTTTTATCAGCTCATCTGAATATCTGTTTAAAGCTTCTTTCATTTTTTCCCAGCCATTTGTTATTTAAGTTGATATACTCCTTAAGTGTTTCATTTATCTTCGCCAGCTCTGACCAGATTTGACTTTTTTTTCTTCTAGATTACAGGAAGCCATGTTTTGTACCAGAGCTGGAGCTTGAACTGCTTTTTTGAACAGCTGCAGGATTCTTCCCAGTCAGTGTGTTCTTTCCACCTTTTCCAGTTGTTTTTCTTTTAGGCTGTCTTAGTTTCTTCTTTGCAGGCATCCAGGCACTGTATTTAATAACTGGTAACTGCATTTTTTTCAAGTATACAATATCTCTGGCTGCAGTTTCTCAGTTTTTCTTACTGGGAGAGCTGAAGGTAAGCTGTTAAAGTGTGCATGCATCTTTCATTATTGCTCTTAAGGTGCTATTGTGGAACTAAAGAAAACCTTTGATGTTAGAGGTCGTGGGCTTCTGAGTAAGGTTGTCTGCCAGGATCATTTTCTTCAGTATTCTGTCCAGGTAAGATGTATTCAAGGCCACTTGATCATTTAACCATACCTTCATCAAGCATTACAAATTGTTTATGAAGCTGTACTCAGCAGCATGTTTGAAAAGGGCAAGCCTCTAGGAAGTCTTTGCAAAACTGCCATCCACCCAGTCTTTTAACTGCTTAGGTCTTTCATGTATCAATAAGTTCCTTCTGTGAGGTTTATAGTCAGAGTATGAGAAAAATGTCATTGTTGGTTGCTTACCTCAACTGTTAATATTTGTGGGTGATATGTTGTTGTATCAGGTTCTGCTTTTCTCTCCTGCTTTCACTCATAATACTTGTGAAAGATTTCTGCACATCTGACGGGCTGATATTGTAGTACCATTATATTTGCTTTTATTGCAAGCAACTGTCTTTCTTATTCTGGTGTATATGCCAGCAGAGAAGGGAGATCCCCACACAGATGCTGCTGGGGTAGAGGTGGTGTAAGGGGAAATGCTAGAGTCTGCTACTTTGTAAACAGATGTCCAATAGTCCCAAAAGTGGTGGTTTATTTACATTTGTTTACTGCATTGACCTGTTTTAGATTCATCCTGGGAGTATTTATTTTGTTTTATTTATTCATTTTACATTTGTTGACTGGGATAGTCCAACTGGGATATATGTCCATTTTCAGCGGAGGCCCGGGGAGAAAAGCTCCAGATAACACAGAACATAACAGATATGAGTCAAACATATTTACAAAGCCATCTAGTAGGTACTCACAATATACACAGTGTGTAATACTATACAAAAAAACAGGTTACAGCAAGATATTTTGAGCAAGAGATGTGTACAATATTAATTTAAGTAAGGCATTGAATAAGTAATGATTAGTCAGGGTTAGTACATGGACAAAGCGAGTGCTCTTTAAAATAATGATGTTGTGTAGTCCTATCTCACCATCATTCTTACATATGGGTTTGGAGCCGATCCTCAGCTCTGACTCTGCTGATTACAAAGCTCGTAGTCTCTAAGTTTGCTCGTGGCAAGATAGGTATCCCATACTGCATTAGTAAGAATCCGCAGATCTCATTTGCCACGTCTGAGTTCAGAAGTGCTCTCTTTCTTGGCCATGGCTAAGTTGGAATTTTGCTTATTCAAAATTTTATAGTGATTCTTTTTTGACTATAATATTTAGTTTACTATTAATAGCTTACAGTTGTTACCTAGTAGTAGGAGTTAGTGCGTTTTCTGATTTTTATTGCAAATTGTTGTTGCAAATTGTTGGCCGTCGCTTCTGCAGGCCTTTCCTTACTGGTATCCCTTCTTTCTGTGTGCTAGTTATTGCTAAAATTTTTCTTAGGCATAGGTCCGTTTTTTAGTTAGGACCTGTTCTAGCCTTTGTCTGTTGCTTGTTTGTTCTCCGTCTTGCCTTACCTTCAATTCAGGGCTAGGCCTGTTTAAGTTAGAGGACCTACATGTGTTGTTCCTCAGCAGGGCTAGACCTGTTTAAGTTAGAGGACCTTGTCCTCTCTTCCTGTCATCCTCTACGTTTATATTTTGTGATTGTTGTCGTGACAGTATGTCTAAGGAGTCTAAAGATCATAAACCTTCGGGTTTTAAAAAATGTCTTAAATGTTCGCAGTAAATGTCCCTGACGGATGGACATAGTAATTGTGTTTAATGTCTGGGAGCCATACATCTTCAGGAGACATGTGCCTTTTGCCACTATTTTAGTTCTTGGGTTCTCCAGGAAAGGAAGAACAAACTGATCTTGACAGGTCTCATTAAACCTTCTTTTGTGGAGGATTTAGACAATTCTTCACCCTCTCATTCCAGGTCTCCCTCTTAAAACAGAGAAGGTCAAGTCTGTGAAAAGACAGTCTCCCACACCGATGGTTATTTCAGGACCTCCACAGAAAATTGCTAAACTAGACAGACCTTCTACCTCTTCGGCTCCTCTGCCTTCGGAGCTGGTCGAGGACATTGATATTCCAATTTCGGTCCCAAGTTTTTTGGAGCCGATTACTGAACCCATATCTTGGAGCCGGTCTAGAGATTTATTACCGGTGTCCCCGACACTCGGATCTCCGATTTTTACAGAGATCTCTGTCATCTACCTTGTCTTCCAGATCTTCCAAAAGTCTTTCTGAGGAGGATGTCGAGGGAGTGGTGCTTAGACTTTTGAAGTTGTCGGCGCTAGCAAATTTGTTGCCGGCTCCGACCCAATTGATTCCAGAGCCGTCTAAGGTCATATTACCTGCTTCTGTTCCTCCTCTGAGCCATGTAGGTCTTTCTGAGCCACAGCTACTGGTGCTGTTTGTTGTGGAACTGTTTGTTCCAGCACCTCTACTGTCTGTCTAGGAGCAGAGTTCCACTCTGACACCTTCTGGTGCCACCCGTGGTGTCTAGGAGCCGAAGCTCACCAGTCGGCCCCAACTGGGATGCTCGGATCCAAACTTCTTTGATTCCAAGCCTACCTCTCGGTGCATCAGCTCTGCTGAGCTCAGATCCTACGTCTGTCTCTGAGCCAATTGCTTTGGAACTCGAGGGCTACTTCCGCTTCCTCTGTACCGGTGGTGTCCTCTGAGCTGGAGAGTTTTGCTTTGAGATGATTAGGAGCATGCTGTCTAGGTCATCAGCTCCACATAAGGGTACCCATGCTCTTCCCCCTCAAGCTCTGACTTCTGTCTCAGCACCATCTCTCTCGACAGCAGAGACCCGCAGCCTCAGGAGCCCCCATTGGGTGGCCCCCAGTCTTCCGAGACCTCCCCAGAATACCCTTCAGAGGAGTCTACTCAGAAGAGAACTTGCAAGAGGAAGCATGTAGACTCCCCTGATGAGTCCGTCACCTCTGACACTGACCTCGAGGAGTCAGAAGGGTCTCCTAGGTCATCCTCTGATGATATCTCCTTCATAGATATCCTTGAGATCCTAAAACAGAGAGGTGGCTGGCCACTGTCACCCCTTCTGATGAGTCAGTGTACCTGAAGGCTTTCAGGTCTCAACCTTCAGCTTCTTGGGTGTCTCCACCTTTCGATGAGCTGTTAGATTTAGTGAGTCGATAGGTGTGGGGAAACTCCTGATGCCATGGAACCAGTCCCCAGAAGGCCCAACAAATTTTTCAGCTCCCAAAGAAAGAGTTTTTGACCAAAGGTGTGCCTGTAGATGCCATGGTGGTGGCAGCAGCCACAAAGAAGGAACTAACAGAAACTTCATCTGTCCACCCACCGAACAAGGAGTCTCGAACGATGGACAGATACGGGAAGCGTATTTTTTTCTTCAGCAGCTTTTACACTCTGATCGCTGAATTTAACTTACCCATTTCACTAGGCTTCAAAGAGATCTCCTAAAAGAGCTAGGAGATGCTCTCCAAGGTACTTTAACTGAAGGAGTCCCTGAAAAGGTTACTGCTCAGTTGTCTGCCTTAAACTCTATTATTAACTCCTCCATGAGGATGATATCTTATGCAGCAGATGGAACGAGCAGGGCAGTGGGTTCAGGAGTTTCTCTTAGGAGACGCTCCTGGATGTGCTTATGTAACTTTGCGAAGCCCTTCAAATCTACATTTACCAATGCCCCCTTTGACATTTCCTCTCTGTTTGGACCAAAGGTAAAACTCACCTGATGCGAGCAGGAAGGGAAAACTCTCTCTGCCATGGGAGTACATTTTTCCATTCCTTCTAGACCATACCCTAAGGGTCAGAGAGGCAGAAAAATGTGGTTCGAGACATTTCAGAGATTTTTCCCAGACGCACAAGGTGATTTCTTCTCCAGAGGCAGAGGAGGAGGAAATAACGTCACCCTAGAGGTGGGGGGGGGGGGGCACTAAACCAGGGTGGCCACTATTCCTTTTGTGGATGTCCCTATCAGCGCTCCTGAAGTGGGGCCCGACTGCGCTTCTCTAGAGCCAGTCGGGGGTCGCTTATCTTTGTACCCAGAAGCCTGGCATGATGTCACACAAGACTAGTGGGTACAAAGAATAATTTCCAGCGGATACTCCATACCCCTCACTTTTCCACCTCGTCGAACCAAGAAAATGCCAGATATTCCACCCAATCACAGGGATCAAGCAACTATAGAAGTCCAAAAGTTGCTTCAAAAGAGTCATCCAAACTGTTCCCGCAGTCCAGTTTGGATTCGGAACTTACTCCAGATTCTTTTTAGTGCCAAAACAAACAGGGGACTGGAGGCCCATCTTGGATCTCAGCAAGTTAAACGAATCAATGAAGAAGTCCAAGTTCGAATGGTAACGCTGCAGTCTATACTCCCTCTGTTAGGGAAAGACAATTGGATGCGCTCCATAGACCTCAAAGATGCGTACTACCACATAAAAATGGACAGAGCATCAAGGAGCCATTTACATTTCCAACTGGGAGCCAGTCATTACCAGTTTCGTGCTCTGCCCTTTGGTCTCACCACAGCCCCCAGGGTGTTCACTAAATGCATGGCGGTAGTAACTGCTCACTTGAGATGTCTTGGATTCCAAGTGTTTCCTTACCTGGATGACTGGCTCTTGACTGCCATCACCAGGCACCTACTTCTACAAGCCAGGGATTTGACCATATGAGTCTGCACTCAGGCATTGCTATAAACTGGGAAAAGTCTGCCTCGTCACCCTCTCAATATGTGACTTTTATAGGCACAGAAGTAGACACAGTCGCAATGATGGCTCGCCTTCCTTCAGACAGATTGCAAAATCTAAGACAACAAATATACAGCCTGCTTCCCCAACACAAGGTCAAAGCAAAGACAGTGCTCAAACTTGTAGAAACCGTGGCCTCTACTATAACTCTAGTTCTGCTAGCCAGACTACATATGAGAATTCTACAATGGTTACTCTCTTACCAGTGGTCTCTTCAGCAACTGCCTCTGTCTCATCCCATTTTGATAACAGAATCTTGCAAAAAGGACCTTCGTTGGTGGATCCAGTTCAATCAACTAACGATAGGGAGACCATTCATTCCTCGCCAACTTGTTGCTACTGTGACCACGAATGCCTCCCAGATAGGATGGGGGGGAGCATTATCTAGGAAGGACAGTCCAAGGCACATGGCAAGAACACGAGGCTCACTTGCATATCCATGTTCTAGAGATGAGAGCAGTGCTACTAGCATTGCAAGCACTTCACGACTTTCTTCCTCTAGGGACATTAGCATCCAGTCAGACAATATGTCAGTGGTATGGTATATAAACAAACAAGGGGGAACCAGATCCTAACCCCCATGTTGAAAGGCTCTACGTGTTTGGCAGTGGGCGATATCTTCCCAACACTTTGTAGTTGCAACATATATCCCAGGGAGAACCAGTGTGATAGCTGACAAGCTCAGCCTGGAAATCCTGATGCCTCACGAGTAGTCTCTGAATCAGAAAGTCATGGAACAGATTTTCTGCAAATGGCGACAGCCTTGCTGCAATCTGTTTGCCACCCCAATGAACACCAAATGCAGCAGCTACTTAACCCTTATCCCCCCCCCCCCCCGGGGGAGACACCGAGACACGCACTTGTCCACAATTGGCACTCAGGACTTCGTAATGCTATTCCTCCCTTTCCGCTAATATCGAAAGTGATATCGAAAGTGATCCAGAAAGCAAAGACTTTGAGAAGCAGAATGATTCTCATCACTCCTTACTGGCCACGTCAGATTTGGTTCCCCTTTCTCGGGCTTCACCTTCTGGACGATCCATGGACTCTGGACCCAGTACCAGTCCTCCTGGCACACGTCAGGCACGTTCCATCCCTATCTCCACACCCTCAGCTTGACAGCGTGGCTACTCCACTTCCATCCCTAGTCGGGCTTCATGATCTATCCCCTGCTGTTACATATATCCTGATATCTTCTTATAAACCTTCTACGAGAAAATTGTACGCTAGCAAATGGAAAAGATTCTCTCTGGGCACAAGTTTAAGAACATATATCCATACACAGCCTCCATTCCCTTAGTGTTAGAATTTCTAATTAAACTTTTTCATCAAGGATCAGCTACTGCTACAATCAAAGTACAATTAGCTATCTCCTATTTTCATTTGGGACAACATGAACCTAATCTTATGGCTCACAGATTATGTAGATCATTTTTAAAAGGCACTACCTTACTAAGACCTCCTTTTCAGGAACCTATATCTCCCTGGGATCTAACTTTTGTTCTTTCAAATCTTCACATGCATGTGATTTAAAGTTCCTTTCATGGAAGACCATTTTTCTGGTAGCCATTATGTCCCCCAGAAGAGTGTCAGAGCTGCAAGCACTCTGTCAAACTGCCTTGCTTGATTTTTCAGAGAGAGATAGTTTCCCTTCGCACTAATCCATCCTTCATCGCCAAGATTTGTTCTCAGTCTAATATGAATCAAACTGTTGAACTGCCGTTCTTTTTTCCAAATCATTCAAACAAAGCGTAATAGAAGTTCCATCAACTTGATGTACACAGATAGTTAAGGTTCTAACTACATAGAACCAAAGAGTTCAGGAGATCAGACCAATTTTGTATCTTTTTCAGAGACGAGAAAAGGTATGCCAGTCTCTTGGATTTCAAATTGTATATCTTTTATTTACTCTTCTAATGGCAAAGAACTGCCATTTAAAATTAAAGCTCATTTTACCAGATCTATACCCACATCAGCTGCTTTTCAGTCCAGAATTCCAATGGACAGTATATGTGCTGCAGCAGCTTGGGCTATCCCTCATACTTTTATTACTCATTACAAATTGGACTTTGCCTCCAGGGGTAGAGCCTCCTTTGGTTCAACGGTTCTTAATAGTATATTCCCGTGAGCCACCTGAGAAAAAGGTGTTAGGGATGCTGTCTCATATGTAAGAATGAAGGCGAGATAGGACTACAGAACGTAAAGAAGTTATGTACTCATGACGTTCCATGTTTGTAGTCCATCTGGCCCTTCATTTTTACGAACCCCCCCCCCCCACCTACTCCCGTCCATGTATCCTTGGAGGATCTGGAGACAAGATAGTGTCTATCTTCCTTAGGGTTGGAGACCTTTCATCTTTGTTTTTCCTTGTGGAAATAACTTCTATCCTTTTTTATAGACAGCAGCAAACAAGATCTGGGGATTCTTACTTGTGCTTTATGGGATATCTACCTTGCAATGAGCTAACTTTGAGACTTCGAGCTTTGTAATCAGCCAAGTCGGAGCCGAGGATTGTCTCCGAACCCATATGTAAGAATGAAGGGCAAGATGGACTACAAACACGGAACATTATGGTGAGTACATAACTTCTTTTTTTGAGGCCTTTTTTGAAGAGACTTAAAGAAGGTTCGAGGGTAAGGTTAGATGGAAGTGAATTCCAAGTTTTACCAAAGACGTTTGCAAGCAGGGAGTCACCGGCTGAGTTAATGGCTTTGTAGGTTTGGACCAACAGTTTTTTGGATGATCGTAGTTGCCTTGAATTACTGCATGGCTTTGATATTTTTAGGTGCTTTAGGTGTTTTAAGGTTAATACAGAATTTTGTGTGCTGCTATAAGCTGATTGAACAGAAGTAGGCTAGGCAGTTCTAGCCACCCGAGAAAATTGAGGTTTTGACAGTGATGTGTCCTATATGCTGAACCTATGGCAAATCTGGCAATATGGTTGTAACAGTGAGAGAGCTTACTAAGTTCAGTTTTGCTCAAATTGGAGCATATGGGGAGGCATATAGAGAAGTAATAGAGAGTAGGTGTGAGCGGGCAATTGCAGTCCTAGCTAATGGAGTTAGAAAATGTTTGCTTCTATATAATGAGCCAAGCTTCTTAATGTGTTTTATAGTTTTATTGATATGCAGATCAGATTTGAGATTATTGTCCACTATTACTCCTAAAAGCTTTGTATGGTCGTCTGAAGAGATAGAGGTACCGTTGTTAGATGTTATGGAGAAGGAAGATGGGGTGGATCTACTGGTTGGGGTAAAGAGGAGCAGTTTAGTTTTGTTGGGATTTAACAAGACTGTGTTAAATGTGTTTTGTGTTGAAGTTTGCCAGGTCTAAAGGGGAGGAGGCCGTACTCATCAGGGTAGAATCGTCTGCATGTTGAATGCAGGTTGCATCAGGGATGGCAGTATGAAGATTGTTGAAGATAGAGAAGAAAGAGTAGAGGACCTAGAATAGAGCCCTGAGGGGCACCAAAGGTGAGAGGTAGCAGGGTGGACAGTTTGCCCTGCCATAATACAGCCTGTTGTCTGCCATTCAGATAGGATAGGAACCACTGAATAGCATGTTTATCTAGGGAGGTGGATTTTAGGGAATGGATGAGTAATTTGTGGTTGACCATATCAAAGGCCTTCGACAGGTCTAGAAATAGGGCTGAAGATAGCCTGTTTGTTCCTATTTTGGAATATGGTATTTGTAAAACAGAGGAGGAGGGCAGAAGTGGTGCTGTGATATACTGGCTAGAATTCCCTCAGCTGCTCCTACTATACCAACTACAAATCATTCACTCTGTCTACCCCAGCCTCTCCACTATCATATCCAAATATTCCCCTGCTATGACTCTACGCAGCTTCAATCAAGAAATATTAGACATCTATAAACCCAAAACCAAAATATAGGCTGCCTTCTGTATAACTATAACCCAGCTACATCCTGGAACCAACTCCCCTTGGAAATAAAATCCCTCCAGCATAGCAGAAGTTTCAAATTAGCCACAAGGAAATACCTAAAAACAAAGTGGTCTTGCCACTGTAGCCAACCACCATCCTTTCACCTATTTCACCACTTCACTCTAACCCTGTTCCCCTGCATCTCCAACCAGTCTTAATTCTTTGTCTCATAACAGCCTACTTGCCTAGTCTGTCTCCTATACTCTACCTCCCCTAAATCTCTTACTAGCCATTCTTACTTTCCTTTCTTGTTCCGAACTCCTGTACACCTAGATCCTACCCACTTTAAATAAGCATCTGCCAAACTATTAACTCATTTTGCTCTAAGCAGCTTAAGTGATATTGTAACTAGTCACATATTCTGCTGCCAATTGTTAAAACCTTGTTTGTAACAACTCTCGTACTTGTCTGCCAATTGTTAATACTCTGTATAGTTGTATTGCCTGAGGAGCTTTTTTTTTCTCTCCAGGTCTCTGCTTGTAAGATCCTAAAACTGATTGTTACTACTATTTTACATAAATTTAATAAATTGTTTTTTTGTCCTGAGGAGCTTTTCTCCCCGGGTCTCTGCTGAAAATGAGCCAAAAGCTCAGTCAGACTAACCCGGTTAACAAATGTAAAAATAAATAAATAAATGTGGCCTAAAGCCATGCTGAGAGTTGGCAAGTAGACAGACCGTTCTGAATGAGATAGTCCATAAGCTGCTTATGAATGCACTTCTCCAGTAATTTGGCTAGTGGTGAGAGAATGGGTCTGTAGATGGACAGTTTTGTTGATTAGTGGGACAACATGGGATGTTTTCAAGATTGAGGGGATAGTTCCATCAGTTAGCGTTCTACTGGTTAGGATAGAGATGGGGAATGCTGTGGTATTGGCAGCTTTTTGTAGGTACTCTGCAGAAAGGAGGTCAGCAGAAAGGGTGGTTGGTTTTTTGATAAGGGATTGGATAAAACTGGTAGAGATAGGTTGGAAGTTAAAGGGGGGATGAGAAGTCTGTGTGTTAGTGGTAGAGTTAGAATGGGTGGGAGTAAGTTGGTTAGCTAAGGACTGACTAGTTTCAGTGAAAAAGTTATTAAAGGCAGTAACAACAGTTTCTGAGGAAGTATTCACTCAGATTAAATTGTACTTCAAAATTAATACAGTTAACAAATGAGTACAGAGTAAAGACATTGACTAAACAACTATAAGAAATTGTTGGAGATAATGCATGTATAAGTATATGCAGTGGATTATTTTCATTTGTACAGGTAGGCCATAATTTCTGATACATGGTATTGCAGTAAAAAGTGATCGTCATAGGCTTAGTTGATACTAAAGCAAGGAGAAAACAGCAGAAGGGGAAAGTGATGTGACTTGTTTATAATGTATGCATTTTATTTTTATTTAATTTAAGTTGCTTTTATTTACCTGGTTTATTTGACTGAGTTTTGTCAAATACCTCTTTTCAGTGGAGGCCTGAGGAGAAAAGCTTCAATATATTACAAACATTCTGATGTCAGAAAATCCTTGATGTGGACTTGGTTACTGTACTAACATCAGTGAAGAAAGCTTGTTTTTTATGTTTTTAAACCTCTTCTGATATGGTCAGAAACCTTCATTGGTCAGCCTACTGCTAATCCTTGATCTAACCAGATTCTCTTCTGTCCAGGTGTTTGCAAATGGACTTGATGACAGTCATAAAGAGAACCATGAGGATGGTTCTGATCATGAACAGTCTGTGCATTCCATGAAAAAGTCTCAGCCGGAGCGGGGAGGTGGAGCAGCTATGAAGGAGAATGTCTGTCAGGTAAGGAATATGGAGTAATGAATGGATTAAAAAAAGGTTTTGTAGAACAGTCTTTTTATGATATTTTTCAGGCAGATGTGGTCATTTGGTCCATGCTAGTATATTTGAAGCCATTGAGGCATCCAGTGTAGCTGCAGAAGTTTGTAGATAATTGTCTTTTGTGTTTTTTATGCTTTTTTTGTTTTTTTTTCTTCTGACATTGATACTGCTGACAACTTCAAGTGGACAAGCCATGATGCAGTGATATGCTACCTGTTAAGTAGTTTAATTTGAGGTGGATGCACAAACACAGTACATCATTACCACTGTATCAACCACAGTAGCACTGGTTTAGCTGTTGTATGTGAAATAAAATCAACAATGAATGTGTCACTCTGTTACATGGTTATTTATTGGTAGGGACACGATTTGACTTGTTTCTTTCTGTGCGGTTCTTCTCTTCAAAGTTCAAAATATTTCAGCCAACAAATGTAAGACATGTAGACTGATGCTAAAACTGTTTGCCTAAAGTTGTGAAGTTCAGATATGTGAAACATTGACAGGAAGACACCATATCTATTTGAAACACCAGCAGAGATTAACGTGGTACTCCATAACTGATTAAAAGATTTACTAGTTTTTTGTAAAGGGTAGGCAAACGCACTATACTTGTATCCTTCAGATTTATTCTGACTGCTTCCAGTATGCTGGCATCTTTTGTCACACCTGTAGTGTCATATATATATATATTTTTTTTATCACTGAAACATATTTATATATATATATTTTTTTTTTATCACTGAAAAGTTTTCTGCATCTTTTAATACAGAATTCATGTGATCAAGCTGTTGCATGTAGACTGAATGATGAAACCAGGCATAAATTAAATCACTTGCCCTGTTATTCCTTAATGTATACTCTATTATCTTGTTAAACTATTGCTGTCCTTTTTTAGACTTAAATATGTAAGTAATTTTAATATTTTAATAAAATGTCATAAATTATAAAAATGTGGATTTTTTTTGTGGAGAGCAGATGAAAATTATGGAAAAATTGTAGGTGCAAATTTCAAGTGCTCCTGACTAGTAGTAATTGCATTTTCTTTAATAAATATTCTTTCGTCAGTGATTTAAGCAGTAATGCTTACATGATTGTATGTAGTTTGTGAACTGATCCTACATTTTTGAAATGTAGGGGAGGAGATTGATGATTGAGGAGTTAATCTGTGTGCATACAAAACGCTATCGCATGATGCCCCCCTCCTTTTTTTATGTGCTTTCGAGTAAATTCATTGTGCAAAAATTTGCTTCAGGAATGCGGTTCCTTCTGTCTGTCCAAACAGGCTCTGACTTTTTTGTTTGTCAGATAAAATTGATACACTTGTGGTTTATGTACTGAACCATGCTTCCATTCCACTAGTGCCATTGTGGTTTATGTAGAAATCCATGCTTCCACTAGTGCCTTTTATTGTGGTTTATGTAGAGACCCATGTTTCCACTAGTGCCCTTAAAATCTTCTTTGTAGTAGTATTTTTTTCAGCCTAAGTTGCTATGATTGTACATCGTTTGGGTTTCTAAGCATTAGTTTGGAACTTTGCCACAGTTTTTGATAAAGCAGCGGAAAGTTTTCTTGAGTTTGCAGTGAGCCCAAATGGTGTAGATTAAGCTGGACATGAGGAAATATTTCAGCTTAGTAATTCTTGACCTGGAAAAGCATATGACAAGGCCCCATGAAAGTTGATTTGGATAGTTCTGTAATGGTTCAAAGCCCTGCAGACATAAGGACCCAGTGACACAAGTATGTGCAGTGCTTAGACTCTTGGGGGGGGTCCAGTGGCTGTGTGTTTGTGGGTTCAGCTGTACTCCCAGTCCTTTTCATACTGGTGATGAACTATATTGGCTTACAAGTCAGGGGGGACAAATCAATAAAGCTGCTGAATGTAGGCCATGTGGTACTACAAGCAAAAATTGAACTGGAACATCTGCAAATGATAGGGGACCAGAATATAAAACTGAATACACATGGGGTGAAACTGAGTACAGACAAAACACTGGTCATGGGAGCTATTGAGGGAAATCAGAAGAACCTAAAAACTACAGTAGGATAGTAGAACAAAATAAGAGCTTTAGGTATCTGAGAGAGGTGGCTGAAGAGAGGGGAAGTCTGAATAACTGTGTCTAAGCTAGAGAATTGCTGCTGGTAAAAAAAATGTTTGGTGTAGTGTGAGACAGAAGAGTGCCAGAGAAGATAACCGGTATATAAAACAGGCATGGTGAGAGCAGTGCTTCTGTATGGCTCATAAACCTGGACAATGAAGGCAGAGCAGCTTAGGCAACTTTGTGATAGAGAGGAAGTGCTTGAGATGGGGGTAATAGAATGCACACTGTGGGACAGATGACAAAATGGATGTCAGAGTAGAAACCAGAGCAGCCCTAATTGCAGAGAAGGCCAACGGTAATGGATTTCTTTGGTTTGGTCATGTACAGATGATGAACTAGTTAAAAACTGGCAAAACAGAAAGAAGGCAAAATGAGATGAAGATAGCCAGCCCGCCAAGAGATGTTTTGTATTGTGGAATTAACCTGCAACAGCTGGACATGACTGTCAAAGAAGGGTGGTGAGTGTCTTTGAATCGTGAGAGGTGGCAACAATTGATATGTCCCAACCTTGTGCAAACACTGTTAAAGGGGTGAGGGGTTGATAGTGAGGGTGAGGTGGAGTGGCAGCAACTGCATCTGCACAGACGAAAACATACCAGTAGCAAAATAACTTTGCATAGAGCAAGCTGATAAAAGTTGCCTATGTGACTTGTAAAATGGGCATACATGAGAAGTTGCCCGTATGACTCTGTAGAATCCTATCCACGGTACTGCAAAGAAGAGAAAGGTAGATGAATATTTTTATCGGTTTGTGTTGTGTCTTGGATTTAGTGATTAATATCTCGATTGCAGGTTTTGTGATGTTTGTTTAGCATAACTTTTCTGTATTTGTGCATGCATTTAAACACTTGTGCATAGATATTTTTGATGGCAGTAACATTTTCCTTTCTGTTGTTCACCAGTCTGGTATTGGCTTCCTCAGTGTTGTGTTGCAGGTGTAGACATTCAAACAGAGCCCTTTCTCTGGTAGAGTAACTGGCACAGACCCCATAGGAGTGCTTACTTTAAAGGGGGAAAAACCTCCAAAAGGGTTGTATCATTTGCTAAAGCTATAGTGTGCTGCTGGGCAAGTGCAGTTGGAGAGTTAAGATTTAAACAAAGCCCCGTTTGTAAGGAAAGATAACAGCACTCCCTCTGATGGTTGACCTTTACACTTGAGGGGATTGAATGGTCTGTCTGGCTCAAACCTCCCAGGAGGAATGAATGAGCCACTTGAGCAGGCAGATGGGGAAGCTGTGTAGTCACTGTGGACATGAGCAAAAAACAGAAGGAAAAATATATATGGTTGCAGTGAATATGTTCACACAACTGTACTTTCCACATCTCTCTTCATTCTTCACTCTGCTGAACTGTTGAGCCCCCTAATCATTGCCATGGGGTCATCTAAATAAGGCTTACATTTTATTTTATACATCTTTATGAAGTCATCACATTTTAATTTGCAGCATGAGTCCTTATACATTATAAAAGTATATTCCATTTTTATTGTACACTGTACATGTTTAACAATTTTCACTAACTTCAAAATAATTCTAGCCTTCCTTTAAACATGGCTTCTCCTCCTGAAAGTCATTCTTCATGTAGTGTTCCCATTTTTTTATTTCTATGAAATTTGCGCCTTCCCTTTTGAAGGGCCCTACCTCCACTTCTTTTTATCTCCTTTACAGTAGTCAGCACTTCCATTACTTTTAGTTTAGACTTTGATGTACATACTAATGCCCAGCAGACTGATCTTGTATGTAGTTTCATCTCATCTGTTTGAACCCTTATAACATTTTCCCATACTTTTCACTTCAGTAATAACTTTTAAGAAGCAGCAACAAAAATAAAATAGAATAAATATATTTTCAACTCCCAGTTCCCTTTCAACTCTCAATAAACACACACAAATATGTACACTTTCCAAAAATTAAATCTAGCTGCACCTGCAAGCATTACAGAATTCAAAAGTTGAGGTTAACCATGCTAATGCATGTTAGAGGCTCATGTTCATGCTAACTTGGACTGCTGTCTGTTCTTATCTCTGCATGTTTTCAGTAAACATTTATTTCTTTATAATTAATTTTGTTGATTGGGTAGGTAGTCTGGTCCACAAACCATTTCCAGCCATGACCTGGGCTGGTTAGGCAATCACAGGTTTCAGCAGCTCTATTTATTTGTTATTTGTACAATTCAGTGTGTGATGGTTCATTTGTAAAGCAACAGTGGTGTGACTAAGACAAAATAAATATAGATTACAGTGATAAAGTAGGAATATGCTATTTTTTACAATTCAAACAATGTAACAGTTCATTTGCAAAGTGAAATGATGTGGAAGACGCAATTAAATAGTAATAACAATGATCCTTTACTGTTTAAAAAGATCAGTATATAGACTTATAGAAAGAAGACCTAGAAGGGGTTAAGTAATGCCTAGACAGCAATAATTGCATATGTAAGGCATGTATCAATCAACTGTACTAATTTTAGAATTGAAATAATTGTTTGTAGCTGTGGAAATGTTAGCTAGTTGCTATAGGCCTGATTTAGCGTTTGTTTAAACACTGGCACTTGGAAATATTACTCAACAATAGAAGTAGCTCCTTCTTGAGTGTACTTTATTTTTTTTGTTTTCTGATGTGTTGAAGCAGTGATTTCCTTGCAGGTGCACTTTAATTTTTTTTAAACATTTTATTAAAATTTTTACAACAGTAAACCTAAAATTTTACAAGACAAGCAACTGTATACACAAGTACATAATATGAACAATATATATATGTATGTATGCATATATATATATATATATATATATATATATATATATATATATATATATATATACACATATATACATTTTTAAAACAATCAGTATTTTTCAAGAAAATCACTAAGTTTAAGACCAGATTTATACGAGTGTGTAATATTTGTTCTCATCTTTATAGTAAGTAGTTCATTCCTACATACATACAATTTTTAAGTTAGTAAATTCATCACATGAGAGAGTAGTTTAATTTTTCCAGTTCTTGGTTATTATTTTCCTAGCTATTGCTAGTATAGACCAAAAAGGCACTTGTGTCTTAATAATCTCAGAGATCAAAACGTTAAAACAACGAATGATTTAGATAAGTTGTATCCATCATGCTTGAGTAGAATTAATGATTTAATTCCTAAAGGGAGAAATTGCTTTACATTAATGCACCATATAGGCTGCGGTGGTGCAGCGGTTAGTGTTGTTGCCTCACAGCAAGAAGTTCTCCGGTTCTATTCTCGGCTGGAGTGCCTTCTAGTGGAGTCTGCATGTCTTCCCTGCGATTGTGACATTTAAAGACATACAGATAGCTGCGTGCTTGAATGTGTGTGCCTTGGTTAAAGGTTGGGCATCGGGCTGGCACGTCGGCACTGTAAAAATCTGCCAATCATAAGTGGACCGGCATTCCGCTGTGGCGACCCCTAACGGGAAAAGCCAAAAAACATTACTTTATACACCCAATGAACTACTACACCCAAGTCACATCTCCAGCATTTAATCTTAACTGTTTCATACATTAATATAGGTTCATAGGTGTGTACTAGGCTAGTGGCCCTGGAGCCTTTACAAGCCCAGCCCATAGGATTACCCTGGCATCGTGCCACCCAACCTTAGTTCCCAGTGCCTTTGTCGAGTAGAGCCACTGGACTGATCCCCGGGGTGAATTTTCTATTTCCCATCTACTCAAGATTTCTGTTGAAGAGGGCCAGTGAGGTGCTCTGTTTGACATGGGAAGTATATCCCATAGCATGGGCAGTCTCTGGATTATGAACCTGTCCCTCCAGCACATTCTGTTGATTGTGGTAATAAAGTTAAGGTCTCTGGAGCGTGTGGTGTGGAGGTATTGGGATTTCTTTAGATGTAGCATTTCTAACAGAGCTGAGTCATTCATGGCTTTGTAAGTCAAGCAGAGATCGCCTCTAAGTAGATGATATGAGACAGAGAATAATTGGAGTTTTTTGAGTCTGTCCATATAGGGCATGTGTTTAAGGCCTAGGATACTCTTTGTGAGTACTTTTGCAGCCTCTCCAGTTGTTGCAGGTGTCTAGTGAAGTACATGCCAAATGGGGCATCGTACTCGACTGGCTGACCACAGTGGCAATGTGGTGGTCAAAAGAGAGGTTGCTGTCAGCATGTGTTCCCAGATTTCTTATAACGTCTTCTGTGTTCAGTGAACTACCAGTGATGTGGTGATTCATGGGAAATGGGTTTTTTCCAAAGGGGATGACTACACATTTTTTGGTGTTGAGCTTAAAGGCCATGGATGTTCTTCGTGTTTCACTGTTGCAGCATTACATTTGGGTTATCCTGCTGGCAGGTTGCCCTCAGTCAGCCCGAATTCCAAAGTCTTGGATCCTTTGTCGGTTGCTGTCGCATCGTCCTTGACGTCAGGGGTATAAAAGATACAGCCGACACCATTTTATTCAGTCTTTCTTGCTGCGCGGTGCCCGAAGCAGTTCGCAAGTGCTGGTCGGCCGACTCCTGAGATTTTTGTGTTCGAGTTTCAGATCCGAAGTCTTCATTAAAAGCCAAGTACCCCATTGGGGAAACTTTTTCTTGCTCCAGACCGATGTCAGAAAAAGTTAATAACTGTATTTCTTGTGGGAAGCAAATACCTCATAAGGGCTTTCATTCTTACTGTATTCCTTGCCTAGGCCCTGACCACGACGTTGCTAGTTGTCGGTTTTGTGCTAGATTTAACCAACGCACTAAGCGTCGGTATGATTTTGCATTAAGCTGTTTTGGGTGAAGATTTAATTATACAATGTCGTTGGATAGCCATCAGACTACCGGAGTTCACAAAAAACGCAAAGAAAAAGACAGGCAACCGAGGTCCAAAACTGACTAAGCTTCTAAGCAAGTCGCTGGTTCTCAATGAGGCGATTTCGCAGCCCCTGACACCCGCTACTTTAGAGTCACAGGCTGCTACTGACTCCCACGTGGAGTCGGTCAGGCTGCTGGAAACTCAAGGTATTAGAGCCTCGGACATTAATCCCTCAGATGGGTCCGGAGCCGCTGAGCAGTCATTGGCTTCTGAGGGGGTATTCAGACCTAAACAATTGTATATAAAACCGACTTCAAAGACTAAAACACCTTTAAAGCAAAGAAACAAGTTCACCAACCACAAGGACAGGCCTCCATGCCCAAAAAACAGATGCTCAAAATGGCCAAAGACTTAATTACCTTGATCAGGGGTTCCCATCCCCCTCCTGATAAGACGCCTACACAAGAGACAGACTATGAATCTTCAGATCAGGTTTCCATTTCTTCTGATTCCTCTGATCAGGAATATTCTCTTCCCCCCCCCATGAGGATTCTGATGCTGAAGAATCAGTTCCTTCAGCCTCTCCTCCTGAGGACTACTCTTTTGGGGAAACCTTGCATACTATGAGGGAGCACTTCCACTGGGAGAGCCAAGATTTTTCAGAATCTAAGAAAAGGCTCAGAGACTTCCTTTTACTACCGCAACACAGGCCTCCAGCTATTCCACCTGTGTTGAACATTGTAGGTGATGTGTTGTCGGAGTCTAGTCTGACCACTGACTCTCTCTACCTCCAGCTCCTGTTAAGCCGGTCAGATACTACAGGGTCCCCAACTCTCATAAATTCCTTTTCAAAAACCCTACTGCAGACCCAGAAACTATTTCTCAGGGTCCAAAAGGGGTCAAGGCTTCTACTGCAAGAAACCCTACTCCCCTTTGACAGGGATTCTAGGGCACTGGATAGATGGGGGAAAAAAGATTTACAATCTGCTACTTTGGCTATAAGGGCCTTAAATCGCCAGTTTCATGTGCTCAAATATCAGCAATATCTCATGACAGTGCTTAAACAGAAAATGATGGCAAATTCTGATTCTGCAGAAAACAAAGAAATGCAGGATTTATTGCATGCAGCTGAACAAGGTGGAAAGCATACTTTGCAATGTGGGTTTGATTCACTGGAGGCCTCCTGCAGGGCTGCTGTTACAGGTTCTGTCATTAGGAGGTATGCTTGGTTAAAGGAACAAACTCTGCCCGACCATGTTAAAGCAAAATTATTAGATGCTCCTTTACAACATACCATGTTTGGTGTTAAGGCAGAAGAGGTGTTAAAGAAAATGGAGGGCAAAGCTAAATCTATGCAAACGGTCCAAGGATTTTTTACAGATACAGCCACCTAGATTTAGCAGACACTGGCCTACAAAGAATTGGTCCTTTCCAGTCTCAGACAGACCTCGAAGGGGCAGATCCAGATGCAAGGATCCTACAGGCCTAAGCAGTGGAGTGCTTCTACCTCCAAAGGTGGAGAAGACAGAGCATAGTCATACAGGAAACGGTCCCATTGATTTCCCCCTGCCTGCACCAAGCACTTATCTTCTATCAGCACCCTTGGGGGGAAAACTAGCATTTTTTCTCAAAATCGGCACATTATAACCCAGGACAAATGGGTCCTAGACAGTGTCATAGGACTACAAGTTTCATTTCCATACCCTGCCAAGGGCAAACGGTTGGCCAGACCTGCCAGAAAATCAATGGGAAGCGGCTCAAAAACAAGTCGCAGCTTTCATGGACATGAGGGCTATTCAACAAGTGCCACAGGAAGAGCAGGGACAAGGATTTCACTCGACTGTTCTTGGTACCCAGAAAGGACAAAGCATGGAGACCAATACTGGGCCTATCTATTCTAAACACTTTCCTGGATATACCAAAATTCAAGATGTTGACCTTACAACAGCTTCTGCCCATGCTGGGCAGCAAGGCTTGGCTCATGACTTTAGACCTAAAAGAGGACATACCTGCATGTCCCAATCAGGCAATCATGCAGAAGATACCTCAGATTCAAGGCTGGCTCAAAGCATTACCAATTCTCTGTACTGCCCTTTGGCTTATCTACTGCGCCCAGGGTCTTCACAAAGTGCCTGGCACCAGTAATTGCTTACTGCAGAGAAAGACGAATACAGATATATCCTTACTTGGACTGCCTCATACAAGAAGAGAACAAGGACATTCTACTACAGCATCTGACGTTTGTGATGAGGCTTTTAACATGCCTAGGGTACACAGTCAAAAAGAAATCAAAACTAGTACCCTCTCAAGAGATAATATTCCTGGGTGCAAGCTTAAATATAACTGCCCAGATGGCTTATCTCACTCCAGACAAACAAAGACAACTGACTACCTATTTCAAGGAAACTGCAACAAAGGCCCAGTTATCTGCAAGAAAAATTCTGCAGGCTTTGGGCTTCATGGCATCCTGCATCTTACTAATTCCATATGCAAGACTGCATATGAGGAAAATTCAATGGTACTTAAAAAGTGTCTGGACACAACATTGCCACAGTCTGGAAACGATGATTACTCTAATTCCTTGCCTGCAACAGGAATTTTGATGGTGGACAAAGGCTTGTCACCAAAACAAGGGACAACCATTCTCACTACCCCCAGCCAGGCAGAGCCTAACGACGGATGCTTCAGATTATGCCTGGGGGGCACACATGGCAGGAAGAGGCTTTCAGGGCACCTTGTCCCTCAAACCAAAAGCATCTACATATCAATCAAAAAGATATGCTAGCTGTTCAAAATGCCCTGACAGCCTTCAAGAACCTACTTCATCCGGGACAACTACTGATAGACAGACAACACCACGGTCATGTGGTACATAAACAAGCAGGGGAGCACTCATTCTTATCCCCCTGTGCAGACAAGCCATGGCTTTATGGGACACAGCATTGACTTACCAAGTGCATCTGCAGGCAGAATTCCTGCCAGGAAAGGGCAATACTCTGGCAGACGAACTAAGCAGAAACCTCATGGATCCCCACAAGTGGCACCTGGATCCACAAGTCTTCAGCATAATAAAGAAATGGGGACGCCTGGACATAGATCTATTTGCCTTCCCTCAATCCGCTAAAAAGATTCTGCACAGGGACTTATCACAGACAAGCTTGGAAAGTGGATGCCTTATCTTTCAACTGAACAAACCTATCGGTGTATGCCTTTTCTCCACTGCCTCTCCTCCCCAAGGTACTCCTAAAGGTCAGGCAGGAGAAACCAAAAATGATTGATTGCTCCAGACTGGCCTCGCCAGTACTGGTATCCGATCTTAAGGAACTTGTCCCAATGCCCAGCCTGGACCTTACCTCAAATACCTCATCTACTGTCTCAGCAAACCCATCAGATTCTGCACAGCCAACTCAGGACACTAAACCTGGCAGCATGGCGGATAATGTAGCCATACAAACCACACCTCTCAGTAAAGCTGTGATGGATGTCATTTTAGAAGCCAGAAGGTCTAGTATTAGAAAATCCTATGCTGGGAAATGGAAAAGATTTTGCGCTTGGAACCAAGCTCAAAGGAACTGATACAGCTGTTCCAAATATTCCTCAGATTTTTACAATACTTAACTGAGATGCTAGACAAAGGCCTATCTTTTTCATCAATTAAAATCCAAGCCTCTGCCATTTCGGCTCATTACAATACAGAACCACCACTCTTTTTTCATCCTTTAGTAAGGCAGTACCTCAGAGGAGCCAAAAACATAAGGCCTCCAAGGAGAACGCCAATACCTGCATGGGACCTCAATTATATCTTGGAAAAACTCACCTTACCTCCTTCTGAGCCAGCTGCTACTGCGGATATAAAGTTCTTATCTTTGAAAACAGCTCTGTTCCTAGCAATAACTTCTGCAAGACGAGTTTCAGAGCTACAGGCTCTCATGGCTGTGGAACCCTTTTATCATTTTTTTATCCAGACAGGGTCTCTCTGAGGACAAACCCTACATTTATGCTTAAGGTGGTATCCAGTATAGCCCTTAACCAAGCAATTCATTCGCCAACTTTTTATCCAAATCCACAGAACAAGGGGGAGAAAATTCTGCATTCTTTGGATGCACACAGACAACTTAGATTCTACTTGGACAAAACTAAAGTTTTCAGAAAAACAGAACAATTACTAGTGGCATATGCCACAGCATCACGAGGAAAGGCTATCTCCAAGCAGACTATTTCAAAATGGATAGGTCACTGCATTTGATTCTGCTACTCACAGCATGGCAAACCAGTGCTTAAGGGCATTAGGCCACATTCAGCCAGAGCTGCAGCCACTTCTGCAGCCTTTCTCAGGGGAGTACCAACCAAAGTCATTTTAGAGGCTGCTACTTTTGTAGTTCAGTGCATACCTTTACAAAACATTACAATCTGCCTCTTTAAATCCAGGGCAGGCTTTGCCACTGCAATTCTGCAGGGCCACATAGCCACTTCTAATGCTGTTTAACTGCAGCCCCCCCCCCTCCAACCGTAGCTTTGGGACTCAACCCAAATGTAATGACTGCAACAGTGAAACGCAAAGAACATAGTACAATTGTGTACACTTAAATGTAGATGTTAGTGTATTCACTGTTGCATTCCAGGTTACCCCCCCCCCCCGCCATCTCCCTTATTTTTGCTGGAACTTATCTTTACTTCTCTAATCTATACATCCTGGGTGGTGTATTTGCTTATAGATGAAGGAAAAGCTTATTTTGGTGCATGTATGTTTTATTTACATAAGTTTAGCCTACCCTTTTGGGGGCACCTGACGTCTGGGGCAAGAAAAACTGAATAAAATGGCATTGGCTACATCTTTTATACCCCTGACGACCTGACGTCAAGGAAGAGGCGACAGCAACCGACGCAGGACCCAAGACTTTGGAATTCAGGCCGACTGAGGGCAACCTGCCAGCAGGATAACCCAAATGTTATGACTGCAACAGTGAATACACAACATCTACATTTATGTAAGTGTACACAACTGTACTTTCTGACACCAGTCATTGGTCTCAGTGAGGCCTTTCTGTAGGATGTCAACATCACTTGGGGCGTTAATAGCAGCTCAAAGTTCGCAGACGATTGCAAGTTGGGTCAGCCAGAGTCCCTTTGTGTTGGCCTGGACTTCAGAGACGTAGATATCAAACAGGAGAGGACCCAGGACCAAACCCCGTGGGACTCAAGTCGTGACTGGTTGGCAGTCTGACTTGGGAGTCAGCTACTTTCACACTGTGGGTTCTATCTGTGAGCCAGTTTGCAACCCACCTAGTGATATAAGGGTTGCTGCCTAGGTTAGTGAGTTCTTTTTAAGATTCCTAAGTGGGGAATGGTATCAAAGGGTTTGGCCAGATCAAGGTAGGCTGTATGAACCACCTTGCCTTCATCCACAGCTCAGGTGACTGACTCAGACAAGTCAACCAAGTTGAGTAGGCATAGTCTACCCTTCACACAACCAAACTGTGTGGGATCCAGAGTTTGGCAATTCCCTATATCTTTGTTTATTAGGTCCATGATGATGCGTTCCATAGCTTTGCATTATCAGGCTGGTCAGGCTAATGGGGCGATAGTTCCCATGGTCTGTAGTCACTCCTCCTTTGTGGAGAGGGATGACTGTAGCAGTGCACCATTCGGTAGGGACAAAGCCTGAGGTGAGGCTGTGATTGAACAGGACAACACAGGTGAAGTGCCAGTTCACTCTGTAGTTCATGTAGAATGCAGCCAGGGATATTGTCAAGTCCCATAGAAGCTGCATTCTTGGCTTTGGATAGTGCTGTTTTAACCTGTGTAGCAGTAATACTGGGTGCCTGGCAATCGACTGGTATTGTTATTGGTCCTTTTGGAGGGAGAGATGGGTAAAGTTTCCACTGAATCTGTCAGCCAGTATCTTGGCAATGTTTGTTGGCTTGGTATAGGAGGTGATATTGTGCAGTAACTCAGAGCAAAGCTGGGTATTGCCATGGCGATTCTTCACATAACTATAGAACGACGTATGGTTCTTTACTATCTGCTACAATTCTGTTTTCATAGCAAGCTTTAGAGGATTTGATGAGGGATCTCAACTTTTTGTTAAGGCTGATAAGGGAGTTTTTCCAGTCTTGGGACTTCACCTTATTCTGCATCAGTTTCCTCCTCCTGTTGTAGAGTTTGTTTATGGCAGGGGGCCACCAGATTGGCTTCTTTGTTTTGGAGGAGCGCGTCTTGGTTCTGCTGGGTATGGTGAGATCCATGCATTTGTGTACGTGTTCGTACAGTGCATTGGTGTATGATTTCGGCAGTCATGCAACTATTCTCTATTTGCATGGGTGCCGTGAAGTTAGCCACCTCTGTTTTAGGAGCCCAAAGTTAACTTTGGAGATGTTTTTTATGGTGGTTACCTTTGCAGAGGGGGGGGGGGGGTGTGGATTTCCAAGGTGATTAGTTTGTGGTCGGAACTAATCAGGGAGGAGTTGACTATTGGTGTAGAGCAACGGTCGCCCATGGTAGTAATGACCAGGTCAAGAGTGTTGCTACCTCTAGTGTGGGTAAGAACAAGCTGGTCCAGGGCATTGGAATTAATGAATTCCAGGAAATGGGCAAGTGTAGTGGTACATGAGTAGTTTTCCCAGTTAATGGAGGGGTATTTGAAGTTGCCCAGTATGAGTGTGTCCAGTATGATGCATTATGTTGGGCTACCAGTCTGGAGGTGTGCGCATCCTTTATGAATATGGAAATACCACCACCTTTGGAGCTTCAGTCCAGGTTCTGGGGCTGAAAGATCTGGAATGAGTTATAGCCTGGTAGTGCAGGGGTGCTTCCTGCTACCTTGAACCAGGTCTCGGTTACAGAACAAGTGTCAATATCCTCTATTTTAAGGAGTGCTTCGAGTGAGTGCATTTTGAGATTTAGACTTCTAGTTTTGAGCAGCATGACCCTCAGACTGCATTTGTTTGTAGCTGTTCTGGTGGTAAATTGGTCTTTGGAACACCACCTAAAAAAAGCACTGTAGGGATAGCAAGAGCCTTGGCCAGTATCCGGAAGCCTAGGGGAGACAGATGCAGGCCATCTCTGCAAAAGCATCGCGGTCTGTCAATCACATCATCCCAGGCAGACAGATACTGGATCCCCTTAGAATGACAGAAGAAACTTAACCAATTGTTGAAATCAATCATTTTCTGCCTGTACTGTGGTATCATTCTGGGTGATGGTAGGATGGTGCTCAGGGCTAGGGTCATACCCGCCTGGGCTACATAATCCGTGAACTCCTCCACGTCTCTCTTCATGTAGTCCAGGGAGGTACGTCTCCAGTCATGAACACCCACATGTACAATGACAAAGTCATTTTTGTACATGTTGTTAAGGGACCTGAGTGCGTGTGTTATGTGGCGGATCCTGGCACCTGACAGACAGCTGAATGTTATTTTCTCCTTATTCAACTTAGTGAGTGGGACATCAGTGTTGCCTCACTGTCGAGTCACCTAGGACTAGTGTGTTGGTCATGTTGTTTTGCCTTAGGGGCTTTAGTTGAGTGGCACACTGTTTAGGAAAGTTGCGTCTCGTGATTAATGTGTTGTGGTGGTCAGTTGTGTTTTTGCCTTGGACGTCTCTGTTTGGGTAGAGTTTTATTGAGAGACTCCATGAAGGTGGGTGTGTGGTTTGTGTTTTATATGATGCCAGTGCTGGTGTGTGTCCTGGAGGGTTGTGCGTTCCATGTGGTGTAAGTGTTGACCTTCTCCTCTTAACCAGCTATTCTGGTCTTGGCTGGAGAGTGCGTGGCTTCCAATCTGGATATATAAGTGCATTTTTCACAAGTCTGTGTGTTGGGAGGTAAGAGGAGAAGGTTGTCAGTGTACATGAGGCAGTTGCTACATTGCCTCAGGATGCCCAAGTTCTCCAGGTTAATGGGAAAATGCACAGGGAACTGTCCTTCAGACATGTCTGGAGGGGTGGGCATTAATAATTACTGGAGCTGTTTCCTTGTAGAACGTTTAGTGCTGGTAGCACTTTTGTGTGCTACATTAATTGCTACAAGAAGTCTGGTAAAGTGCTAGACCAATAAAGTAGTAAAAGTGCAGGAGAGGAGAGAACTAGCAGATCTAAGGGAAAAATTAAGTGCCGACTTTGGCTGCACTCAGAAGCTTACAAACTGTCCTGGATACAACATATCTATATCTGGACTAGACTAGTTAAAGGAAAGGTGGAAAAAGCGCAAACGCAGGCTTTTAGACCAGAAAGTTGAAAGATATGGAAAAACTGCCCAAACGGCCAATAAACTAAAATTCCTGGGCCAGAAACTACTCGTATTGTGGTAGGTAGGCTACCTAGTGCTTACCACTCCCACTGATAAGCTAGAAGGCTTCCCTCCAACACAGAAAGGCTTGGGGGTCTCAGAAGCTTACATACAGTCCTGGATACAGCATGTCTGTTTCTGGTCTAGACTAGTTATAGGAAAGGCAGGAAAAGAGCAAACATGGGTTTTTAGACCTGAAAGATGGAAAAACTGCCCAATCTGCCAATAGAATACAATATAATTTTATTTGGAGTAATAAAAGCTCTGTGTAAAGTTCCAAGTGAAAATTGAACAATATAATGAACAGGTATATCTTATTTTCATCTGAAAAAAAATTGTAGAATAATTCCAATACATGTTATCTGAATGTAAAGAACAGGAGGTAGGAATTCTAAATTGTAAATTAAGTAAGACTGTTTATTCACTTGTAAACATTAAAATTCCAAAATTTTAGGAAAGGATTCCAAATTTAAATCCTATGCTATATTTACCTTTATATTTACAGATCTGAAAAATTAACCAATTGTTAAAATCTAGACTAATATATATATATATATATATATATATATAGATATATATAGATATATATAGATATATATAGATATAGATATATAGAGAGAGAGAGGGAGAGCGCGCGTGCGCGGACTTTCTACAGAATTAAGTTTATTCCCATTTAGGAATTGATGCCAAGAAATTATATTATATTCTTTAAAATATAAATTTTTATTAAAACTACATATTTCTAAACATACATATTTCTAAACCTTCATTAGTATATGTAATTGGAAATATTGAAAAACAAGTCTTTACTAATAAAATTAGTATAAACTTCCTAAAAGAAGAAGTAATATAACTAATATAAGAAACTGAATATAAAATACTATTTCCATTTATACAATAATCTTTTAAAAACAGTTAAAACTATTGAGAACAAATTGTGTGTGATGTGTAGTGATACATTATTAAATTTTCTTGATGCATTAGTTTCCATTTTGATTCATGTGTTGTATTGAGCCATAGTGAAATAACTTTAAATATTTGTTGAAGTAATGTATAATTCAGTATCTGGAAAACCTATGCCTCTCTCTTCCCAACTTTTCACATGCCAAATAAAATAAATCTTTGGTTTATTCAGATACCAAAGAAAATTGCAAAGAATACTATTATCTTAAATTTTTTGAATTGGAGTCTGAATTAATGACTGAATGAGAAATACAATTTTAGGAATTATTACCATGTTAATTAACATGAAATGTTTGTCCATGGTAATTATTCCAATTAGTAACTAATTGTGTAATTTTATCTAACTTGTCTGCAGTTTAATACTAGAGCTTTACTCTTTGAGGTTATAGTGATACCAAGGGATCTAATTTCAGTATTTCTCCAATTAAAATTACTATATTTTTAAATGAGTTTTTAACTTATTAATTAATAATCTGTTGTATTATTATTAAATGGTATACTTGAAATTGCCTCAAAATGTTTCATGAAACTAATTATATGTTCTAATGATGTAGGAAGAATGTCTGCAAAAACTTAAATGTTTAGTATGAAATTATCAGGTAAAGATATACCTGTAATGTTTTCATTTAATCTAATAAAATTAGCAAAAGGCTTTATCAGTAGTGCAAATAACAGTGGTGGTAGTGGGCAACCCTGTTTCATCCCTTTTTGTATTTTAAAAGAACTAGAGGGGGGAAATGATCTTAACAAAAGCTTAAGAATTATTGTAAATCTTGGAGATTAATGATATAAATTCAACTGAAAAGTTATATTCCTTAAATACATTGAAAAAAATGAAACCAATTTACTGAAGCAAATTAGTTATCAAAATCTAAACTAATGATTGAAAATTCTTTCTTATTTTTATTTGCATAGTGTATTTAGTCTGATTATATTATCTTGTACCTGTCTCTTTAAAATATTGGCAATACCTAATTTTGTTGGCTAAAATTTATGTAAATTTATAATCAACATTTAGGAGTGAAATCGGATGATAAGAACAATGTAAAGGATCCTTATCCTGTTTTAATATAGGCGACATTAGAGAAAATCTCCATGATGGAGAACTTAAGATGTAATTTTAATTTCTTTAAAAGCTTTTGTTAATGTGTTAATTACATTGTCTGGCAACAATTTATATAACTCTGGAATGAGTCCATCCAATCCAGGTGCTTTATTATTTAAGTTTTTTAATCTGATCTTTAATTTATTTTAAAGAAAAAGGTCCATCTGTTTTTTCATTAATTTTTTGAATATTTGTATATTTTCTTAAAAAAATGTATTGGCTAAAAATGTATCAAATATATTAATGTTGAGTAAATCATTTGTATTCTCGTAATCCTTCTTAAAGCACTCAAGGATGTCATTTATATCCGTCTTTCTTTCGTATTATAGATTTGAGAAGATATTTATTTGACATGATTTAATTTACTCATTCTTTTTATACCTAATAGTTTATGCAAATCTGATGGGTTTGTTGAATATGATTAATGTTTGTTTTTCTAAACTAATTGACACCTTATGATTTAAAATTTCAACGTTTTTTTTAGATTTTTTTTAATTCTAGTTGAATGGAAATATCATTAGGCTTTAAACATTACACTGCAATCTGAAACAGATTATTTAAAGTTTAGTTCCTTATCCTATTTTACATATATACCAATTTGTAATTCTACCATTCAGATAAGCTTTTAATGAATCCCAAAGAATGACATATTTTACTTTACCATTCATATTTATTTTTAAAAAAATTTGTACGTCATTTAAATACCATTCCTTAAAACCCTTAATTTTAATAATGTACGCTGGTAACCTATTATAATGTATTAATTTACTAGCTTTTAATGTAAGGTTGAAAGTAATTTCATTGTGGTCAGATCGTGAACAAACTACTGATACTTATTTTATTTAACATTTGTTAACCGGGAAAGTCCAACTTGGAACAGAGCCAATTTTCAGTGGAAGCCCGGGGAGAAACACTTCAGATGCATGTCTTTGTAATGTGGGAGGAAACCATAGCACCCAGAGGAAACCCACATGAATGCAGGGAGGGCATGCAGGCTCCACACAGAAGGCACCCCAGCCGAGAATCGAACTGGAGAACCTCTTGCTGTGAAGTAACAACACTACCGCTGCACCACTGCGCCATCCAAAAATATTTGAAAGCAAATTAATTAGCAATAACCTTATCAGTATTAGTTTGAGTTCCATATATGTAAGAATAATGTGTGAATGGAAAATAATTAGATGATTTAAAATCATAAATATCCTTAAAATTCATTAAGTTGACAAAATATAGTAAGTGTTTAGCTGATGATAAAATTCTAGGTTTGTTATTGTAGTATCTTTATCAGACAAATTGCAGTTAAAATCACCAGCTATAAATAACTTTACCCTTCATATAATAGGTTATAGTATCTATATAGTTTTTTTGCAACATTAGCTGCACTCCCTGAAATCTAATAAGAACTTACAAATGTATATATATTCCATAAGTCTTTACAGCAATACTTAACATAAGGTTTTTATCTGTAATAGTAATTATGTAATAAGTATTGATTGCTTTAGGCATTACAGATGAATTCTTTCACAGAATGAGAGTGCCTCTTTTAGATTTTAAACAAAAACTAGCTAAGATCAAATTGTCTTTCAGAATTAGTTTGGCAACATCTTTATTAAGCACATGAGTTTCTTGTAACAGTATTATGTGAGCTTTATGCAACTTTAAATATTTAAGTAATGTACCCGTCTTTAGTGGATTATTAAAACTATTAATAACTAAACATTTGAAATATGAAATCTATAGCATAAAATACAACTAAAATGAATAGATGAGAAACTATTGCATATATCAAAAACAGCTATTTAAAATATTCAGTTATGGACAAAACCCCTAACCTATGTAATAAGTTCTCTAAAATATTAACATTTAGGCACCCAGTCATGGAATAAAATATTACTAGTTGCTGATAAAATCAAACTATTTTTCAACCACCCCATTAGTCTGTCTAGAATCTACTTAATGCTGCTACTTAGTATTATATTATAATAAAACAGTTCTTACATTAAAGAGGAAAAAAGAAAATTCTATTGATGCATAATGAGATGTTATATTTATCTGTATCATAACCACATATGTATTATATGAAAGCTTTAATTTAACTTTAGATGTGAAGCTACTATGTTTAGTTACATATATCCTTTAATATACAACTATACAATGGCTTCACTGTTTGTTTCTAAATATTTTATCTATACCTTATTTATCCCAAAATAAGTTATAAAATCACATGCATAAGCTATAAAAGAATAAAAACATCAATACATGTACTATGTCTACATATGTTTAAGTCTCATGATACTATAAGGAATGACTGTTACAGAGTTTGTGTATATGTTAACTGCTGCTTTAAAGATTACTTTTAACAGCTCTATATACTCATTCACATGCATATATTCTACTTCTGTACAATGCCTTCTCCACCTAAAAGATTCAGTGCCTGTTTCCAGTAGTGCAGAAAATATCAAGTTTTTGTTCCTATAATTATCAAATTAAATGCCAGGAAGTTACAATATACTATGTATATTCCTTACTAAGATTTAATAGATCTGTCCAAAATAAATAACTATATAGAGCTGTATCTACTATTATTCCTTTCCATTTCTATTTGTAATATCTAACTTAATCTATTCTGTTCTTTGTAAAAGTTACTAACTATAATCTACATATTCACTAAATCAATGAGTAACTTATAGCTGCATTTTTCTGAAGCGTGTTTCACTCCTTTTACTATAATAAAAAGAACTTCTGGTAATCGTTTAATGGCATTTAAATGCAGTACCTAACATTTAACTTAATATGATGTATAGTTTAAAGTTTACAGTTTGTAAATATATGTATAAAAAAGCATTAAATTTACTATTAATCTTATTTTACCTGTTGTATAACAGGATGGTCCCACCTTAATCCTTTGTAACATTCTAAAATGTCACTCCCAGATCAGGGATTAAGTTGAAAGGTAATCTCAGTCTTCAAATTGAAGAAGACGTTTAATAGAACGTTTGTGTACAAATTCCTTCACAAAACTGCTTGTGATCCAGTTGTACATCAAAATTAAGCTTTTAAATGTTTGTGGCGGGAAAATTTGCTGTTTTCTTTAAACCGATTATGTGGAAACACAGCAACCACGAGTGAATATTTTTCATATGTCTTCATTTCTAACCCCTGTAAACCATTTAGTATATAAAATAAATCAACCAAGTAATTTAACTCTAACATTAAAAGTGTTTTTGCAAGTCCGTATATGCAGAAACACTCATAGTTACCACAAGAGGACACAGTCATTTTCAAACATTCTAAGCCATTCAACCTAAAAAAAAGTCTACAATCATAAATAGCTTCATAATAAATCCCAAGTAGGAAAAATTATATTTATAAAACTGTATATGCAAAAATGCTCACTGTCATCCCAAGTAATCCTGTGTAGCACAAACTGTCATTTTTAAATAAACTATACCATTTAAAAATAAAAAGGAGCACCTCTAACAAAAATGACTTAAAACATCTCACATTATTAAATTGGATCAACTTCTACAGTTCTGACTACTTATGTGAAAACATTTACCACCAGCAAGCTTAAGTAAGGAAGTATACATTTTCCAAAAGCATGAAATATTGATCATCTCAGACCCAACTGTCACTTTTTATAATGTTCAAGTATTCTCTTTAGAAGAAAATAATAATTACATCATATGTTTTGAAATAAAACAAAACTGTTCAGTTTAACTATGTCATTTAACTGTGCAATACAAGTAGTTAACTCGTAACCAAAACCTTCCAACCTATTCAGCATATCTCAGGCAATTACTAAATCATATTAAAACTTTTTATATCAATAGATGTTTGTTTCATAATCTAATTAGTTGATAAATTCATAATAAAATATACTGTAGTAAGTCATATGTATTTAACTCCACATTCTATTTACATCTTTGCTTTTTCTTGCTATATGAAAATAAAAATATATAATAGAGTAAATAGAATTCTTTTTACCTTATTACGTGCAGTACTTATGTTTGTTCACAATATTTCACATAAATCTTTATGGAATTAAAAGTGCAGTAGATTTGATATTAAGTTTTCACTTGTCTGCATTTCTCTTCAGGAAAAGTAAACTCCAGTCTATCTCTTCTATGTTTTTTTAAGTTTATTTTTCTTTGTATATTCAGTAGCATCATCTAAGGCATTAAAAGTTTGCTGACCATCTGATAAATGAATCTTGTTTTTTAGGTAAATGAAGCTTTGCTTTAGCAGGAAACAATCTGTCTTTTAATGTTATTTTTTAAGTTTTTTTACAAGAGGTATGCAAGCTTTCTTTCATCATAACAGATGATGAATGGTCATTGTCAAATCTTATTATATGTGTATTTTTTTTTAAATAATTTGCCCAAGGAGTTCTTGGGACTAAATTTCTATCTTGACTAGATAGAAATTTTACGATGACTGACCTTGGAGATGGAAGGCTTTTCTTTAAGGAAGTGTTAGAAAGTGATCTCTGTGTGCCCCCTGTATACCAAAAGAAAGGGCTTCAGGCAAGTTTAGTGTCTTAGGCAGCCAAGTGTTTTGAAACTGAACCATGTTGTCTCCTCCTCCCCTGAGAGGTCTGTAGGAGACCAAGTAGAGGGACATGGCTTTTAGCCTATCCGTGTAGGGTAGATATTTGATGCCCTGTATTTTCTGAGTGAGGAATCTGTCTCTCCAGCTGCTGCATGTGCTTTGTGAGGTACATGCTGAAAGGGGCATTGTATTCAATAATCAGTCTTACAAGGGAAGAATACAGGAATGTTATGACCACCTTGTCTGTGGAAGAGATACCCTTACTAATGAGGTGGGCCATGTATAAAGCCTTCCGTACAATGGAGGCAATATGGTGGTCAAAAGTCAGTTTGCTGTCAACCTGGGTTCCCAAGTGGCTCTTGTCTGACTGCGGGCTTAGTGCTTTATTATCAATGTGATCATTTGTGGTGACGTCATTCTCCCCAAAGGGGGGGTGATGCATTTTTTGACATTCAGTTTAAGGTCATATTTCTGGCACCAGTCATTTGTGTGGGTGAGACCCTCTTGGAGGATGTCCGCATCACTAGGGGAATTGATGACAGCACCCAGCTTGCAGTCATCTGCAAACTTGGTCAGCCATACCCACTAGATTTGGCCTACATCTCTGAGAAGTAAATCACAAACAGCAGAGGGCCCAAACTGATCCCTGCGGTACACCGCATGTTATGGTTCTACTTGAAATGGCTTCCCCTATTCTGACTAGGTGGGTTCTATCAGTGAGCCAGTTTGCTACCCATCTGGTAACATATGGACTGATGCCTAGTTGAGAGAGTTTATCTATTATACCTTAGTAGGGAATAGTATCAAAGGCCTTGGCCCAGGTCAAGGTAGGTGGTCTGCACCGTCTTCCCCTCATCTGTGGCCTTGGTGACTAACTCAAAGTCGTCGACCAAATTTAACAGGCACAACCTCCCCTTGACAAAACCAAACTGTGTGGGATCAAGTGTATGGAGGTTGCCAGTGTTCTTGTTAATGAGGTCCATGACAGTCCGCTCCATGGCCTTGCAGATCAGGTTAGGGAGGTTGATGGGTCTAATTTCATGGATCAGTGGACATTCCACCTTTGTGCAAATGGCTGACAGTAGCTGTCCTCCACTCAGCTGGGACAAAGCTGGTACTCAGACTTTGGTTGAATAGTGTGCCTAATCGTGCTGCATGTTCCTGCCTGAGTTCTTGTAGGATGCAGCCTGAGATGTTATTGGGTTCCACGAAGGCTGTATTTTTTTGCTTTTGAGAGGGCAGTGATGACTTGCTTCCTGGAGTTAAGGGGATGGGGGCAGGTACTGTGGATGTCCTGTTTTACTGATGGGGACAAAGGAGTGAAGTTTTCACTGAACCTGTCTGCCAGGGTTTGCGTATGTGGTGTCCTTGACCACCAGGTCTGAGCAGATCTGGGTGCTTCCCTTGAGATTCCGGACGTGTGAAGAAAGGCTTATGATTGTCTTTAGTAGATGCGGCCAGTTTGGACTCTGCTTTGGAGGATTTCACTACTGCTCTTATTTGCTTGTTCAGGCTAAGGAGGGGTTGCTTCCAATTAGACGCCTGCTCCTTCTTGGTCCTGGACAGCAATTTTTTTCTTTTATTATAGAGTTTATTTATTGTAGATGTCCACTAGACAGGTTTACTCTTCTTTGAGGAGGAGGATTTCATCCTGTCTGGTATTCCTGATTCCATGCAGTTATATTAATCCTCCTTTAGTACTTTGGTGCAAGTTTGGACATATGTGCCAGTTTCTGTGGAAGGGGAGGGGGTCTGTGAAGCTATTTATACCTTCCCTCAGGAGGTTGTAATCAGCTTTGGAGAAGTTTTTTAGTTTGACCCTAGCCGGGGGGGGGGTTGGGGGAGGTGCTGACTTCGAAAGTGACTGCTTTGTGGTCGGATCTTACCAGGGATGATAAATTGTGTTCCTAGGTGGTAGTACTAGATGGTTGTCCATGTACATGAGGCAGTTGCTACACTGTCTCAGGATACCCATATCAACCACACTGGCAGGAGAAAATGTAGGAAATTGTCCATCCATATGTGTCAGAAACTGAAAGAGCTAAGAGGGTAAAGGGAATAAGGTCTATGAGTAGTACTACTAGATGATTACACAAGTGCTACTAATGGAAAACTTGTAGCTGGAATACCTCAAAAAGGGTTAAAAACCATGCAGCTGAAGCTGTGGATGCCGCAGACCTGTATCTAGACTATGCTACTCAATTTTAAGGTTAAGAACCCACTAAGAAAAAACTCACAATGAAGCACAGATTAATCACTTCTAGTCAAAAGAATAGAACTCGCAGTATGAAAAAAATACAGTTAAACAGGAAAGAAATGCAGTAAAATTCAGTTAATCCGTAATGAATTTCAGTAGATGGCAATGAAATGTGACTTGTGAGGTACTGATTAACTACAACAGTAACAGACAGCACAAATAAAGCAGCGTAATAAATGCAGCAAAAAAGAGATTTCCTTGGTGTTTTATATAAAAATCCTGTCAATGTTGTTAAAAAGAAGCAGCACAAAAGATCACTGCTGATCTGATGTTATCCTTGTCATTATTCATCACAGTAGGGTCTTGGATCCAACATCGAATTTGAGCTGGCAATATTCACACAGATCCAAGGCTCAAGCTCTTCCCTCTCCTATAATCTCCTGTTACCCTCTAATCCTCAGATCTCATTTTCTGTGATTTAGAACAGATACAATCTTTGGCGTTTGCATGCAGATAAATGTTTGGTTTCAGTATTTTTGGCTTTACCTTAGCTAGTTTAGTGGGTTTAACTCCCTTTAGTTTGTTTTAGCGTTTTGGACAGTAGTGCCCTCACCTCTATTAGTTTTAAGTAGTCTGTTGCTGGTCATTGGGTTTTTGACACCCTTTTCTGTTTAGTTGTTAGGGCTGCTGTAGTTGTGTTTTTCTGTAGTTGCAGTGTATTTTTTCACTTGTATGTCTGAAAAGCCCTCCAGTTTTAAAAGGTGTTCCTCTTGCAATTGGAACATGCCCAATTCTGACTTGCACAAGGAGTACTTGTATTGTTTAGGGGCTCTGCACCTGGAGGCAGAATGTGACATTTGTGCCACATTCAACCCTAAGGCCTTGGCGGAGTGCAGCATTAAATGTCTCGTGAAAGATATGGCTCAGGGAGGATGTTTTGTTTCCCCTTCGAAGGCTTCCTCTTCAGATCCTAAGAGGAAGACCCCTTCGGTGCCTTTCAAGAAACCACAGCTGTTGAATCCTAGATCCACAGGTCCATATTCAGCCCAGGCCGTTTCGAATCTGAAGTCTTCAGATCTGAGATCTGTGGAGTCTTCTTCCGGTTTCAAGGCCTTTTCAGATCAGAGTCCCTTGGATCCGGCCAGGATCAGGCCAGTCTTGGATCCAGCTGGTTCATTGAATCTGAGTGCTACTTCGGTTTTACCCTCTGATCCAACAGGCTTGTCAGATCCAGCAGTAATTATTGAAGAAACAGCTTCACCTTCTACCTCCAGGCATTTGTTCCAGTTGGCTCCTAGGCCGCTGAGCCAAACTCTGGAAAACCAGTGTAAGTCCTTAGATTCTCCTGCTAAGTCTACCCACCCCTCCTCAAGATCATCCAGGAGTTTGTTGCCTTCCAACATGGACAGGGTGATGAGGAGCTACTCAAAGCCCAGATAGAGTTGGTGCTTCTGGCTTCCCCAGCCCATCCAGTTAGCCATTCCCCTCTTCCAACCCCAGGGGCTTTGAAACCTCTTGACCTAGAAACCTGTAGGCAGATCTTGGTGAAGCAGAGTATTCCCCTTTTCTAGACCCCGTCAGGGTCCCTGGCCTGGTCTGTTCCACCCCCCACTGGACCAGACCAAGCCCTGTGCTGGAGTGGTTGGCGCTGACTCCATGGAGGCAGGATCGGCTTTGATCTTTTTTGGACCACACTCTCCCACTTGGAGCCTTGAACCTTAATGGCTTCGGACCTGTATCATCCAGGGGTCATGGTACTATATCTGGACTCGTTCCTCCTCTCCAGGAGACTTCACCCTCTTGGGGATGGGAATGTTTCCAGCCCCTCGGCCTTCTGGGCGGTAGACAGGATCTTCTCCAGGACTGGAGTTTAATCTCCTGCCCCTGTGGGTCCATCCATGCCTCTCTCTACTTCAGGTGGTGAGGCCTCTCATGCTGTACAGGGTCAGCCATCTCATTTGAGCCTTCATGGGGTTTCCTCCTCTCGAAGGGTCCCTGCATCTTCAGAGTCCTCCCCAGAGCCCCCCTCGGATGAGGTACCGTGTAAGAGAAAGTGCAAGAAGAGGCACTTGGACTCCCCTTCAGAGTCCCTCACTGAGGGCATGGACCTTGATGAAGGAGACTGGTTCCCCAGATCACCTCCCAACGATGTCTCCTTTGGGGGCATCCTTGAGATCCCAAAGCAGAAGAGCAGATGATCTCCCCATTCCCCATCTTCATAGGAGTCCATACTTCTGAAGGCTTTCAGGATTGGCCTGTCTACTTCCTGGGTGCCCCCCCTCCCCACTGATGAGTTGTTGGAGCTTATCGCTGGTAGTGCTTGGAAGGAGCCTGACACTGTGGAGCCAGGTCTCAAACAAACAGATAAATACCTCAGCCCTCATGTGGACCGCCCCTTCTGGAGCAAGGGAGTTTTGATCTATGCCATTGTGGCTGCCAGTGCCACTATGGAGGAGCTGGTAGAGCAGAGCTCCATGGTCCATCCCCCAAACAAGGAGTCCTAGGCAATAGACCATCATGGGAAGCATGTGTATGCCTCGGCTACCTTTGGACTGTGGGCAGTTAATTACTTGGTACACTTTACCCACCTGAAAAGGGACTTGGTGAAAGAATTCTGTACTTCCCTTAGAGTTAGTGTTGGCAGAGGACTTCAAAAAGTTGTCTCCCAAGCTTTCTACTCTGATGTCCCTTGCCAATTCCTCAATGAGGCTAATTTCAAGTGCTGTGGAAGCTGCCTCTTGAGCGGCAGGTGCTGGCATAGCTGTAAAGTGGCATGCTTGGTTATGTTTGTGGGCTTGCAGGACTCTTCAAAGTGTCTTTTACCAATGCCCACTTTGATTCCACCCTCTTTGGACCATCTGTGAAGGGCACTTTGACCCCATAGTGCGCAGGAACTGAAAACTTGGTCTGCAGTTGGGGTCAAGCTTTTTACTCCTCTGAGGTTCTACTGGAAGTCAGAATCTCCCTTCCAAGAAGCTCCTGATGTTTCCTCTTCCATTGGCAGGAGGAGAGGCTTCAATGGCTGACACTGCCCTAGAGGCTGGGGGGGGGGGGTGCAAAATCAGAGCTCCAAAGAGCCCTTCCCTGAACAGCTCCATCATTGCTCCTGAGGCGTTGCCCAACTCCTCTACCCTGGTGGCAGTCAGGGGTCGCATTTCCCTTCACCCACTAGCTTGGACATACATTACCTCAGATCAGTGGGTGTTAAACAGTTTCAAGGAGTTATTTCATTCTATTTTCAGAATCCCATCCCATACAAAGATACCACCCCAACGTTCCACCCTGTCAGAGGGAGTTGGCTTTTAAGAAAGTTCAGCAATTTCTCCAAAAAATAGCCATCCAAGAGGTCCCAGCAGGACAGAGAGGATCCAGAACTTGCTCTCTCATTTTTAGAGCCAAAAAAGACATGGGACCCGTGTCCTATTTTGGATCTCAGCAAGCTCAAGCTATCATAGTCAAAAAGTCCAAGTTCCAGATGGTCACTGTTCAGCCATTCTGCCTCTCTTATGCAAGGACAACTGGATGTGCTCCATGGATCTCCAGGATGCCTACTATCACATCAAAATAGGTATTCCAGGAGACCTCTCTGCTTCCAGTTAGGAGCCAATCATTACCAGTTCAAAGCCCTACCCTTCAGTCTTGCCACTGCCCCCAGGTGTTTACCAAATGCATGGCAGTGGTAGCGGCTCACCTGCGGCTGCAGGGATTTTGGGTCTTTCTGTACCGCAACGATTGACTCCTCACAGCACCCTCAGCATAGACTGCCACAAGCAATCCATTATGCTCTTCTCCTTTTCAAACAGTTGGAGATTACTGTCAATCTTTCAAAATCAAATGTGGTCCCCACGCAATACTTGGGAGTTCATAGGAGTCCAGCTAGACCCCATCTTCGAGATTGCAGCATTGCCTCTATGTAGAGTTCATTTGATCCATGAGCAGGTCATGCAAATCTTAGACTTTTTGCATCCCCCGATTCACTTGAGTCTTCAAACCCTAGGATCCATGGCCATAGCCATTCAGCTTGTTCCCTTAGGCAAAGTATCATATACAGGTTTTACACCCTGGTGGTTCAGTGGTCTGTTCTTTTGCATCCCATGCCCATAAAATTGACACGCGAGTGCAAATGACACTTTGTTTGGTGGCTTCAATTTTAGGATCTTCTCCTAGGCAAGGCCCTTTTCTCTTCCTCCACCCAAGGCCATGGTGACTACAGATGCTTCGCTGTTGGAGTCAGGGGCATTTCCAGGGGAGAACTGTCCAAGGCTCATGGTCTCCCATAGAGACCAAGTTGCACATAAACGTCCTAGAGATGAGAGCAGTTCAACTAAAATTGTAAGCCTTGCAGGACGGTCTCCCAATGGGGATGATGGCAATTCTGATGGACAACATGGCAGTCTGCTAGTATGTCAACAAGCAGGGGGGGACATGATCTTACCCGTTGTGCAGAGAGGCCATGAGAGTGTGGGAATGGATGATGTCTTCCAGGCACTTTCTTCTTGCGGTGCATGTACCCGGGGAATCCAGTGTGTTTGCCAACAAACTCAGCAGATATATCCCAAGTCCTCACGAGTGGTCCCTCAATCCCATGGTGGCCAAGCAGATTTTCAACCGCTAGGGTCAGCCATGCTGCAACCACTTTGCCACCTCGACCAACCACAAGTGCAGCATGTACTTCACCCTGATCCCCCCCTTCCGGGGAGTCACCGAGGGATGCTTTAGTCCACAGTTGGCCTCCGGGTCTCCTTTAAACTTATCCTGCTGTCCCTCTAATTCCTAAGGTTTTGCAAAAGGTGCAACACCTGAGGACATCCCTGATTCTTATTGGCCTTTTTTGGCCTCTTCAGACGTGGTTCCCCTTTATCGGGTCTCATCAAAAGTATCCTCCCGGGGTACTAGATCCCCTTCAGGATCTGATCTCCCATCCTTTAAGGCTTCCTTTCCAAATCTTTGGACCCTTCATTTAACCACAAGGTTTCTCCAATTCCGGTGATCTTGAAACAGTCCAGGCTGGTGTCCCCCATCAAGCATATTATTCTAGCCTTCCAGAAAACCTTCCACCAGAAAGGTTTGTAGTAGTAAGTGGAAAAGGTTTTCTATCTGGGCTAAGATCAGGAATCTGGATCCTTTTTCTGCTTCTATTTCAGATATCCTTTTGTTCTTGTCCTCACTTTTCCAAGCAGGAGCAAGTTTCTCTACTATTAAATTTCAGTTGGCTGCAATTTCTAATTTTCATAAGAACAGTGAGCTTATGTTTTCTTCCAGGCTTTGCAAAGCATTCATGAAGGGGTTTTCTTTTTGAAACCACCTATTAAGGATCCCTCGCCTCCTTGGGACTTAACCTTAGTACTGCAATGTCTAACTTGGGGTCCTTTTGGGCCTGCCAGTTTGTGAGATTTCATATTCTTGTCTCAGAAAACAGCTTTCCTGGTTGCCATAACTTCAGCTCTTTCCGTTACTCCTCCATATATGATCTTTCACAAGAACAGAGCATCTCTTAGGACAAATCCCTCTTTCTTGCCCAAGGTTGCTTCTGAATCCAGTCTAAACCAATGTATTCAGTTACCAGTGTTCTTTCATAATTATTCCATCAAAGGTGAGTGCGTGCTACATACATTGGACGTACACCTTTCTATCTACATAGGACCAAAGGATTTTGCTAGTCAGATCAGCTCCTTTTGGCTTTTTCCAAGAACAGATGTGGTCTCCCAGTTTCTAAGGTGATTTCCAAATGGATCTCTAGCTACATTCTTGAAGTTCCGGGAAGAATCGGTACTTATTCTGCAAGGTCCGTGGCCACTTCCACAGTGTTCCTGGCCAGACTTTCTATTGATGATATTTGTGCTGCTGCCACTTGGTCTAATCCTCACATTTTAATATCTCATTACAAGCTGGATTTGTTTTCCAGATGGAGGGCTTCTTTTGGGTCCGCAGTGCCCTGGCATGTCTTTCCTTGAGGCCTCCCAGGATAAATAGTAGCTGGAGACTCTGACCTTACGATGATGAATAATGACATTGATAATGGATAGATGTTTACTTACCATAACTTGGCATCTGTGTTACCCTATGTCATTATTCATCACATTTCCCTCCCACATTCCCCTTTCCTTGTTGGATCTTGGAGGGAGTTGGAGTTTTCTGGGTAATGGACTCTTTCTTCTTCCCTTTTGGGTGGCTAGTATTTCTGGTTATGTTAGCAAACTTGATCCGAGAGTTAGTGGGCAGCTGGAGATTGAGAGAGGGAGGAGCCTGAGCCTTGGCTCTGTGTGTGTGAATATTGCTGACTCGGATCCATTGTCGGATCCAAAACCCGACAGTGATGAATATTGACATATGAAAACACAGATACCAAGTTAAGTATATAACTCTTTTTAACTGCTCACCATCTTGGCCACACCCAGAGGTACATGTTTTGAAATGGCTTTTTTCACCTATTGCCTTGTTGAAGTGAGGTTTTAACAAAAGTATGTCTTTGTCTGTAGAGAATCTTAAGAAATTGTTTTCATGTGTTGCAGTGTATGTGCTAGACGTGGTCATTAAGAGCAGTGAATCAATTTAAATGCCAAACAAGTGAACAGGAGTGCGGCCCTTTAGCCATTTGGATTTTTTACAGAGTTGCAATGTGTTCTGTGACGCCACTCAGGGTTATAAATCTGCAGATCTTGTTTACAGTCACTTGCAGAGTGTTGGTGGTTCTGTACAGAGTTTAGAAGAAATATTCATAGATAATATTCTGTTTTGAGCATTATAATTTGTAAAACAAGAGCTTTCCTATTCTCTTGAGATTTGATAAGAATATTTGTATGCTAACTTAAGCTGATGATTTGCATAATGTGGTACAAAGTGATTTGTTGGTTAAAAGTTATACCAAGGTACTTTTGTTCAGTGACTTTAGGCAGAGGGTTGCCTTGATGGTTAATGTTTAATGTGAGATTGGATTTAAGTTTTTTGTGTGTTCCAAGTGGCATAGTATACAGTTTTTAGAGTGCAATTTATGCTGTATGTCTGAAAGCTAATTTCTGAGTAAGCTTAACTCTTCTAGCTTTTTTTGTAATTTTTTGTTCATTGGTTCATAGGTAGGTACTAGGCTGTCGGCCCAAGGGCCTACATAAGCCTAGCCAACAAGGTTCCCTGGCTTACGCCACCCAAGCAAGTTATTTTCTTGTGCCACTGACGAGCAGACACACAGAAGTGATTCCCGGGGTGTATTTCCTATTTCCCATCCACTCATCAAAATTTTTCTTGAAGAGTGCTAATGAAGAACTTTGCTTATAGGTTCATAGGTAGGTACTAATAGATTAGTACTAGGCTAACTGCCCCTGTGAGCCATTTAAGCCTAGCCAGTTATCCCCTGTGAGACTCAAACCCTGTACCTTGTGTTTGTAAGGCAAACACCTTAACCATTAGGCCACCCTCCCAACCTCAAAAATTGACCATACTTGGGTTCATAGGTTTATTGAATAGTACTAGGCTAACTGTCCCTGCGAGCCATTTAAGCCTAGCCAGTTATCCCCTGTGAGACTCAAACCCTGTACCTTGTGTTTGTAAGGCAAACACCTTAACCATTAGGCCACCCTCCCAACTTCATATGATTTGTCTGACTGTAATGTCATCTAAATAAATTGTACAGCTAAGGGTTGGTATCTAAAAAGGTAGGTTGTTAGTAAATATGGAAAATAGTATTAGATGCAATACTGAACCTTGAGGTACTCCAAGCTGAGAAGGTTCCATTGCTTGTTACGACTGTGTGTAGAAGTTATATTAGATGTGAGGTGAGCCAACGTAATAATGCACTATCACCTTTACCAAAGATGGCTAGGATTGATAAGCATGCTTTAAGTTGATGACAGCACCTTTAGGAGATATTTTTCCATAGCCTCCAAGATGGTAGGTAGTACTATGTGTTTGCCTTTGCCTTTAGAAAAAAAAATGTCCTTTAAGAGTTCATAGTTGGAGATTTTTCCATTACCTCAGCTAGGGGACAAAGAATAGATATTGACCTATATCAGGGGTGTCCAACCTTTTCAGTTGCAAGGGCCGCATTGAGTCAACAGAAATGGTCTGGGGGCAAACGGCAAGTGAGGACCAAAAAAAGGGTCTCACATTAACTGAAGAGCAAAAAAAAAACCCCGTTTATGCGGACTAATGTGGCTGAATTGTAGGTGAATTTGAACAATAAATAAATTAATAAATGCATAATATTTGTCTGGAGTCCTTTGTCATCTTTATAGTTCATACTTCAATCTTAGAGGTTACTATAAAGAGTAACAGAACAGGGGATATCAGTTAAACATGAGCCAGTAGAAATGTGCACAACTAAATGCCAGTGAAAAGTCCCAAACAAGCATGTAGTGTGTGAAGCATATGTGTTTATGTAACAAAAGGTTGATCCAGTCAAAGAATAACACAGTATTCAAGCTGGATCCATTTGTGTTTGAACTAAGCATGTCAAAATGGTGATTGCTTGATAGCACTCTGGTCTAAAAAAATTCACCTGTTGAAAAATTACATTAAGACTGTTGACAGCTTTACACCAACCCATTGCACTGAATCTGCCCTAGTAGCATTCCAAAACACCATCAACCAGAATCATAATAAAGGACAATTTACGGGATTCTTGTTCTTAGCTCTGTCCTAAACTTTTGAAATGGTTTCATCTAAATTCCTACTAAACTACCTACATAACTTAAACTTCAAAGACAATATGTCTGATACTCTACTTGTGGTCCACAGGGATGGGCTATGTCAGGCACTTCACAGACTTAGAAAACAAAAATCACAAAAGCTGTGAGTATAACCAAAGTGTGTTAAGGGCAACCAATTCTACTATTTCCTTTTATACCAAAATGACATCAATAATAATCCAGAACAGTTCTGGCCAGAAGTAGCTTGCAATAAACCGACCTTTTCCTTCTTTGGTACCATTTGAGAAAGCTATGAGGTTTAATATTTACTTTCACTCATTTATTGCAGGCTGTCCTTCCTTGATAGTTATTATCAGTACATTCTCATTCAAGACCAAACTATCAAAGTATTCTTTATTTCTGCTTGGTCTGCTGTGTCTTATTAAAAAATAAAATGAAAAAACTTCTGCAAAAAATGCAGCTAACAGCCTATCTTCACAATGTGTGAACATCACTGTGCCTTCAACTTATTACATCAGTATTATTAGTAAATAGTTCACTTAATTGTAATACTCTCACTGACCAAAGTGGTTAAACTTCTTACTGCTCTGATTATCACTTCCCTAGTTTGCCTAATTAAAAAAAAATACTTGCAAGCTGTGAATGTTTTTAGAATTTGGACATGTTAATTGTAACAGATTAGTACATGACTGTTTTCTTAATCCATATGGAGTTCAGAATTGATGGTCATCATATCTCTGCACCTGGGTGCATATATAATTATTGACACTGCTAAGTTACAGTTTCCTTGTCAGAGTCTTCAGCAATACTTCCATATATATCCAGCATTCCAGTACTGTCCCTATGGGAAGTCACTCTGCACAAAGCAGTGATGCAGGTCGGACATGTGCCTGATGTTGGAACTGTGGGAACTGCCTGAATGTACACAGAAATATTCGACTTCAAAGTCTGGAACATCAACTTCTGTTTGATGTACTGGTATCCATGTGGACCTTGCAAGACCTTGACTGCAATGTGAATTCAGGCAATGGCCTTCAGAACCTCAGAGGAACAGGACATGTCACAGAACCTCCACATTGTGGAGTCGCTTTCTCTTCTGTGATCTACGGGAACCACACGTGCCCCTCCACAAGCTGATACTGAGGAACTGGTGCAGTGTCTGTGAGGCTCATATCTGTGTTACGAGCATTCCAGTACTGTCCCTATGGGAAGTCACTCTGCACAAAGCAGTGATGCAGGTCGGACATGTGCCTGATGTTGGAACTGTGGGAACTGCCTGAATGTACACAGAAATATTCGACTTCAAAGTCTGGAACATCAACTTCTGTTTGATGTACTGGTATCCATGTGGACCATGCAAGACCTTGACTGCAATGTGAATTCAGGCAATGGCCTTCAGAACCTCAGAGGAACAGGACATGTCACAGAACCTCCACATTGTGGAGTCGTTTTCTCTTCTGTGATCTACGGGAACCACACGTGCCCCTCCACAAGCTGATACTGAGGAACTGGTGCAGTGTCTGTGAGGCTCATATCTGTGTTACACCCAGGTGCCCAAAGACAGCTGTTGGAAGGTCCACATAGCAATGACAGTCAATGTTATACACACAAAAATAACAAACCAAACTGAACAGACAAACCGAAGATCAAGACCACAATCACAAAGCAAAAATACAAATAAAAGCTTCAAACCACTTCACGAGTAAAGCTTTCAAGTGAAAAGTCCTTTCTCAAAGCATTAACACAAAAATCTCTTATTCAGTTATTTAAATATGTTCCCAGAGAAATCATACTATTAATTACTTAATTAATTAACGATAAAACATTTAAAAACAAAACATTTAAAACAGCCAATAATTAAGCCATAATATATAAAAATGATACATACTGAATATGTTAACACAATTTTTGATGTCTCTGCATAAGTATAGGCTTAATACTAACAGTAGAATTCAACCGCTCCTCTGATAATTTGTCTGAGGCACTTACAGATTTACAATTGTTTGTGAGAAACCTAACTCTGAAGTTAATGTTTGAGATCACCCTTTACGTATTCCAAACAAGTTAAAAAGATCTTATTAAAATTACTTACCTTACCTTTTGCTATGCAATGTAGTGCAACTGTAGTCTGTGAAATAAAATAAATCCTCTCTCCACGATCTCGCTCCTTCCTTCAGCTTTACCAGAACTATAAAAAACGACCGAACGGTGTTTTCGCGCATGCGCATACCAGCGGAACGACGCTGGTATGAAAAAACGTGAAAAAACGGAAGTTGGCGCATGCGCAGAACAGCAAAAGTACGCGAACGTGTAAACACACGGAAAAAAAGTTAAATTAAAATTAAATTTAAGGGTCGCGGGCCGCGGGTTGGACACTCCTGACCTATATTCATATGGGGTAGCTAGAGGACAAAACAGAGATTGACCTGTAGTCACAGTAGGACATGACATTTTTAACTTTGGGAATTGATACTATGATGGTGTTTTTCCAGGAGTAAGGAATTATTCATCTTGTAAGTGTTACATTGATAATATGTTGTGGCTTGTACTGTAGTCATTAGGATAGAATGTGAATGCAGTTGAGTATTTTGCTGATTTGTGTGTCCATAGTTTCAAGTGCTGTCCATACCTGTTTAACAAGGATATAACGTTGAAGTTGAATGGTGCGAGATCAAAAATGGAAAGCACTGTGTCTGCTTTAGTGGTATATCTTGCTTGTGGATACTGTTTTTGAAGGGGTTGACATAGGTGAGTATTTTATGCTGCTAAACAGTTCAGATTGAGATCTTTGTGAATAATAGTTTTGATTTACCAGAAATGGTAAAACGATCTGTGTAGGAGTTCAACAGGTACAGAGTGGCATGCAGGGATATGCAAGTAACAGCCATGCTGATCTTTAGGGCATTTCCATAAGTTACTTGGACCATGATAAAGTTTCGGTCATGTTCATTAGGGGATGTTTGCCTGCAATAACATGGCTTGTATTTGGGTGTTATTCTTCAAAAGAACACCAACCACTCCACCTGTGCATCCTCCTCTTTTGTTGTAGAAGCAGTGGTAGTTTGTATGCAAGAAACCTGAGGTGTAATGTTGGTCCTTTAGCCAAGATTCATTGATTGCCAGAATAGCAGGATTATGCTGTTACCCAGGTTTCCAGAAGTGGCCGTTTGCTGTTGATAATATTTAGGTTGGTAAAGGCTGAACTAAACCTGGGCTTTGAGTGTAGAATGAAGTTTTGGATATATGTTGGTATTGAGGTTGGAGTCAAGTTGAGTTCATTATCTGATATGATCAGGTATAGTCCTGTTAAGAATGTTGTAATGTAGTGTCTGTTGAGGGGAAATTCTGTGGTACATGTTACTCTGCATTTGCTGTAGTTTCTACTAGAATTATGTGGACCAACACTCAAATAGTGATATAAAGACATTAGATTTAGCTTTAAAAAAAAAAAGAGAGAGACTAACCTTTAAGTTGTGGTCTGCTGTATTTAATGTATTAATGTACTAAGACTGCTGGGGAGGCAGTTGTTTGAAACTGTTGGAAGTAATTATACAGACTTCATTTCTTACTTTACTTATTATTTTGGCTGAACAGTTGCATTGTATCTAACCAATCCAAAGAAAAGATAACTCAGAACACATTATCCTCACAATTGCCTGAATGAACAAGGTTCTTGTTTTTGGCCAAAGGCAGTTGCTAGTGGAAAAACTCAAGTTACTTTGCAAATGCAAGAAACAGCTACCATTTTTTTCTTTCATAATTTTATATTCTGTTTAAATCTTCCATCTTGAAAATTAAAAACAATAATCTAGACAGCTACTTTGAAAAACAGTGGAAGTTACCTTTTAAGTCTACATATGATCAGTATACACCCCTCCTCAGCAGCCATCAATCACATTATATTAATATTAACTTGCTTTTTTCCAGCCATTCCTCTGATTGTGTAAAACATGAATAAATTATGGCTAAGAAAATGTACTTTCTCATCTTAATATCACTGACTTAAACAGTCACTGATAAAAATGCCAGCCCCACTTCACATGTGGAATGCATCTAATTGCATACTATACAAGACTGCATTGTACTCCAGTTACAATATCCTGCCATTTACACCAGGCAACTTTTAAGCAAGTATTAATAAGAATAAAAATGTTTACTTAGCTGCCACTTTAGTCAATTCACTGTCATTCTAAACATTAATGACAAAGTGCAGTTCATTTTACAGATCTCCCAGCAGTTTAACACAGTCAGCAGGTGTTTCAGTCTTGTTCATCTACTTCTTGAACAGCTACAGTTCATGTCTGAACTAAGTCTAATGAGACTGATGCTTTACAATTTTCCCACTTTTTAACTGGTGGTCTTCCTGATCATCTTGATGATCTGTTAGTTTCTGGTTTCAGTCTAAGGTACTCCTAAGACTTCTGGTCGGCTCCTGGACCTTTTTTTCACTTAGGCATTATCCTTTGGAACAAAGTATTTATTTATGTACTTATTTATTTATTCGTTCATTCATTCATTTATTTTTACATTTGTTAACTGGGTTAGTCCGACTGGGCCCAGAGAGCCCTTTTTCAGCAGAGATCCGAGGAGAAAAGTTCCAAGAAAGTAATTAAAAAAAAAAAAAAGAAAAACCTAACAATTCAAGCTGTAAGATACTTAGTACAAAAACAGAGAGAAATATACAATGCAAATATATATAAGGCAAAAGTACAGTATTTTGAAAATGCAGTAACAATATGTTTGAGAAATTTGGTTAGCATTAAGTTGTTTACAAGGAATGTAGCAATAAAAAAAAAATGGAGTAACATCATGGGGTAGTACAACAAAGATGCATTTAATAGCATAGGTACTAACTGCAGAGAGAGAGAGAGAGAGTAATATATGTAGACAGTTTAGGTAGATACCAGGCAGATATGTTAATTGAGAGAAGAAAAATTCATTAGGTAATTTCCTAACGAGCACATATCTGTGCATGTTGGAAATGATTTTTAGTTGCTTTTTGAATTCACCACTTTTGGTAGTGGAGCGAAGGGACAATGGAAGTTTGTTCCATGAGTATGCAGTTGAATTACTGTAAAGCATTTTTCCAATATTTTTATTTGGCTAATGTTTCACTGGAAAAAAGGGCTCTCCATGGGTTTATTTTTTGTATACACCTTTATTAAATTATCTTTTGTGACATAGGCTAACTTGCATTTATATGAAAGTAATCAAACCGTATTAACAGTTCACATTTACAAACATTATGCATCACATATATTATATATTGAAATCTAAGCAACACTATGTAAATTAATCAATTCCTGCTTTCTGTTAAACGTCATTCTTCATCCAAAATATTCTGCATGTATTGTTCTCATTTTCCATTTTTCTATGTAATTTGCTTCTACCCTTTTCTAAAGATCCCATGTACTGTTCTTTTTTCTCTGTTAAAGTATTCACGAGTTCAAGTGTAGTTGGTTTAGATTTTGATTTCCATTTTCCAGTAATTTTTTTTTGTAACTACCAGAGTTAACCTTGTCTCTAGGCAATTTGGATCTTGTATCCCAGCTCAAAAAATAATTTCCTTAGTTACTCATTTGCTCACCCAGTATTCCTGACGAGTATTCTGTAGGGAGTTCTTAAAGTCTGGCAACACTTCGAAAACTTACATTCCCAGTTACGTCTTTCTTCCCTGTCACACTTCTAACATTTACTGTCTACCTCTGGAAAAATTCCTTGGCTTCTTTTTGGGGTATAAAAGTATCTATGCAAACACTTCCAGGTGAAAATCCTATATCTTCTAGATTTTATTATATATTTGGGAGCCATACATATGTCCTGTCATTGTTTCTTTGTGAATTGCATATCTATATACAGATGGCCACAGTAATTTTGTTTATTGCCTCCGAGCCATTCACTTGTGGGAAACTTGTTCATTCTACCATTCCTTTAGCTCCAGAGTTCTCCAGGAGCAGAAGAACAAGTTAAATCTGAAAGGTCTCCTCAAGCCTTCCTTTGAGGAAGACTTGGCAAGCTGTTCTTCCTCATTAAAATCCCATTCATCCAGAAAAGAGAAGGTCAAGTCGGCCAAGAGGATTTCTCTGGAGCAGACTAGTGTATTGGAACCTCCTCAGAAACTGTTGAAAATGGGTAAAACTTCTACCTCATCTGCTCTACTGTCCTTGGAGCCGGTCGAGGTCATTGATGTTGACACTGCAGTGTCAGCCCCAAGCCTTTTGGAGCAGACTACTAAAAAATTGCATCAGAGCCGGTCCAGAGATCTTTTACTGGTCTTGCCAACCTTAAGCTCTCCAATTTTACAGAGATCCAGATTGCCTACCTTGTCATCCAGATCCTCCAAGAGGCTGTCAGAAGAAGATGTGGAGAGAGTAGTGCTTAGACTCTTGAAGTCGTCTGCTTTGCCCAAATTGTTGTTGGCTCTGACCCAGTCGGTTCCGGAGCCACCTCAGTCCATTCTCCCTGTTGTGGTTCCTCCTCTGAGCCGAGTCAGACCTTTGGAGCTGGAGATTTTGGTGCCGCTTGTTGTGGAACCCTCGGTTCCAGCTTCCCTTGTGTCTGTCTCAGAGCAGAGTTCTGCTCAGACACCTTTGGCGCCGTCCGTGGTGTCTAGGAGCCGAAGCTCACCGGTCGGCCCCGACAGGGACACTTGGACCCGAATCTCTTTGGTGCCAAGTCTCCCTCTCGGTGCGTCTGCTAGGGTGAGCTTGGACCCAGTTGCTCTGGAGCTGAGGACTACCTCCGTTTCCTCAGAACCGGGGCTGTCTTCGGAGCCTGAGAGATCTGCTTTCAAGATGATGAGGAGCGTGCTGTGTCGCTCATCAGCTCTGTGCAAGGGTACCGATACTCTTCCCCCTCGAGCACTGACCCTTGGTCTCAGCATCTTCTCTCTCTCAACAGTAGAGACCCGCAGCCTCAGGAGCCCCCCTTGGGTGGCCCCCAGTCTTCTGAGACCTCCCCAGAATACTCTTCTGCAGAGCCCCCTCTGAAGAAGACATGCAAGAGGAAGCATGTAGACTCTCCCCGGATGAGTCCATCACTTCAGACACTGACCTCGAGGAGTCAAAAGCGTCCCCCAAGTCATCCTCTGATGTCTCCTTTGCAGACATCTTAGAGATCCTAAAGCAGAGAGGTTGCTGTCCCACTGTCACCCCTTCTGATGAGGAGTCAGTGTACCTGAAGGCTTTCAGGTCTCCACCTTCAGCCTCTTGGGTGTCTCCACCTTTTGACGAGCTCTTAGACCTGGTTAGTCAAAAGGTGTGGGAGACTCACAATGCCGTGGAGCCAGTCCCTAGAAGACCCAATGAATTTCTCTCTGCCCCAAGAGAGGTGCAAGGGTGTGTCTGTATATGCCATGGTGGTAGCGGTGGCCCCTAAGAAGGAGCTATTGGAAACTTCATCTGTTCATCCGCCAAACATGGAGTCTCAAACAATGGATAGATACAGGAATCATATCTTTTCTTCAGTGGCTTTTACACTCGGATCACTGAACTGACACTCACATTTTACTAGGCTTCAGAGAGATCTCCTCAAGGAATTAGGAGATGCTCTTCAAGGTACATCTACTGAAGGAGTCCCTGAGAAGGTGACTGCTCAGTTGTCCACCTTAAATTCCATCGTGAATTCCTCCATGAGGCTGATCTCCTACGCAGCTGACTGAGCGAGCAGGACAGTGGGTTCAGGAGTTCACCTTAGGAGACACTCAAGTCTGCCTTTACTAATGCCCCCTTTGGTTCTTCATTGTTTGGACCTAAGGTATAAGATGCACTCACCAGGTGCGAATACGAAGGGAAAACTCTCTCTGCCATGGGAGTACTTTTTACCGTCCCTTCTAGACCATATCCCAAGGGTCAGAGAAGTGGTAATATGTGGTTCAAGAAGTCCCAGAGATTTTTCCCGGATGCACAGGGCGATTCCTCCTTCAGAGGCAGAGGAGGAGGAACTAATGGTAGATGTTGCCCTAGGGGGGGGGGGTCCGCAAAATCAGGGTGGCTGCGATTCTTTTCAAGGCCGTCCCTGTCAGTGCTCCTGATGTGGGGCCCGGCTGCGCTTCTCTAGATCCAGTCGGGGGTTGCCTATCTTTGTCTCCAGAAGCCTGGCTAAACATCACCCAAGACAAATGGGTGCAAAAAGTAATCACCAGAGGTTACTCCATACCCTTTTTCTCTTCCACCCCACACTCCCAAGAAGATCCCAGATGTTCCACCCAATCACAGGGATCAAGCAACTGTAGAAGTGCAAAAGTTGCTTGCAGAGTGTGTTATCCAAACCGTCCCCGCAGACCAGATAGGATTCGGAACTTACTCCAGATTCTTTTTATTGCCAAAATGTACAGGGGACTGGAGGCCCATCTTGGACCTCAGCAAACTAAACAAATCCATAAAGAATGCCAAGTTCCAGATGGTGACACTGCAGTCTATACTCCCTCTGTTAGGAAAAAACAATTGGATGTGCTCCATAGACCTCCAAGATGCGTACTACCATATAAAAATGGACAGAACATTGAGGAGCCAGTCATTACCAATTTCATGCTCTGCCCTTTGATCTCACCACAGCCCCCAGGGTGTTCACCAAATGGTATGGTAGTAGTGACAGCTCACTTTAGACCTTGAGGATTCCAAGTGTTTCTATAACTGGACGACTGGCTCCTGACTGCCACCACCAGGCACCTACTCCTACAAACCAGAGATTCAACCATCCAGCTCTATTCCCAGCTGGGGGTTACAATAAATTGGGAAAAGTATGCCTTATCGCCCTCTCAATTTGTGACTTTTTATAGGCGCAGAAATAGACAGTCGCCATGCTAGCTCGTCTACCTGCAGACAGAATTCAAAACCTCATGCAACAAATTTCTCAGTCTACATCCTCTACAAAAAGTCAAGGCAAAGGCAGTGCTGAAACTTTTAGGGACCATGGCCTCCACCATAATACTAGTCCCTCTAGCCAGATTGCATATGCAAATTCTCCAATGGCTTCTATCTTCCCAGTGGTCCTTTCAACAACTCCTCAATGTCACCATGTTATCATAAGAGTCTTGCAAAAAGGACCTCCGTTGGTGGATTCAACCCCACCAGCTGACAACAGGCACTTCATTTCTTCCTCGCCAACCCATTGCTACTGTGACCACGGATGCCTCACAGATGGGGTGGGGGGGCTTTATCTAGGCAGGACTGTCCAGGGCACATGGCAAGATCACGAGGCTCACCTGCATGTCAGTGTCCTAGAGATGAGAGCAGTGCTTCTAGCTTTGCAAGCACTTCATGATGACTTTCTTCTTTTAGGGACGATAGCAATCCAATTGGACAATATGTCAGTGGTATGGTATCTAAACAAGCAAGGATGAACCAGATCTTAACACCTTTGTTGAGAGGCTCTTCGTGTTTGGAAGTGGGAGATATCTTCCCAACGCTTTCTAGCAGCAAAGCCTATCCTGGGGACAATCAATGTGATAGCTGATAAGCTCAGCAGGGCAATCTTGATACCTCACGAATGGTCTCTGAATCAGGAAATAGCGGAACAGATCTTCTGCAAATGGGGACAGCCTTGCTGTGATCTCTTTGCCAGTCCGATCAACGCCAAATGCAGCAGCTACTTCTCCCTCCTCCCCGCCAAATGCAGCAGCTACTTCTCCCTCCTCCCCCCTCCGGGAGAGTTTCCGAGAGAAGCACTTGTTCACGATTGGCCCCTGGGACTCCTTTAGGCATTCCCTCTCTTTCCACTCATATCCAAAGTGATACAGAAAGCAAAGTTATTGGGAAGCAAAATGATTCTCATCGCTCCTTACTGGCCTCGCCAGATTTGGTTCCGCTTTCTTGGGCCTCATCTACTAGACGATCCATGGAGTCTGGACCCAGTGCCAGACCTCTTGACACACGTCAGGCTCCTTTCATCCCTGCCTCCACACCCTCAACTTGACAGCGTGGCTGCTCCACTTCCATCCCTAGTCAGGCTTCATGATTTTTCACCTGCTGTGACCCACATCCTTACGTCTTTGCATAAACCTTCTACTAGGAAGTTATACAGTAGCAAATGGAGAAGATTTTCTATCTGGGCTAAAGAAAGAAATGTAGAACCTTAAACAGCATCCATCCCTATGGTTTTAGAATTTTTGTCTGAGCTTTTCCATCAGGGATCAGCTGCTGACACAATTAGGGTCCAATTGGCAGCGATATTTAACTTTCATTTGGGACAACATGAATCTAACCTGATGTCCCACAGATTATATAAAACCTTCCTTAAAGGCTCTACTTTACTGAGACCTCCATTTCAATAACCTGCATCTCCTTGGGATCTAAACTTTGTTCTGTACAAGCTAACTTCCCCGCCTTTTGAAACCGCACATTCGTGTCTATTGAAGTTTCTGTCTTGGAAGACTTTGTTTCTAGTAGCCATCACATCAGCTAGACGAGTATCAGAGTTACAAGCACTGTCAATTGAACCTCCTTATTTGATTTTCTACAAAGACAGAGTTTCCCTTCATATAAATTCTTCCTTTATCCCTAAAGTTTGCTCTCAGACTAATTTGAACCAAACCATAGAATTACCTGTATTTTTTCCTAATCATTCCAACACTGCAGAATACAAATTTCATCAGCTTGATGTTCACAGGCAGTTACGGTTCTACATTCACAGGACTAAGGAACACAGAAAGTTAGATCAATTTTTTGTATCCTTTTCTGAATGTAGAGTAGGTCTGCCAGTCTCTAAACTGACCCTATCTAATTGGATTTCGAGCTGTATTTCCTTCATTTACTCCTCCAATGGAAAGACTCTACCGTTCAAGATTAAGGCTCATTCTAGAAGATCCCAGTCTACATCTGCTGCCTTCCAAGCCAGAGTTCCAATTGACAGTATCTGTGCAGCAGCAACTTGGGCTACCCCCATACCTTTATTACTCATTACAAATTGGATCTGACCTCAAGGGGTAGAACCTCCTTTAGTTCCACAGTACTCCGAGTATATTCCCATGAGCCACCCAAGAATAAGGTTCTAGGGATGCTGTCCCATATGTAAGAATGTAGCCGAGATAGGACTACAGAACATAAAGAAGTTATTTACTCACCATAACGTTCCATATTTGTAGTCCATATTGCCCTTCATTCTTACGAACCCACTCACCTACCCCCATCCTGGAGGGTCTGGAGACAGGATAGGGTTACCTTTGATAGGGTGGAGACCTTTCATTATTCTTTCTGGATAACCTTATTTCTATCTTTCTATAGTCTAGCAGCAAACAAGGTCTGGGGATTGTACTAGTGCACTGTGGGTTACCTACCTAGCCATGATCCAGCTAAGAGACTTTGAGCTTTGTAATAGACTGAGTCGGAAACGAGCATCAGCTCCAATCCCATATGCAAGAATGAAGGGTGAGATTGACTACAAACATGGAACGTTATGGTGAGTACATTCTTTTTCATTTTATCCTACTCAGTAGCTATAACATCTGGAGTACTTATTGTTTTCCCTGTTTATCCCAGATGATTTACACTACTCATTTCTTAAATTCCTCTCCTTTTGACAGGTAGATGGGGAACAGTCAGTGTCTCATTTTTTTTACCTTGCCTTTTTATCTTTAATTATTAGCCGATGATCTGAAGTAATCACGTGATATGTATCAAAGTTCTCAATTAAGTGGACATGTTCTTGTGAACTATAATTTCTGTCAAATTTAGCCCAGTTATTCTACCATGGGGAATATGCAAATTCTCTGAGTTTTTACTACTGAATTTACATTTTTATACCAAATATTTTCAGAAATTTCTTCAGAAATCTACCCTCTTCTGTTGTATCGTCCCTTCAAGGCCCCCCAGATACACCCTCATTGTTGCAAATCAAATTCTAGTTCCTACCTTTAAGAAATATTCCCTGCTGAATGCTGTTTTTTTTGAGTTCCAAAGTAGCAGTCTTAGGTAGAATATAAATGCATGCCAGTGTAATCCTCATCACTTGCCAGTAGCCCCTTACTACTACACATCTGCCATTATTATTTTTTCCCTGTTCTATCACTACTGGAGCTTCTCTAGCAGTTAATATAACTACTACTCATTTCCTTTGTCCGTGATACTATGCTGAATATCCATCCTGAAATCCTTTCTTTAATAAATTCACATACTTCGTTCTTTCCAAACGTGTCCCCTGTAGCAATTGCTATTTGCACTCTGCATTTCTTAATATAATTATATGCTCTGTCCTTTCTGTCTATACATTTGAGACCATTCACATTCCAAGATAATATGGAAAGTACAACTGAATAAAGAAACAAAATTCCACATGGTTAAAACCAGGCTGTAGTAAAAAAAAGAACAAGGTAAGCGCTTTCACTACATCAGTAGCTTCTTCAGGTATTACTCAGAAATTTCCAGCCACTTTAAATAATGCAAATTGCCCATTCACATAACTTAATTCAAATCACGTTATTTTAGATGTTTCGTTAGAGGGAACACACCATAATTTAAACCTAAATCTCTATCTGCTCCCCAATAGTACAATCCATCTAGCTTCATTATTTCAGTTTTATTTATTTTGCTGCTACAACACTCCATTTATCCTACCTGATAGTTTGTTGATAATATGGAACATGCTGCCATTGTGGTAAGAAGTCATTGTTCCCACCTGTTATATATAGCAGCTTTTTCAAATGTCTGTTTCCAGCTTTTGTGATATTTGCACCCATTAATGTTTTGCAGGTTAATTCTTTATACAGTTTTTTTCTCATCAGCATTGGAACCTGTGTCACATTTTGCAGGAATTTTTGTTTTACTAAAAACCCTGAAAAAAACACCCGCCCCAGAACACCTCCATAATATGTTAACTTAATACAAACACACGCAGCTGTGTACATCTTCAAATAATGAAGTTTAACCCTCCTAATGGGAATATTTGTGCGAAATAGACAACTGCTAACATAAGCCCTACCTAATTGACCTTAAATTTAGGTTACCTATAAGATGAATGTTGTTGCATATGCTTTTTACTTGCACTAATTGGTGTCTATTCTTTTTTTATCTTTAACCCCCCCCCCCCCCCACAACATGACATCTACTTGCACACTTTCAGAAATCATTAAATTTTAGCCTTGAAACCAGTGTTTTGTCTTTTATTTGCCTTATCAGCTTGCCTGTATAGTCCTCTTTTGAAAGACAACCTGAAACATATATTGCTAAAGGGAATGTTTTCATTGTATTTGGTGTTGTCATATTTACTTGTTTCCATTTAAAATTTGTTATTGGATAAGCCAAAGGTCTTAATTCAGACACTGGCCTCTATAAAAGTAAGAGAAAACCCGTCAGCTCTACGTATATTATGATCTATGTACTTGAACACCCCATTCCCAACCTCAGCAACCCATGATTGCAGCCTGTTAACTTAAATATGGTTTTGTTTAGCTTTTATTCTCTTGCACTGTAATGACTACATTTCTTAATACTAAAAAAGAAGAAAAAAGGCATCTGTTTAATTTTTAGTACAAAAACAACTCAATATTTACTGTAAAGTATGCAGTTTATATTGTGAAAAGTTTCATAGAAATACTGTTCAGAAAATAAATTTTTACTTGGTTACCTTTGTCTTTTTTCCCCTCCCCTCTGAGACCTTCTAAACATTGACATGAAGTGATAGAAATGTTTTTCAGTTCCTCACAAGTTTAACAAAGTCAACAAAAGTCTTGTCTTTCCACTTATTCTTAAACAGCCAGAGTGCAGTCTCGCATGTTGCTGGTCTTCCTTTTCATCTCCATTTCCCAACTCCAGGTTCCAGTTTATTTCCATGGTACTCCAGATTCTTTTGGTTAACTCCTGTGCTTTTCTTTGTTTCAAGCATTTTCTTTGGAACAGTGGAAAAGGTTTCACTGTCAGAGTCTGCCATTGTACTTTATCAGAACACTGAGAATCAAGACTCTCCTTCTGCTTGATGGCTTAATTTTTTTTTGGACATACTTTTTTAATTTCCTCCTTAGCCTGTTTTGATCCTCAAGGAAAAAAATATTCTGAAGACCGCTGGATACACCAGCTTGAACCTCACATCTGCCTCTCGACATTGCCTTATTACTGGAATAATTTTTTTCTCTTCTGCCTGGTGTACTGTGAATAATTTAATTAATGTATTTATTGGCACCAGAAAGTAACAAAAACAAGTAAAAGAAAATTTACAGAAATTGCATAAGTTTTTTTAAAAATTCATAAGATGTTCATTAAAAATTTACATAAAATACCGGTCTTCAGAATATTTTTTCCTTGAGGATCAAAATCTCTCATCTCTTAAAGCTATCTCACTTCTCCCCCTGTAAATGACACCACAAACTGTAGTTCACGCTCACCAGCATTTACAGTACAGCCTGTGCCCACCTCCTTGGTGCATAAACTGCTAACTAAACTGACACCATCTTCCTCTCTGCAGATCAGCTCCCTGCAGAATACCTAAAACTTGCAGCAGATGCTATTGCATACCCTGTCTACATTCTCATCAATTGTTCCATCTCCGAATCATGCATCCCTCAGCTTTGGAAAAACTCCATTACAACACCCTTACATAAAAAAAGATGGCCACACCAATTATTTCTGTAATTATTGACCCATCTCTATACTCTCTCCTTTATCGAAAATCCTAGAGAAGTGTATTCATACTCAGTTAAAGTATCTCACTAACAATAACCTCCTTGCCCCCACACAACGTGGCTTTCACTCTGCCCACAGTACAACCACAGCCCTATTGTCCCTCACTAATACTGAAACAAAGCCTTAGACGCTGGTCTAGTAACTTCAGTTATTTTACTAGACCTATCTAAGGCTTTTCAATACAGTATCACACCCTAAACTACTAGTACAACTCAAATCCCCAAACTGCTCTCCACACACACTATCTTGGTTTTCCAGATACCTTTCTGACAAGAAACTGTCTGTAAAATGACAAAACAAACAATCCAAATGTCTTTCAACCAAAACTTGAGTTCCCCAAGAGTCCTTTCTTGTCCCATTACTATTTAACATATTCATTGATAACCTACACAAAGCATCCCATCTTAGTACCCTCATTCAATACACAGACTACTCAACAATAACCACATCTGCCAACAACCTGTCAGATCTCCAACTTCTGACAAAAAAGCCTTTACTTCTGTTGAATCCTGGCTAAATGATGCCCAACTTCTACTCAATCCCAAAAAAATCTAAAATCTTAATATTTTCATCAAAACCTCTAACTCAAGACTTTAAGATTTTCTCTCAAAACAATGCTGAAATTGAGCTAGTAAAATCTTCAAAACATCTGTGTATTATAGTTGATGACAAACTTTCCTTTGCAAATCATATTCATAATACAATCAAGAAGACGTATTTCAAACTTGGTAAGCTGTATAGGCACAAACTCTTTATGGATAGGCCCACCAAACTGGCTGATAGTCTACTCCTCCCTACTCTCCTCTATGGTGCCACCATTTTCACTAACCTACATACAACTCTCAAGAATAAATTACAGTCCTGCTACTACAAAATAGCAAAATTTGCAACCGATATTCCAACACGAACACACCACTGCCAAGCCTTAAAATGTTTAAACTGACTAGAATTTTCCCATTGCCTACAATACTCACAATTAATACTCACCCACAAACTACTAAATAACCCTAATTATTGCCCATCTCTTCAAACCATGCTACAAACATACACCCCAACTAGAAATCTTAGGTCTTCAAATAAACAGCTCCTAAGCATTTCAAAACCCAACAAACGTGCAGGGCAAAAGCCTGTATTCCTTCTCCATTGCTAAACTTTGGAATACTCTACCCTCTTCTATTACTCAAACTGATTCCATCAGAGCTTTCAAAACTGCAGTAAAGTCCCATTACCTTGATAATCAAACATGTTCCTGCAACAACTGGCCTAAACCACCATGACCATAACAAGCTCAATAGAAACAACCTAACAATATTCCATAATTAGTCATCCACCAATTTTTCACTCTTCCATTTTATAGCTTAGTCCTAGACAGACTTTACTATAACCTACTTGGGACTACCTTAGCAGCTTAGTAGAGTAACCCTATTCTTGGATTGTCAAACAAAAAAAAAACCACTGAATATTTTCTGTGCATATCTTTTGTTAATTGATGCTTATTCCTGTATAGCTGATAGAATGTCCCTGTTTTTCGCAACTGTATTTTCATCTTCTATAATTGTTTTGTCTCATTGTAACTGCTATTCAATTTTTTTTATATACTGTATATAATTGCTGATACAATGAAATGCCATTTCTTTGTAACATTTATTTAGAGCTTTTCTTCCCGGGCCTCCACTGAAAATGGATCACTGACCCAGTGGACTTTCCCGGTTACCAAATGTCAGTAAGTAAATAAATAATTTTCCAAAAACGCTCTGTCTTCAGCTTTTAATAATTTGAACTTTTGCCACAGTTTTGTCAGGATCAGCTGTGCTGGTTAGGCTTGCATCGTTAGTAATAAAGGTTTTGGCTGCTTTCTCATCACCAGGTTTGGAGCATGCACACAGTGTGCCATTTCAATTAACAGTTCATGCTGTGGAATACTAGTCCAGTAGATGATTTGTGCCTTCAGAAAAAAATTAATACAGTCTTTCCTTCTAGTTTCTGTGGTATAGCAGAAAATCTCATTTTCCCTACATGTTCTTCCCTCTGAGTCTACCATTTTTTGAAACATCTCTTCTTGAGCAGTCTCCTATTCAGAAAACTTTTTCTTCATTTTGACCTCTGGTTTTTGCAGTTTTATCAGCTCGTCTGAATATCTGTTTAAAGCTTGTTCCATTTTCCAGCCTTTTGTTATTTAAGGCGAAATACTCCTCTCTTTATTTTAGTCATCTCTGTGCAAAGTTGACTAATTTTTTTCTCTAGATTACTGGAAACCATGTCTTGCACAAAAGCTGGAGCATGAGCAGGCAGCTGAACAGCTGCAGGATTCTTCAGTCAGTGTTTTTTCTTCAGCTTTTCTAGTTGATTTTCTTTCTGTCCATCTTAGTTTCTACTTTTGTAGGCATCCTGACAGTGTACTTACTAGCCAGTAATTGACTTTTACTCAAGCTGAGATGATCACTGGCCGTTTTCTCAGTTTCTGTTTTCACATCAGGAGAGCTGAAGTTACGCTTTTAATAAGTGTGCAACTATCATGGAAGTCATCTCCATAGGTCAGTTGACAGAAGATTGAGAAGGTAGAGCCTCTTCAATTTGGTGGTTTCTTTGTTGATTGAATTTATTCCCTCTGTAGCCTATTCTGTTTGCAAAATGCCTTTAATCCTCCAGAAAAAAATATGCTGAAGATAGATGGATATAGCAAGTTGAGTCTTGTACCTGTCTTTTGATATCCCCTGGTTTCCAAGATAACCTTGCTTTCCTTGTGCCTGGTGCACCCTAGTGTCTCCAAATTTTTTTTATTACATTTCCTATCATCCAATGCTTTGACAGAAGTAGCTATTTCTGCTTATAATGGGTGGCCACGGTGGTGCAGCGGTTAGTGTTGCCACCTCACAGCAAGAGGTTATCTTGTTCGATTCTCAGCTGGGGGTGCCTTCTGTGCAGAGTCTGCATGTCCTCCCTGTGGTCGCGTGGGTTTCCTCCAGGTGCTCCGGTTTCCTCCCACATCCCAAAGACATGCTGTAGGTGGATTGGACATTTTAAACTGGCCCTAGGCATAAGTGTGTATGTGTGTGTGTGTGTGTGTGTGTGTGTGTGTGTGTGTGTGTGTGTGTGTGTGTGTGTGTGTGTGTGTGTGTGTGTGCCTTCTCTGGAAGGTTAGGTGCCGGGCTGGCAGCTCAACACCATAAAACTCCACTGCCAAACATGAGCGGACAGGTGATCTGCTTTGGCGACCCCTAACCGGGAAAAAGCCGAAAAAAGAAGCTATTTCTGCTTATACGAGTGCATCTTACTCACTGTAAGTCTTGGATGCTTTCTGATTGTCAGATTTGAATCCTACATATGTGCCTTCTGGGTTAATCAACAGTGCTGTGGAACAGCAGTCCATTTCCTTACTTGTGCATTCATGAAGTTAATAGTCTACTCCATCCAGTTTCTCTGACATTGCAAAAATCTCAGGTTTTCTTTGCAGGCTCTCTCTTCGTTTTTTTTTTTTTTTTTTTTTTTTTTTTCAAATAGTACTTCTTGAGAAGCCTTATGTTCAGTCATTCTTTCCTTCATGCTGGCTTCTACAGCCTTTGTCATCTGAATTTATATATTAGTCATTTGTTCCAGTTATTTTAAATATCTCTGAGCACAATTCATTTATCTTGCCTCAGAATTGCTGAAAGACATCATCTGTACTAAAATCTTTTGCTGAACAGCTCTGAGGATGTTCCTAACCAGAGCTGTTGCTCTTTCTTCTGGTTGATTTCCCTCTACTTTTTTTCAAATTTATTTGCTGGTATCCTACCTCTGTAATTAGTAGCCAGGAAAATTAATTTTACTCAAATTGATAACTAAGAAATTTTTTAAAAATGCCAGTAAAAGTTTTCTTATCGGGACAGCTAAGCAACATGTTTTTCATTCATCCAACACTTTGGAAGTCCAAGAAAGATTGCAGTTTCCTCAACCAGTACAGCATACTCTACAGACCATAGTGTTAAGGGATCACTTAAGTACCTATCTGAGGTTAAGGATACCTAGTGTAGCGTAATTCTTCTTTGTACATGGGAATTTGTTGCAGACACTGTCCTTCCAGGCAGATTTCAAGAGCAAAATAGAAATAAGCTGCATGTAGGATAATGCATAGAATCATCCTTGTTTTTCCTGTTTTTAAAAACAGGTAAGGATAAACAATATTGCATAATAGGCGAGTTCTTTCATTCTCAGTTTGAATGGAATTTTTTCAGTCAATGCCCAAACCAAGAAGAGCTGCTTTGTAATAATTTAACTCAAAAAATGAGTAAACTGGCTGCAGTCAAAATCACATGAAATCATTCTGAACCACAGTACGCCTGATTTTAAGAATAGTTAGATGTCCCTGGAATGGAGTTAATCCCCTCCCCTAAAATTAATCTGTAAAGGTGGGAGTAGCTATGTGCCACCTTTAATTTTTTTCTTTTTTTTTTTTACTGCAGTGAGCATGTGGTTGCTTGCTCATGACATTGTGGTTCTTTCAGGCTTCATTTACACCAATTTCTGTCCTGTTCATAGATATAGTCTGTATGTTGTTTTTACTGTTTTAGGGGATTGTTTCAGTGGTCTATGATGATTGGAGGGGTTCACTGCTCTGCAGTTTTTTATCCCCTTTTCTTTGCAGGACAGAGCCCAATGGCTCCTCTGCCTGCACCCAGTCTATTTGTCAGTTGGAGCAAGGAATCCCCAGGCAAGGTGAAAACCTTATGGCCCATTCATTCCTGCCTGGAACTCCCCAATGAACTTATCTTCTCTGTGGGGAGAGTCTGGTGGTAGGGAGCAGGGTGTCTTGCTGATCCAGTTGGGGGATGAGTACTGCCTTCTCTCTTGGTGGACCACCTCCCTCCCCGGAGTAGCTCTACCAAGCTTCTCTAAATGTTTTCCATCAGAGGAAAAGCATGCCTCCACATGCTGAATTCCCTGCAACTTTGTCTTCTGTTTACACACAGCAGTGCAGGCTCACTAAGCTCCAGTTCCGTGGGGAAAACAGAGGTCATGCTTGGTTTCACCCATGTGGTGAGCCAGAGCTCACACTTCCCCTCAGGATTTGTGAGCCAGCAACAAAATTTCTATTAGTTTTTTCAGTGAATAACAAAAGCAACAAAATTAGTAATTTTTCCACCACATAACTAGAAATATAAAAAGGAAATAACTGAGAAAGAACTAAACCAGGCAATTTATAGAGTATTGAAAACTGGGAAGTACTCTTTCATGTGTAATTACCAAATGTATTGTAAAATTCCAGGTTAGGATAGCTCCATGACAGTTTGATGTAAACATTTCCTTGTTGCTTTCCAGTCAGTGAATTTTGCATTGCCTTTTGTGTTGAACAACCTGCTGACATCGTTGGTGGGAGTACGACACAAGCTCTTGTCTGGGGATGTGTCTAAAGCTCTGAAAGTCTAGCTGTATGGTATGGGTAGACATCCATATATAGCTTATTTCCAGACACTACAAATAATAATGTAGCATTCCTTTTACTACAACATATACTGAGCCCGCTTACACAACTGCATTTTGCATATTGAATATTAAAAATGGTGTTAGAAAGGTTTTAGGCTTTTCGTAAGAGCGACTAAAGGAAGCTTTGGGATTATTGTGTGCTCAGGGTTATAAGAAACTTGAAGTTCAGAAAAATGTTGAATGCTAGGTGAGACTGATTTACTAAGAAAAACAAGCTTTGCTTTGTGATATTTATCAGAGTGGAAAGAAGGCAATGCTTAGTGGAACAGTCACACGGTGCTTAAAGGTGTTTAAGGGAACAGTTTTGCATTTTGTTTAGTCTGGCAGTTAGTGCAGAGGATAAGGTTGAGAAATGGAGTTCCTATGGTACAGGGTTTGATTCCCAGTGTCCTTGTTTGTCTGCTCTGCAACCCTAAGCAAGTCTCTTAACCATACATTGCTCCTGGTTCGCCCCTAAAAAGAGACTGTGTGTCCAGTGGAGCTACCTGTTAACAAGTAGGTATTATTATTTTAATGCACTTTAAGAAAGACTTGTTTCAAAAGGTCACTTTGGAAGCAGGAGTTCAGGAAATCTTTAAGAAGTTGCATTGCATGTAGTGTAGAATTCAGTTTTAGTAATCTTTCTGTGTGAATGGATATTAAGTAGGGGTGACTTTTTAGCCATGCTAGTCTCCTGGAAATTCAGGAGCAAATGGAGAACTTATGTTTTATGACATGCAGAGTGCAGAAAAGTGGACAGGTTTTAAAATAAAGTGGGGTATGTGGACAGATGACCTGGTACTGCCTTGTGTAGGATTGCAGGCAATGACATTTACCAGCCAAGGAAGTTGGTGTCAGTTTTCAGCATTTAAAGATTCTTGCTGTAGGTGACCTAAGAAGAACTTACTCTCCTTAAACCAGTTAATGGTGCACTTTCTTGTATGTTACAGTAGAATACGAAGAAAACAGCCAACCTTTCCAGTTACTACCTTCCATGCCATTGTTTTCCTTAATGCAAAACAAGTCTGGATTTCCCTGAAGGTTAGTTTGCTAGGAGGAAGAAAAAACAAACTCTCAGAAATTAACCTTGTTATTTTACACCATTATAAACACACAGCTAGTTACTTTGCTGATTGGGCATAAAAATGCAATTTAGTTTTAATATTTATATGTTTGTGTGCATGCCCTTTTATATGTTTCAGATTTGTGAGAGTCCAGGAGAGTTGCTTCTCTGTGAGAGTCAGTGCTGTGGAGCTTTTCACTTGAAGTGCCTCGGATTATCGCAGATGCCAGAGGGGAAGTTCATTTGCAAAGAATGTTCTACAGGTATCGATGTAACAAAATGGCTGCTCTTCAGATTAATCTGTGTTTACTCATTTTAAATCTGCAAGTACAGAACTTCGTAGAAGGTGATACAACAGAACAACTCTTTCTAGCAGGGCTTTTTCTTTCTAAACGTTAGCACCAGCCAAGCTGTTGCATGTCACTGCCATTTTGTACCTGACCATTTTTTGAATCTGTGTTGCACACATTTTGTTGTATATTGTCTCAGAAAGTGAATTGAATAGTCTTTCTTGATGGCAAATTGCATTAAGGGTCTAAATAGGCCGTTTAATTGTAAGTGAATGTTTACAGAGCTCCTGCAGAACTGTTCAGTACATTTGACTTGGGAGGCCAGCAAGAGACTTAGTTTGACATTTGTTTGATCCAAACGTATGACAAATGTGATGTCAGTTATTTTAACTAGAAATGGATGCAGACAGGGCAATTTCTTTATGGAAAGAAAAGTGATCTATTCAGAATTCTATCTGATAAACAATGGCTAAAGTGTTGACATTAGTTTGTTGTTCATGCACCATCCTGTTTATAGGATGACTTAAATTGTCAAAGTAAAACAAAAAATTGCAGATGTTTTGATGGAGATGCTCCCTGTCCCTGATGATCATCAGCCACTTCTTGTAGATGTTCATGTTTCACTGTTGCAGTCATCACTTGTGGGTCATCCGTGCAGGGTAGCCCACAGCCGGCCTGAATACCAGAGTAAAGGATTTCCCTCCTGCGTCAGCTGTCCTGAGACTGTGGCTGACATCAGGTCATCAGGGCTATAAAGGGTGGCTATAAAGGGTGGCAGCTGACGCCATTATGTCAGTCTTTCTTGCCATGGAGCCCGAAGCAGATGTTCATGTTTCACTGTTGCAGTCATCACATTTGGGTTATCTGCCTGCAGGTAGCCCTCAGCTGGCCTGAATACCAGAGTCTTGGGATTTCTGCGTCGGATGCTGTCACCACTTCTGTGATATCAGGTCATCAGGGGTATAAAACATGCAGCCAACGCCATTAGATCAATCTTTCTTGCCATGCAGTGCCCGAAGCAGAAGCAGTTCATAAGTGCCAGTCGGCCGCCTCATGAAATTTTCATTTTTTGAGTTTCAGACCTGAAGTCTTCTAAACGATAAGTACCCTGTTGGGGATCCTTTTTTCTTGCTCTAACCGATGTCAGAAAAAAGTAATAATTGTCTTGCCTGTGGAAAGCAAATACCTCAGAGATTTTCATTCTTACTGCATCACCTGTTTAGGCCCAGACCACAACGTCCCTCGCTGTCGGTTTTGTGCCTTGTTCAATGCCTGAACTATTCGTCGTCGGGCTATTTTTGTAGCTGAATTCTTTTGTTCTCGATCTCCGTACTCCAAAATGCCTTCGATAAGCCATCCGACTACCGATCTTCCAAAAAAACATAAGGATAAAGACAGAGACAAACTGGATAGATCCAAAACTGCCAACAGCGCTCCCGTTAAGCTAGTCACCAGTCCACCGGTACTCAGTGAGGAGCTTTCGCAGCCCCTGATACCCACTTCTACAGATTCCCAGGCCTCTACTGAGACCCATTCAGAGTCTGGTATGCCTCAAGATGCTTCTTCAACTATGAAACCTGAGGATGTCTCTGCCTTGGATGGGTCCAGAGCCGGTGTGCAGGCACCGGCTTCTGAGGGTGTATTCAGGCCTTCTGACTTTCATATTAATCCGACGACTTATTTCAAACCAAAAATACCGAATTTCTCAGGCCTAATGTTCGTTCTACGCCTAGGAAACTGATGACCAAAGTGCATTCTCAGACCCACATGCCTCAAAAACAAATGCTTAGAATGGCTGAAGACCTCATTTCTTTAATTAGGGAAAGTCACCCTCCCCCTCAAAAAGACCAAGAACCAATTTTCCTTCTGATTCTTCTGATCAGGAGTCTGATAACTCTGATTACCAGGACATACCCTTATCTACCTATGAGGATTCTGATGCGGAGGATTCCATTCCCTCTGCTTCCCCTCTAGAAGATTTTTCTTTTGGTGAAACCCTGCATACCCTTAGAGAACATTTCCGCTGGAAGAGCCAGGACTACTGTCAGTCCAAAAAGAGACCCAGGGAATAAACTTGCCTCAGCACAGGTCCCTAGCTATCCCTCCTGTTCTGGAAATTGTAGATGATGCCTCTTTGGAATCCAGCCTTATCCCTGGTACTTTGCCTCCAGCTCCCAGGAAACCTGACCGGTACTGTAGAGTGCCTGACTCCCACAAATTCCTCTTTAAGAATCCTACTGCGGATCCAGAGACCATTTCCCAGGGACTTAAATGCATTAAGGCTACAACTGCCAAAAATCCTACCCCTTCGGACAGGGATTCTAGGACTTTAGACAGATTTGGTAAGAAGGTATACACCTCTGCTACTCTTGCCATTAGGGCTTTAAATTGCCAGTTTCATATGTTAAAGTTTCAGCAGCATATTATGGAGCTAATTAAACAGAAAATGATGTTGATTCCTGATTGTGCAGAACACAAAGATTTACAAGAATTAATGCATTCTGATATCCAAGTCGGTAAACATACTTTGCAATGTGGATTTGATGTCTTAGAAGCATCTTGCAGGGTTGCTGTTACAGGGTCTGTTCTTAGAAGGCATGCTTGGCTTAAGGAACAAAACTTGCCAGATCATGTCAAAGCAAAATTGCTAGATGCACCATTAAACCAAGAGCGTCTATTTGGCAATAAATCACAAGTAGTCCTCAAAATGGATGGAGGAGAAAGCTAAATCTATGCAAACTGTTAAAGATTTCTTAGATGTACAGCCACCTAGATTCAGTAGGCATTGGCCTTCTATAAACTGGTCCTTTCCAGTCCCTTCCAGGCTTCCTCGGTCCAAACCCAGGGGCAGCAGACCATCAAGACTTCAGTCTCGGGTTATGCACAGATCTAAGCAATGGAGTGCTCTCACATCCAAAACAGGGAATAGTAAGCTGCCATCCTATGGTAAAATTGCACAATGACATCCTTAACTCTTCCAAGCCTTGCCCAAGTACTTGCACCTTTAGGAAGGAAACTGGTCCTCCATGCCAAAAACTGGAAGTGTATTACCCAGGACAGATGGGTATTAAACATAGTTTCCCAAGGATACAGATTCCACTTCGGCTCACTCCCGACCCTATGCGGATGGCCAGACCTCCCCCCAAATCAGTGGGCAGAGCCCCCAGAGTAAGTACTTTCTCTTCTCAGTATCAAGGCTGGTCAACCTGTCCCAGCAGAATAAAGGGGACAAGGCTTTTATTCCAGACTGTTTCTGGTACCCGGAAAAGAAAACTCTTGGCATCCTATCCTGAATCGGTCTATTCTCAACACCTTTCTGGTGGTTCCAAAATTCAGAATGCTAACTCTCCACCAGCTGCTTCCTATGCTAGCCAAGGATTCCTGGCTAGCAACCCTAGACTTAAAAGCTTAACTGCACATTCCCATAAGGGAATCTTGCAGGAAATACCTACGCTTCAGCGCAGGCTGTATGCACTATCAGTTGTCTGCGCTTCCCTTTGCTTATCTACTGCTCCCAGGGTGTTCACAAAGTGCCTAGCTCCAGCCATTACATATTGCAGGCAGAGAAGAATTCAAATTCGCCCATACTTGGGCAATTGCCTGATTCAGGCAGACAGTCAGGAATTGCTACTACAGCACCTGGCATTTGTAAAGAGACTTCTAACTTCACTGGAGTACACCATCAACGGAAAGAAATGACAGCTGGTACCCAGCCAACAGATTGTATTCCTGCGAGCAAGCTTGAACACAACTTCCCAGATGGCATTCCTCACTCCATAGAAACAAATTTATTTGACAAACTACTTCAATCTACTGGCCACCAAAACCTGGCTATCTACAAGAAAAATACTGCAATCCCTAGGGTTCATGGTCTCTTGCATTCTACTAATTCCATATGCAAGACTGCATATGAGGAAACTTCAATGGTACCTAAAAAGTCTCTGGTGTCAACATTCTCAGGACCTGGAAACAATGATTCCTATCATTCCTTGCCTAAGGATGGAGTTCCTTTGGTGGGCAGAGGTCTGCAACCACAACAAAGGACTCCATTCACTCTACCCCCTGCCACCCAAACCCTAACAACAAACGCATCAGACTATGCATGGGGGGACTCACATGGCAGGGCAGTGCATTCAGGGCAAATGGACCCCAAAGCAAAGGCCACCTGCATATCAATCAAAAAGAAATGTTAGCTGTACAGAATGCTCTGACAGCCTTCAAAGGCCTTATTCTTCCAGGACAACTATTGGTAAAGACAGACAACACCACAGTTATATGTGGTACATAAGCAGGGGGGAACCCATTCCTACCCACTCTACAGATTAGCCATGGCTCTGTGGAACACAACCTTGAGCAGCCAGGTGCACCTGCAAGCTCAGTTCAAGCCAGGCAAACTAAAATCATTGGCAGATGACTTAAGCAGAAATCTCATGGACTCACACAAGTGGAAACTGGAACCTAAAGTATTCAAGCTTTTGAGGAACAGGTGGGGGACACTAGAGGTGGACTTTTTTGCTTCCCCTCATAACTATCAATTGAGCAAATATTGCACCAGAACTCACCACAGCCAAGCTTGGAAAGTGGGTGCCCTGTTCTTTACTTGGGATAGCCTCTCAATCTATGCCTTTCCCCCTCTGCCCCTCCTCTTGAAGGTTCTACTAAAGATCAAACTGGACAAGCCAAGAACAATCCTGATTGCAGCAGACTGGCCATGCCAGTACTGGTACCCCCTTTTACGAAGTCTGACAGTACTGCCACCATGGTACCTGCCTTAGACTCCTTCCCTGCTGTCCCAGCAAGCGGGCCAGTTTCTGCATCCTCAGCTACAGACCCTGAACCTTGCAGCCTGGATCACCCCCTGAACTCATCATCAGCAACCCTCAGTAAGCAGGTGTTGGATGTCATTCTTGAGGCAAGGAGGCCTAGTACTAGAAAATCCTATTCGGAAAAGTGGAAAAGATACTGTTCCTGGAGCCAATCCCAGGGAAGGGACACGACTGTGCCCAGCTTACCTCGTGTACTAGATTACTTAATAGAAATGCTCCACAAGGGCCTATCCTTCTCTTCAATTAAGATTCATTCCTCTGCCATCTCAGCTCATTATAATACTGAGCCCACCCCTCTTTTCTCATCCTCTGGTAAAACAGTTCCTGAGAGGAGCCAAAAATTTAATACACCCCAGGAGAGCTCCGACTCCAGCCTGGGACCTTAACTTTGTATTAGAAAAGCTCATGCTTCCGCCTTTTGAACCTGCTACTACAGTAGAGTTAAAATTCCTTTAATGGAAAACAGCTTTACTTCTAGCCATCACTTCAGCAAGAAGAGCGTCTGAATTGCAGGCCCTTATGGCAGTGGAACCCTTCATTGTATTCCATGTGGACAGGGATTCCCTCAGGACTAACCCATCTTTTATGCCCAAGGTGCTGTCTAGTGTGGCTTTTAACCAGTCCATTAATTTGCCAACTTTTTTCCCTAATCCTCAGAATAAAGGGGAAAGGATCCTGCATTCACTGGACATGCACAGGCAGCTTAGGTTTTATCTGGACAGGACTAAGCCTCTCAGAAAATCTGACCAGCTGCTAGTCAGCTTTGCTGCAGGGGCAGAGAGGGCAAGGCCATTTCAAAGCAAACAGTTTCTAAATGGATAGCACACTGCATCCATTTCTGCTACAAACACCATGGGAAACCTACCCCACAGGGGATCAGAACACATTCTACTAGGGCTACATCTACCTCTACAGCATTCCTCAGGGGAATCCCTACCAGGGACATCCTGGAAGCTGCAACCTGGAGCTCTGTAGACGCTTTCACCAAGCATTACCACTTGCCTATCTTTTATAAATTCAGAGATGGATTTGCCACAGCAGTCTTACAGGGCCTGATTGCCAGCCCTGATGCTTCTTAACTACCTCCACCCTTCCTTAGCTTTGGGAATCAACCCAAATGTGATGACTGCAACAGTGAAACACGAAGAACATAGTACAGTTGTGTACACTTAACATAAATGTAGATGTTAGAGTGTATTCACTATTGCAGTCCTGATTATACTTCCTCCAGCCCCCTGTCTTCTCTTTACTTTTATCTATCTTTTTTTGTTTGGCATACTTTATATGATGTGTATTTGCTTTTTGCTTAGGGTGTTCCATACCATGTAATTGCTCCCTATTTTGGGGGCACCTGACATCTGGGGCAAGAAAAACTGATGTAATGGCGTCTGCTGCATGTTTTATACCCCTGACGACGTGACGTCATGGAAGAAGTGACAGCATCCAATGCAGAAATCCCAAGACTCTGGTATTCAGGCTGGCTGAGGGCTACCTGCAGGCAGGTAACCCAAATGTGATGACTGCAACAGTGAATAAACTTGAACAGCTACATTTATGGTAAGTGTACACAAGTGTACTTTTTGCTAGTGCATCGGTCGGCTGTTGCCAGAATGAGTAAAACCATCTAAAGCTAAGTACCCCATTGGTGAGCATTTTCTTGCTTTTAACCAGTGTCAGAGAAAGTCAGTAATTGTCTCAGTTGTGGAAAGCAGATCCCACACCGAGACTTCCATTTTCTCTCTTGTTTAGGCCCAGACCACAACGTCCCCGGGTGTCAGTTCTGTGCCTTGTTTAATGCTAGACCCATAAGAAGAAGAGCTGAAATTATAGCAAGTCATTTTAGTGAGTCTTTTCCTCAATGCGATATGGCATCAGACTCTCAGCCGGCTACTGACTTACCTAGAAAAAAGAAAGACAGGGATAAAATAGGCCTCAAAAAGTTAGGCCCCCTGACGACTCGGGTCAAAAGTCTGGTATTTTTCAACTCCTTGCTACAGCTGAACTCCGTGAGGTGCCTTCGCAGCCCCTGACGCCAGCCGAGGAACCGTCGCAGGCCACTACCAAGACCCATTTGAAGTCCAGTATGCCGCCAGATCCACCTCACCCTACCGGTATGTCACCTATTTCTCACTAGGCCAGGTCTGGAGCCACTTTGCAGGCACCAGCTTTTGCTGAGACACCTCCAACACCCGAAGCCAGGCTTCGACCGACGACAACGCCACTGGTTAAAATCACTTTGTATAACACTACCGACCCATCCAGGCCCAAGCCTAAGACTATCCCCAAAAAGGTCCCTCCCCAAGGACCCAGCCACCGACCTTCAAACCAGCCAGCCTGCCCCACAGTCATAGCAACTACTCAAAATGGCAGAAGACTTGACTCTTGTTAGGGGAAGTCAGCCCCCCACCCTCACCCCAGCCAAAAGAAAAATGGACACCTCCCTTCAGGTCCTCACTGACCAGGAATCAGAAGAATCTGATCTTGAGGAGTCTGACATGGAAGACCAGCCCTTTTCAGCATTTGAGGACTCTGATGCTGATGACACCATTCTGTCTCCCTCCTCCCTTAAGGACCTTTCTTTTGAGGAAGCCTTAAACTCCCTCAGAGAACACTTTCAAAGGGAGGCCCAAGATTATCCTCAGTCTAAGAGACAGAGAGTTCCTTGACCTGCCTCAGCATAAGCCTCTGGCCATTCCTCCTATCCTGTATGTAGTGGGGGATGTTTTTCTAGAATCTGCCCTTTCACCAGATTCTCTCCCCCAGCACCTAGGAAACCAGACAAGGTATTACAGGGTGCAAGACACCCACAGATGTCTTCTTAAAAACCTTACTGCAGTCCTAGAAGTCATTACTCAAGGCCCTAAGGGAACTAGGGCAAGCTCGTCTAAAAATCCCATCCCAGCTGACAAAGAAAGCAGAACTTGACAGAATGGGGGGAAAAAGGTATACACCTCATCCACTTTAGCTGTAGATTGTCAATTTCATATGCTGAAATTCCAGAAGAATGTCCTCGAACTAATTAAACAGAAGATGTCCTTCAAGGATGCATCCAGAAGAATGTCCTCGAACTAATTAAACAGAAGTTATCTTCCATTCCTGACATTAGTACTACCAGAGAATTAAAAGACCTAGTCTAGCTCTCAGGTAGCCAAACACTCCCTGCATTGTGGTTTTGATGCCTTAGAAGTTTCTACCAGGGCTGCAGTTACAGGCTCAGTAATCAGAAGGCATGCCTGGTTAAGGGAGCAGCCTTTACCTGACCAGGTAAAATCCAAAGTGCTAGACGCCCCTTTAAATAAAGACCAGTTGTTTGAACCTAAAGCGGGAAGAGGTCATTAAGAAAATGGAGAACAAGCCAATTCTATGCAAACTGTCAAGGACTTCTTACAGGTGCAACCTCCCAGGTTCAGTAGAAACTTCCCCACTAAACACTGGTTGTTTCCCTCTCAGACAAAGCCAGTCCAGAGAAAGGAACACAGGAACAGAACCCCTAGGCATCAGTCCCATAGCCAACAAAGACCCGGCCAGTGGTCACTGCTGCTCCTAGGCAAGGGAGTTCTAAGCCCCCTCCCTTCTCCAAGGACTCTCAATGACTCTCTCCCCTCTGCCCCTCATGTCACCCAACAGGCTAGGAGGAAGACTTTCCCTTTTCCTAGGAAACTGGCAGGCCATCACCTCAGATATATGGGTCCTGAAAATTATTACCAATGGGTACAGATTCTGTTTCAAATAAAAGCTAAAAAGGTCAGGTTGCCCAGACATCCCTGCAGATCTGCAGAAGCTGTTCATCAGATCAGAAAGTTTTATGCCCAGGGTGGTGGTGAACCTGTACCAAAGGAACAGGCTAGAAAAGGATTATTCAAGACTGTTCCTGGTTCCCAGAAATTAGGGCACCTGATGCCCTATCTTAGACCTATCCACCCTAAATCTGTCCCTCCTGGTTCCAAAATCCTGACTCTGCAAAATCTACTACCTATGCTCCTGCCATGAGCCTGGTTAGTGACCTTAGATCTGAAGGATGCCTACCTACATATCCCTATCAGACATTCCTGCAGGAGTTACCCAAGGGTCAGAGCAGGGTCCCAACACTTGGGTCAGTTCTCTGCTCTGCCCTTTGACTTATACACTTCTCCCAGAGTCTTTACCAAGTGCATGGCTCCAGTCATTGCATTTTGCAGACAGAAGGTCATAAATATTTATCCCTATCTCAATGATTGCCTCATACAGACAGAAACAAAGGAAAAACTCCTGCTAGATCTTTCCTTTGTGCAGACACTACTAACCTCACTGGGATTCACCATCAACCTGGAGAAGTCCCATCTACAGCCCACACGAAGGATAACCGTTCTGGGCACCCTTCTAGACACCTCAGCACAAATGGCCTTCCTCCACAGAAGCAGGCCTTTCTACAGTCTTACTTCACCCACCTGGCACACAAAACCCACCTCACTGCCAGAAAAATCCTGCAAGCCCTGGGATACATGGCCTCCTGCATCCTGCTGGTACCCCTTGCCAGACTGCATACGAGAAAATTGCAATGGTACCTAAGGAAGCTCTGGTGCCAACACTCTGTCACTGGAACACCAGCTCCCGCTGATTCCTTGTTTAGGGAAGGAGCTCCTATGGTGGGCCGAGGCTTGCACTCTGAACAAGGGCCTATCCTTTGTCCTTCAGCCACATAACCAAACCATAACCACAGATGCCCCAGACATTGCCTGGGGAGCTCACAAAGGTACATTGTGAACTCAGTCCTTTTGGGAACAGGAGGTTCAGGGTCTCCATACCAACCTAAAAGAAATGTTAGCAATACACAGGACAGTCCTAACCTTCCAAGAACATCTGTCACCAGGAGTACTCGACAGGCAACTCTACTGTCGTGGTACATCAACAAGTGGGGGGGGCACACTTTCTTACCTCCTGTGTCGCTTAGCTTTGAAAATCTGTCAGTCAGCCTCAAATCTGGGACTGCATCTGATAGCACAATACCTTACAGGGAAACAAAACATCCTAGCAGATCAGTTAAGCAGACAACTCCTGGATCCCCACAAGTGGCAGTTGCACAGGGAGACCTTCCTAAAGATCAGTCATATCTGGGGGAACCCAGACATAGACCTTTTCCAAGTTACCAGAACTGCCAACTAATTATTTCTTAAGAGAGTTTCATCCAGAAGTTTGAAGGGTGGATGCTCTCTCCTTCCACTAGGGCAGCCTGTTAGTGTATGCTTCTCCCCCCACTACCTTTGTTACCCAGGGTACTGCTCAATATCAGAGAAGAAGGGCCAGGGGCTAGCCTAATTGCCCCAGACTGGCCGAGGCAGCACTGGTACCAAATGCTTCTCAGTCGGAGCATACACCCTCCCATCCCCCTACCCCCCACCACAGACCTTCTCACACAAAAGAGGGAAGCTACTGCACCCAGGCCTTGCCACACTCAAGATAACCACATGGCTGATTCCACAAAGGTGGATAGCACTTCATCCCTCAGCAAACAAGTGTTAGACATTATTAAAGAGGCCCGTAGACCCACCAACAGAAAATCTTATTCCTCAAAATGGAAAAGGTTTACTTGCTGGTGCAGCAGCAGAGGCGCATACAGCACCAATGCCTCTTTACCACTGGTTCTGGACTACTTGACAGAGCTTCTAGAAAAGGGGTTGTGTTACTCCTCTGTCAAGACTCGTGCTTCAACTATCTCAACCTATGTCCAGGTGGAGCAGCCCTTGTTTTCCTCAGAGGTGTGGCTCACATCAGACCACCTGGAGGACCACCTGTGTACTGACTTAGGGTCTGAACTTTGTCTTGGAAAAGTTGATTTTACCCCTTTTTGAGCCAGCATTCTCAGCAGATCTCAAGTTTCTCTCTTGGAAAACTGCTTTCTTGCTAGCCATCACTTCTGCCAGGAGGGTATCTGAGCTCTAGACCCTTATGGCCACTGAGCCCTTCATCATTTTCCACGCAGACAGGGTCTGTCTGATAACCAACCCTTCCTTTATGCCTAAGGTGGTCTCTGATGCAACCCTCAGCCAGACCATACACCTACCTACTTTCCTAAACTACCAATAAAGGAGAGAGAATTCTGCATACTCTGGACGTACACAGACAATTGAGATTTTACCTTGACAGTACCATATCAGTCAGAAAAACTGTCCAGCTACTGGTTTCATTCGCCTTTGGGGCAGAGGGGAAACCCATTACAAAGCAGATAATTTCCAAACAAATCTCTCATTGCATACATTTCTGGTATGCCTTCCATGGAAAGAGTCCTAAGTCCATCAGATCTAATACCACAAGAGCAGCCTGTACTTCCACGGCCTTCCTGAGAGTGGTTCCTACCAAGGATATTCTGGAGGTTGCTACATGGACATCTATCCACACTTTCACCAAGCACTACCAGCTGGCTACATTCTCCAAAACCAGGGCAAGATTTGCATCTGCAATCCTGCAGGGCATGCTAGCATCCCCATAATCTGTATAGCATGCCTTCACCCACCTCTTCAGCTTTGGGAAACTTCCCACAAGTGAAGACTGCAACAGTGAAACACTGGGAACATAGCACAGTTGTGTACACTTACCATAAATGTAGATGTTCGAGTGTATTCACTGTTGCAGTCCTGTTTCCCTCCCACCTTCCCCCATATTTCTATATCCTCTTAGGGTCTTCTGCCTATGTGGGGGGGGGGGGGCAAGAAAAACTGATGTAATGGTGTCTGCTGTCACCCTTTATAGCCCTGATGACCTGATGTCAGCCACAGTCTCAGGACAGCTGAAGCAGGAGGAAAATCCTTTACTCTGGTATTCAGGCCGGCCGAGGGCTACCCAGCAGGTATAACGCACAAGTGATGACTGCAATAGTGAATACAATTAAACATTTACATTTATGGTAAGTGTACACAACTGTACTTTCTTGAGCCCATTGATTATGCATTAGGAAATGAGAAAAATGTAGGGGGGAGGCATCATTTTTAGGCAACCTTGAATGGCGTAGTCCCCTAACCTTTACCACCTGCCTACCATATACAGCTTAGTATCTGTCCCTGTGGCCTACGTGTCTTGGAGAAAGGAAAAACAAACTCTCGGAAATTAAGCTTGTTTTACACCATTATAAACACCTGACTACTTTGCTAATTGGGCATAAAAATACACTTTAGTTTTGATATTTTTCATTTTATATGCATATCCATTTTTATGTTGCGGATTTGAGAGTCAGTGTTGTGGATCACCCCATACTGGGGTGATCAGTGTTTTATGGCCGTCTTTGATTATAGGTTCGTATGTGTTTACTAGGCTAACAACCACAAAGGCCTTTTTAAGCGTAGCCATGCATCCAAAGTCTGTAACAGGGTTGCCTTTGTCCATTAGAGACATAGGTGTCAAGCCAGGGATGAATTTTCTGTTCCCCATCCAGTTGTCCAAGTTATATTTGAATTGGATTAGAGAGGAACTCTGCTTCAGATGGATGGAGAGCCTGTTCCCGAGACAGGGTAGTCTCTGGTATACATAGGTGTCTCTCCAGCAGGTCCTATTTAAATCACAGGCAAGGTTTAAGTCTTCTGAATGAGTAATTATGGTGCTGTCTGTTTTGTGGCTATGCAGGAGGTCCATCAGAGTGGGGTCTGGCAACACTCTGTATGCCAGGCATAGATCTCCCCTCAACAGCCTGTAGGAGACAGAATCCAGGGATAGGACCTTGAGGTGGTCTGCATAGGATATTTTACTTATGCCCTGTATTCTTTTAGATGGGATCCTCTGTGGATGTTCCAGTTGGATGTGCCTGGTTAGGTACATACACAAGGGGCATTGTACTTCATGATAGGGTCTGATGAATGCTGAATATAGTGGATCAGTGACTTCCTTGGACCTAGATGCCATACCTTTGTTTATAAGTTGAGCAACATAGAATGGTTTCCTCCCAACTGGAGACACGTGATGGTCAAAGGCTAGATTACTGTGTGTGTGTCCATAAGTCTCTTAATTTTAGACCTACCCTAAGAGGTGTGTTGTCAGTATGACAGCAGGGGTGGATGACTTCCCAAAGAATACTATTATGCATTTCTTGACATTTAGTTTTAGTCCATCGCTCCAACACCAGTTTCTGTGTCAGCCCTTCCTGGAGAACATTTGTGTACGTGTGGGATCCAGTGACAGCTCTTAATCTGCAATCATCAACAGATTTAGTCAGCCAGAGACCACAGACATTGACTTCAGAAAAGTAAATGCCAAAAAGGAGCAGTCCAAGAACCAATCCCTGAGGGACTCCACTTGTGACTGGCCTCTTTGTAGAGGTGAACACTCCAATCCTACCTTTTTGGGTCTTGTCTGTGAGGCAGTTGGCTGTCCACCAGGTGACATACGGGTGTGCACCTAACCTCTGAAGTTTGTCCACAGTTCCCAAGTGGGGTACTGTGTCAAATGCCTTGGCCAGGTCATGGCAGTGTGAACCATTTTGCATTATCCATTGCTTTGTCCCCAAACTGGAACTGTTTGACAGACCAAGGCTTGCAGATGCCTTCACACACTGATGAGGGAGGGGAATTTTTCTTTATCTTGTCTATTCCTAGCCTATGGCATTTTGGGGCATTTGAACTCCTTGTGTGTGTGCATATATCTCCAATTAGCTGTGTGCACTCTGGTTGGTTGATGCACGTCTTTGGCCCATGTAACTGCTTGGTAACCTAGTAAACCTCTACTAGTAGTCAGAACCTTACAAAATAGAAGTCTGCCATCACTCCCCTCAGGATGGCAGTCTTGGCGGAGGTTGTTTCTGCCTTCCCTTCTCTGCTAGTACCTAAGCCACTAACAGAAATCAAGTCATCCTTTGTGGTACAAAGCTGCCTAAAAAGTTTTTACTTAAAATAAATGCTTTCAGAGTTTATAGTATGAAGTGCAAGAAAAGTCTGAGTGAAGATTTTCTGTTTAGTGTTGGTACAAATAGGGCATGTTTAAAGCGTTTCAAGCTACACTGATTAGTGTTGGGTCTTTGCTTGCCTTAGTTGCTGTAGTAGTAGTAACACAAAGTTATGTTTGTGTGGAAGGTGTTGCATTTTTTAAGTAGTGTGAAGTGCTTTGTACATTTGTACATAACCTTTTTTTGCTTTTCCAGGTATCCATACTTGCTTTGTTTGCAAAAAGAATGATTCTGATGTGAAACGTTGCCAGCTTCCACTGTGTGGAAAGTACTATCACGAAGAATGTGTGCTTAAGTACCCCCCTACAGTGGCACAGTACAGAGGATTTAGATGTTCCCTTCACATCTGTTTGTCATGTCATATTGCTAATCCAACAAATGTTTCTGCTTCAAAGGGTAGGTGACATTGTAAGAAGTGCATTTGGTTTATGCTGTAGTCAGTGACTCGTTTTATATTTTGAAAATTAATAGTTATTATTCTTTAATTTACTTACAGTTGGTTAATTGATTGCTGTTTTTTTTCTATGTGATATCCCTACAGAAGGTCTCCACTTTTAATTTGAGGCATCCTGCATATCTTCCCTAGTTATGTTTGGCTAGAAAATTCACAGAGAGAGTTCCCTTTGTTCAGAGCTCTTCATTCATTGATGTGAGGAATAAACATATTTTTGTTTTTAGTGATGAATTTGATAAGTTTGATTTATTTGTAAAGATGTTTTTCTTTCTTGAAGCTGTACAAAAGTAGCGTATATTATTGTCAACATTAAATTAACTTCCAAGATGTCTGCACATTGAGTAACAGCTTAATTCTAGTTCTCTGAGTGTAAGAACAAAAACTCGGTAGAGAAGTGTAGTGGACTTCAGTTCTGGGTAAATTTCAGTAACTGACTAGTTAGTCCACTGCCTGGATGCCAAGAAAAAAGAAATACAGTGGTTTTAAAGGAGAATCGGGTACAAAGTTCTGGGTAAATTTCAGTAACTGAAACACAAACTAATCTCGCTGGAGGTCCTCATCCCGCCCCCACCCGAAATGAAAAAGACCACAGTAAAGAACTTCTCGAAAGCCGACTTCACACTTCTAAAGACTAGTGTGGTCTCCTTTAAGGCCCCTGAGCCGGCGGTTAACATTACTCAAACCGCTGAATCACTTACAAATGCCTTCTACCAGCACCTGCAGGGCTGCATGGATCAGGCAATCCCAAGCAAAACAAAGACTCTTTGTACCAAAGGCAAGCGTCCAGTCTGGTGGACCCCAGCCATAAACAAACTCTACAACAAAAGGAGAAAGCTACTACAAGATAGAGCAAAATCCTTAAAAGGTAAGACACCGCTGATCACTATAAGTAAAAAGCTAAGAGCTCTCATAAAATCATCCAAAGCTAATTTTGAGAAAAAAAATAGCCAAGGACTCTTAAAGACAACCATAAGGCATTCTTTAGCTATGTCAGAAACCTAGGAGGAAACTCCCAGATATGCTCAGAATTAGTTCAAAATGATGTGAAGATTACTGATCCTACAGACATTGCCAACATACTGGCTGACAGGTTCAGTGCAAACTTCTCCCCTCCCTCCCCCCCTAAAGGAGAGATATCTATACCAAATGATTGTAGCCCCCCAAACATCTCTAACGCCCAGGTGAGAACTGCTCTCTCCAAGGCAAAGAACACAGCATCCATGGGACCTGATGGTGTCCCCGGCTGTGTGCTCCATGAACTCAACGAGGAATTAAACCCACAGTTAGGACAGCTGTTTAATCTTAGTCTCACCTCCGGATACGCACTCCAGGAGTGGCGCACAGCGACTGTGGTCCCACTCCACAAAGGCGGTGCCTCCACCGACCCTGGAAATTACCGTCCCATTAGCTTGACAAGCCTTATCTGCAAAGCCATGGAGAGGATCATAATGGATCTCATAAGTAAAGACATAGGGAACTTGCAGACTTTGGATCCAACCCAGTTTGGCTTTGTCAAAGGCAGATCATGCCTTTTAAACTTGGTTGACTTTTTAGAAACAGTCACCAAGGCCATTGACGAGGAAAGGCAGTCCATACAGCCTACCTAGACCTGGCGAAGGCTTTTGATACAATACCTCACTCGGGTATCATTGAAAAACTCATCAACTTAAATGTAAACCCATACATTACAAGATGGGTTGCAAACTGGCTGAGTGACAGAACCCACAGGGTCAGAGTTGCTGGCGCCATGTCAGACTCAAAGCCTGTCACAAGTGGTGTCCCACAGGGCTCAGTCCTGGGCCCACTCTTGTTTGGCATCTACTTTTCTGAAGTACAAGCAAACACAGGAGGGTTATGGCTGACAAAGTTTGCAGATGACTGCAAATTGGGCGCCGTAGTTGAAAACACATCCAACACAGATATCCTTCAGAAGGGTCTCACAGAAATGGATAACTGGTGCCAGAGCCATGGCCTAAAGTTAAATGCCAAGAAATGCATAGTCATACCCTTCGGGAAAAATAAGGTTACCCCTAGCTACCATATAGGTGGCAATCCCCTGAACACAGAAGAAGTTATTAGGGACCTGGCAACCCAGGTTGACAGTAGCCTTTCATTCGACACTCATATTGCTAAATTAGTTAGGAAGACCTTCTACATTGCCCACCTTATCATGAAGGGATTCACATCTAGATCAAGGGAAGTCATAGTCTCCCTATACTCATCACTCATCAGACCAATGATCGAGTACAATGCCCCATTCGAATGTATCTGACCCGACACTTGCAGCAGCTGGAGAGGCCACAAAAGTTCCTCACCAAAAGGATAAAGGGTCTCAAAAATCTGTCTTATGCTGCCCGACAAAGAACTCCAGTTATATTCAGTTGCTTACCGCTTGCTCAGAGGTGACCTATGCCTGACATACAAGGCCATGTCAAACCCAGATTTGATGAACATGCTTCATCTCAAAAATCTAGATCCCTCAGAGCCACAAGGCGGGAGACTTAAACCTCGACACGGTTATTAATAGGATGTGCTGGAGGGATAGATTCATCACCCAAAGACTCCCTATGCTGTGGAACAAAATCCCGGTTTATGTGAGGCAGAGCACCTCGCTGGCCTTGTTCAAGAGGAATCTTGACCAATGGATGGGAGATCGCAGATACACCCCAGGGGTTACCTCAGTGTCACTGCTCAACAGAGGCACAGCAAAATAATGGGCATAGTTTCTCCAAACTAAAGGGGTGGCGTAAGCCACAAAACTATGGGCTAGGCTTATAAATGCCCTCGGGCAGATAGCCTAGTATGAACCTATGAACCTATGAAAAGATGAGGAAAAACACTGAGAGCAATACTACAGTTCAGCAAAAAGCAGTGCAAGCTGCAGACATGACTTAAACACCAAAATACCACCACAAAATAGAGACGAAAACTTCAGTTTAGTGCAATAACGATTTAATAGCCACTTTTGTCAACCAAGTAACTTTTTAATTGATTAATTCCATACATGACCTGCATTAACCCATCAAAAAGCGTAAGACAACTGCACACAGACCTAGTTAAAATAAAGGAAACACTGATGGAGAATATCAACTCAAAAGGCTGGAAAAAATGGAAGAAGCTGTAAACAGATATTCAGATGAGTTGATAAAACTGCAAAATTGAGAGGTTAAAATGAAGAAAAGGTTGACTGGATATAAGACTGCTCAAGAAGAGATGTTTAAAAAAATAATGGAATTAGAGAACAGAGCACGTAGGGAAACCTGAGATTTTTCAGCTATACCAGACAAACTGGAAGGAACAAGACTGTATTACTTTTATGAAAGTGCACAGTGTACTGGTATTCATCAACAGGAGAAGTTAAAAGAGCATGTTGTGTGTATGCTCCAAATGGGGCTATGAGAAAGCAACGTGGCCCTTTAATAATAAGGATGCAGTCCTACCCAGCAGAAGGAGTTGATTCTGACAAAACTGTGGCAGAAGGACAAAGTACAAAAAGTGGGAGATATTTTTGGAGAATGATTACTCATTGTATACCAGGCAGAAAAGGAGTAGCTGTATTCCACTGTTCATGGAATGTCAAGGAGCAGGTGTGAGATTCAAACTGCTGTACCCAGCTATCTTGAAAATATCATTCCATGGAGGGACAAAATCACTTTTTCATGACATGCATGCTAAGGAGGAAATACAAAAGTTTGTCCAACAAAAAGTGAGCTGTGAAACAGGAGGAGATTCTGTTGCTACTTGTTCTGGTAATAAACACCACAGAGAGAATGTGTGAGTGAAATATTTTCCAGTGTTTCTATGGAAAATGCTGGAGAGAAGGAAGGGAGGACTTGCGCAGACTAGAAGAATCGAGAGTATGTTGGAAATGAAGCAGAAACAGGATTTGGGAGATGAAGATGAACAGGAATAAATCCAGAAACTTGGAAACTGACAAATGTGAAATATGACAGAAATAGAAAATCTGGAAATATTGGACTTTTTTGGACTTGTAGGTGAAGGGAAGAGGAGAGAGAAATTTATCTGTAAGTAAAACAAACATTTTTTTAATAGTACTATTTTTATACTGTGTGATTTTCTTTGCATGCTATAAACCTGAAGTGTAATGGGGATACTGTTGTAAACAGGCGTTCCTGGTTGTTTTCTTCCTTCTGTGTTTCTCCTTAAGTTTTAAGAAATGTAGGCAGTGCAAAAAAAAAAAAAACTGGTTAAAAACAAAACTGACACAAGAAAAATTAATGCCTTTTTCTCATTCTTACATGGGGGAATGACTGGATTAAGGCCCTTAGTTTGATCTAGTAACAAGTTTTAAGAGAAAGCAAGTAATTGAAAAAGAGTATTAAATATTGTATGGCTTTTTTCTAGTAAATAAATGTATGCAGTTCTGATGTCCTTCAAGAATGCAACTGCAGTCATAACATATGGGTTGTCCTGCCTCAGGCAGCCCTCGGTCGGCCGGATTCCAAAGTCTGGGTCCGGCGTCGGCTGGTGTCGCCTCTTCTCCGACGTCAGAACGGCTGGAGTATAAAGGCATCAGCCGACGCCATCTTCTTCAGTCTTTCTTGCCGCGCGGTGCCTGAAGCAGAAGCAGTTCGCAAGTGCCGGTCGGTCAGCTCCTGTGTTTTCAACCGAAGTCATCTAAAAGCTAAGTACCCCATTGGGGAACATTTTTTCTTGCCTCAGCCGATGTCAGAACAAATTGAGAAAGTTAATAATTGTTTGTCTTGTGGTAAACAAATACCTCATAAGGACTTCCATTCTTACTGCCTTCCTTGCCTGGGCCCAGACCACGACGTCTCGGCCTGTGCTGCCGTTCTTGCTTTAATAAGCGCACCCTCAGGCGCCGGGCAGAATTTGCCGAAGACTTTTTTGGTGAATCTTTCGTGTATATCATGCCGTCGGTCAACCGACAACTCAATCTACCAAAAAACGTAAGGACCGGGACCGACATCCTCGGCCCGCGTCCTCCACCGATACAACTCCTAAACCCTCCGCTAGTGCTTTGGTCCCTTCGGAAGCGGTAACTCAACCACTCCAGGCCGACAAAACAGCGTTAACACGTCCTTCGGTCTCTGAGATCTCTCTGGTGCCGGTTGTTGATTTTCCTCCGGAAACCGAAGTTCTGGATCTACCCGACACCATTCCTGTAGATAAGGTTACTCCTGCACGTGGGGCTGCAAGGCCTCCTGTATCCATGTCCATCAAGGCCTTTGCACGTGCTAAGGCCGCCAGCCAGGCCAAGGCCCATCCTAAGCCTGCTGCTCAGGCCCCTTCTTCTGATAAACAGATCATGTCTCTTGCTGCAGATCTTATTTCTCTTATCAGGGGGTCTCAGCCTCACCCAGACAGAGGTTCTCAGCCACCTGCAGAGAAAAGGCCCAGAACTGAGCAGGCTGACAACCTCTCTTCAGATGAAGCCTCTGGGGATTCTGAGCATTCAGATACCCAAGAAGAATCCTTCCGGGCCTATGAGGACTCTGATGCTGAGGAATCTATTCCCTCTGCCTCCCCTCCAGAGGATTTCTCGTTTGGTGAAGTCCTGCACTCCATGAGGGAACATTTTAAATGGCAGGGTCAGGAATTCTCTGATTCCAGAAAAAGGCTACATACCTTTCTCGAGCTTCCCCAGCACAGACCTTTAGCTATTCCTCCAGTTATGGATGTTTTGGATGATGTTTTCTCTGACTCCAGTGCTAACCCTGATTCTCTCCCCCCTGCTCCTGTCAAGCCAGACAGATATTATAGGGTCCCTGACACTCACAAACATCTCTTTAAGGCCCACTCTGTGGATCTAGAAACTATTTCACAGGGCCCCAAGGGAGTGGCTACTTCCACTGCCAAGAATCCACTACCAGCAGATAGGGAAGCTAGGTCCCTGGAGAGATGGGGTAAAAAAGTTTATACCTCTACCACCCTAACCATGAGGTCACTTAACTGCCTTTTTCATATGTTTCAGTACCAGGATTTCTTACTGGATGATTTACAGAAAAAGCTAGCCTCTCCTGAGCCTATTGATAGAAAGGCATTGCAGGATCACATATATAACACTCAGCAGGTTAACAATCATTTTCTTCAGTGTGGTTATGATGCATTGGAGGCTTCATGTAGGGCAGCTATGACTGGGGCTGTGATACGTAGACATGCTTGGTTAAAAGATCAGCCATTGCCAGACCATGTTAAAGTAAAGTTACTTGATGCACCTCTGGAAAAACAGAAACATTTTGGTGCTAATGCACAAGATGTGCTGAAGTCCATTGAGGAAAAAGCTAAGTCAGTACAGACAGTCAAGGATTTCCTCCAGGTTCAGCCACCCAGATTCAGCAGAAACTGGTCTTCAAAGAATTGGTCCTTCCCAGACTCTGACAAGTTTCAAAGGGGAAAAAACAGGCGTGCCCGAGGTAGAGGGCAATACCGAGGATCCTACAGGGGCCGCCAATGGCAACCTCCAAATCAAAGAAGTGGCGCAGGCAGCCCAGCTGCACCACAAGGACAATCACAATGACTTGACTTTCATACCGCCAACAAAGGCTCAAAGAGAAGCACCTTTGGGCGGAAAATTATCCTTATTCTCAAAAAACTGGCATATCTTAACCAAGGACAACTGGATTCTGGATTTAATAGACAAGGGTTACAGATTCCACTTCCATACTTTACCAATAAGACAAGGCATGCCAAACCTGCCACATCATCAAAGGGCAGAGGCACTCACTCAAGTTTCAAAGCTGTTAAGTATAAAAGCAATAGAAAGGGTTCTTCCTCAGGAACAAGGCCAGGGATTTTATTCAAGACTGTTCCTTGTTCCAAGAAAAGAAAACAAATGGAGGCCTATACTGGACTTGTCTTCTCTAAATACTTTTCTCATTGTGCCAAAGTTCAAAATGCTGACGTTGCAGCAACTCCTTCCCATGCTGGGCAAGGGGTCTTGGCTGGTCACTCTGGACCTCAAGGAGGCATACCTGCATGTCCCAGTCAGACAAAGCTGCAGAAGATACCTCAGATTTCTTGCAGGGACAGAGCATTATCAATTCTCAGCATTGCCGTTTGGCTTATCTACTGCACCCAGAGTGTTCACAAAATGCCTGGCATCAGTAGTGGCACACTGCAGACTCCAGGGGATTCAAATATACCCCTACCTGGACGACTGCCTTATACAAGCAGACAACAAACAAACCTTAATAGCAAACTTGGACTGTGTCATTCAACTACTGCAGGCCTTGGGATACACAGTCAACATTCAGAAATCAAGACTATTGCCATCCCAACAGATTATTTTCCTAGGAGCCAAACTGGACACAGAAACACAAATGGCCTACCTCACAGAGGAAAAACAGCAGTTACCAGAGTACTTCAAAGGCCTAGCAAACTCTCCCAGCTGACTGCAAGGAAAATCCTGCAGGCCCTGGGGTTCATGGCATCTTGCATTCTTCTGATACCTTTGGCAAGACTTCATATGAGAAAGCTGCAATGGTATTTAAAAAGCTTATGGTCCCAACACAGCCAAAGCCTAGAGGACATAATCCCACTCATTCCATGTCTGCAAAAAGAATTTTTGTGGTGGGCTCAAGCAAGTCAGTTAAACAAAGGCATGTCTTTCAGCAGACCTCAAGCAGGTCAAATGATTACAACAGACTCCTCAGATCATGGATGGGGGGCTGACATGGAGGGCAGATGCATTCAAGGTCTATGGACACCAAGGGAAAGACATCTGCACATAAACCAGAAAGATATGTTGGCAGTGATACATGCAATCGAGACTTTCGAAAAATCACTACAACAAGAACATTTGCTAATAAGGACAGACAACACCACTGTCATGTGGTATATAAACAAGCAGGGAGGCACTCATTCTTATCCCCTATGCAGACTAACAATGATTCTCTGGGAAAAATCCCTGAGTCTGAAGACATTTGCAATCCCAGTTTGTGCCGGGCAAGGAGAATATACTGGCGGACAAGATGAGCAGAAATTTCTTGGATCCACACGAATGGATGCTGCATCCTCACGTTTTCTCTCAAATAACAAAGGCATGGGGAAGACCGGACGCAGACCTCTTTGCTTCTCACATGAATCATCACCTGGAAAAGTTCTGCACAAGGACCCACCATCCTCTAGCCTGGAAAACGGATGCTCTCTCCTTCAGCTGGAATTCCCTAAAAATTTATGCATTCCCTCCTCTACCTCTGCTGACCAAGGTGATACTGAAGATCAAAGCAGAACAGCCAACAGGCATTTTGATAGTTCCAGACTGGCCAAGGCAACACTGGTACCCATTGCTGTTGAGCATAACTCGGACCAAACCGTGGCCTCTGCCCCTATGGCCCCTGCTTCTAACACAACACAATTACAGGACTGTCCATCAAAACCTGAAAACATTGCATCTGACAGCCTGGAGGTTACCATGACTCCTTCCGCTATCTCTCTTTCCAAAAAAGTTCAAGAGATCTTACTGGAAGCACGCAGACCTTCCACCAGAAAAACCTATTCAGCCAAGTGGAAGAGATTCAGCATCTGGAATGCCAACAGGGGTCAGGATACAACATTACTGAGTATACCTCAGATATTGGAATACTTGACAGAAATGTTTCATACTGGACTCTCATATTCTTCTATAAAGATTCACGCCTCAGCAATCTCAGCAAAATACAATTGTGATCCACCACTGTTTTCACATCCTTTGCTAAGACAGTTCCTAAGAGGGATAAAGAATATCAAACCTCCCAGAAAACAACCAGTACTGCATGGGACCTCAATTTCGTTTTGGAAAAATTAACTCTTCCTCCCTTTGAGCCAGCAGCAACTTCAGAGATGCAATTACTATCATGGAAAACGTTTTTTCTATTGGCAGTCACATCTGCAAGAAGAGTCTCGGAGATACAGGCACTCATGGCAGTACCTCCTTTCCTCATTTTTCATCAGGACAGTTTCTCTAAGAACCAATCCTACATTCATGCCAAAGGTAATTTCCAGGGTGTCTTTAAATCAAGCTATTCACCTGCCTACTTTCTTCCCCAATCCTCAAAACAGGGGGGAAAAACTGCTGCATACTTTGGACATACACAGGCAACTACACTACTACTTGGACAGAACTAAGGCAACCAGAAAGTCTGACCAACTGTTTGTAGCCTATGCTGCTGGAGTACAAGGAAAAGCAATCTCCAAACAAACAATTTCAAAATGGATTGGACACTGCATCAGATTCTGCTATTCTTTCCATGGAAAAGGTGTGCCAGCCAATATTAGGCCACATTCCACCAGAGCTATAGCCACATCCACAGCGTTCCTCAGAGGAGTGGCTACGAAGGACATTCTAGAGGCTGCTACATGGAGCTCCGTGCATACATTTACCAAGCACTACATCCTGCCTTTATACTCCAGATCCCAAGCAGGCTTTGCTTCAGCAGTCCTGCAGGGCATTTTAGCTACACCATCCCTTTCTTAGTTCCATCCACCCCCAGCTTGGCTATGGTATTCAACCCATATGATGTTCTTCATTCCACATTGCTGCAGTCCTAACTATTGGGGTAGTCCGCTGTCCAGTCGGCCCGAATACCAAAGTATATGGCTGACGTCGGTCAGGGCGCATTAGACTGACGTCCGTATGTCAGGGTACTAATGCGCATAACCGACGTCATATCCTCAGTCTTTTTTGCCGCATGGTCCGATGCAGAAGCAATTTTGCGAGTGCAGGTTGGCGTTCTGAAAGTTTCTGAAGTCAGAGTTTCAGACCGAATCAAAGTTGGCTAAGTACCCCGTTGGGGAATATTTTGGTTTTTTCTTGCCTCAGTATTTAACCGGATGTCAGAAAAAGTGAATAACTGTATTTCTTGTGGGAAACAGATACCTCATAGGGATTACCATACTTTGTGTATACCTTGTTTAGGGCCTGAGCACGACGTTGTTGGATGCCGCTCTTGTGCTAGATTTAACAAACGCACTATTAAGAGAAGGTTAGACTGTGCCAGGTTAGTTTTTGGGAAGCGTTGTAATTATAAAATGCCGCCGGATGCTCCGACGCCCGCTTCGCCAAAAGCGCAAGGACAAAGCAGCAAAGCCTAGAGTGGAAGAACCGACAGTCCCAGACGTCGGATCTTTAGAAGGCTCAGTGGAGCCGGAGGTTTTGCCAGGTGTTTCTTTGGAGTCTCAGGGAGAGACTTTACTGTTACAGGATGTTTCCTCGCAGGAAGTAGGCCAGGCTGAGGGGGCTTCTCAGGTGGCTGTTCTTCCCTCCCTTCCTAAGGTGGTTAGAGCCTCCCCTTCTGTTTCCAAGGCTTCTTTGAGAGGCAGGCCAAGTTCAGCTTCAGTGGGGGTTTCTCCTAGTGCTTCAGGGTCTTTGCCTAAGAAACATATGCTTAAAATGGCAGAGGATTTGATTACTATGATTAGAGGTTCTATGCCCCCTCCTGATAAGAGGCCTAGGGTGGAACCTGAGTTTGAGAGTTTTGAGCAATGTTCGGAGGCTTCTGAGTCTTCAGCTGAAGACTTGCAGGAGTATCCTCCTTATTCTGATTCTGATGTGGATGATTCTACTCCTTCAGCTTCTCCTCCTGAGGATTTTTCATTTTCAGAGACTCTGCATTCCATGAGGGAGCATTTTAAATGGGAAGGTCAAGATTTCTCTGATTCCAGGAAGAGGCTTAGGGAATTCTTGTTTTTACCCCAGCATAGGCCTTTAGCTATACCTCCTGTTCTGAATGTGGTGGAAGATGTTTTGCAGAGGCTTCCCTGAATCCTGATTCTTTGCCTCCTGCCCCAGTTAAACCGGATAGGTACTATAGGGTGCCTGAAGCTCATAAGTATCTTTTAAAGAGTCCTAGGGCAGACCCGAAACTGTCTCTCAGGGGCCTAAAGGTGTGAAGGCCTCTGTTGTTAAAAATCCGGTCCCTCCTGATAAAGAGGCAAGGGCTTTGGATAGATGGGGAAAGAAAGTGTATACTTCTTCCACTTTAGCCATGAGGGCGTTGAATTGTCAGTTTCACATGTTAAAATATCAGAATTATCTCCTTTCACAATTGAAATCTAAGGTGGATGCTCTGGCAGAAGGTATTGAGTGTAAAGAGTTGCAGGATTTAGTTCATGTGTCTGAACAGGTGGGTAAACATTCCTTGCAATGTGGTTTTGATGCTGTGCAGGCCTCCTCGAGGGTGGCTGCCACTGGTTCTGTTCTTCGTAGGCATGCCTGGTTGAGAGATCAGAATTTAGCTGAGCATGTTAAAACAAGGATTTTGGATGCTCCTTTGCAGTCTGATGTGTTGTTTGGTTCGCCTGTGGAAGCAGTCTTAAAGAAAATGGAGGACAAGGCTAAGTCTATGCAAACTGTTAAGGATTTTTGCAGGTGCAGCCTCCAAGGTTTAGTAGAAATTGGCCTACTAAGGGATGGACTTATCCTGCTTATGATTCCCAGTCTAGGGGTAGGTCTAGATGTGGTAGGGGCAGAGCTCAAGGTTCTTTTAGGCCTAGGACAGGAGTTCCCCTGCTCAGACTTCTGGTGAGGGCAGGGGTCAGTCCTTTCGTAAGCAGACCCAATGACCTGCCTTTTCAGCTGCCAGTACATTCTCGCCTGGCAGCACCTTTGGGAGGAAGGCTGTCTCTTTTCAAAGAAAATTGGGATTTAATTACCCAAGACAGATGGGTTCTGGATATCATTCACCACGGTTACAGGTTTTATTTCCATACCTTGCCTCCTTTCAAAGGCATGCCAGACATTCCTCCTCTACAAAGACAAGAGGCTCACAAGCAAATTTCTCTGTTGCTCCAAATAGGGGCCATTCAGCCAGTTCCTGTGCCAGAAAGGGGCCTAGGATTTTATTCTCGCCTGTTCCTAGTACCGAAGAAGGGGAACACGTGGAGGCCAATTTTGGATTTATCTATCCTCAACACTTATCTGGACATTCCCAAGTTCAAAATGTTGACGTTACAACAGCTTTTACCTCTGCTGGGCAAAGATCACTGGATGGTAACTTTAGATCTCAAGGAAGCTTACCTTCATGTGCCTATAAGACTAAGTTGCAGGAAGTATCTGCGTTTTCGAGCTGGAAATTCACACTATCAGTTCTCTGCATTGCCCTTTGGCTTATCCACTGCGCCCAGAGTATTCACAAAGGTTCTGGCTCCAGTGATAGCTTACTTCAGGCTAAGAGGAATTCAAATCTATCCTTACTTGGACGACTGCCTGATTCTAGCTCAAGAAAAGGAAGACCTTCTACAGCATTTGGATTATGTCATAGCAGTGCTAAGATGCCTAGGGTATTCTGTGAACGAAATAAAGTCCAGTCTAGTACCCTCTCAAGACATGTGCTTTCTGGGTGTGAGACTGAATACAGCAGCCCAGATGGCCTTTTTAACCCCGGACAAACAAAAGAATCTTTCCAGTTACTTCCATCAACTATCTCTTCAGTCCGGCCTGACTGCAAGGACAGTCCTTCAAGCCTTAGGGTTCATGGCATCTTGTATTCTGGTGCTTCCCAATGCCAAACTGCATATGAGGAAGCTGCAATGGTATCTCAAAATGTATGGACACAGCACTGCCAGGATTTGGACACTGTCATTCAAATAATACCTTGCATTCAAAAGGAATTTTTGTGGTGGGCTCAGGAATGTCACCTAAACAAGGGACTCTCTGTGACCCGCCAGAGGCGAGTCAGATTCTAACGACAGATGCCTCCGACATTGCTTGGGGAGCTCATCTAAATGGAAAGTGGATACAAGACAAGTGGCCTGCCAGACTACAGCATCTACATATCAACATGAAAGAGATGTTAGCAGTCCAGTTTGCATTAATGGCTTTCAAGGAGTTACTTCTTCCAGGGCAGGTGTTGATTCTAACAGACAACACAACTGTCATGTGGTACATCAACAAACAAGGGGAACACATTCTTACCCATTGTGCAGGCAAGCAATGATTTTATGGGAGACTGCGCTCAGCTTGCAACTAACTCTTCAGGCAAGGTTTCTGCCGGAGCACAGAACTCCTTAGCAGATGTGTTAAGCAGACAAATCATGGATCCCCACGAGTGGAAACTGGATCTTCATGTATTTCAAAAATTGACAGTGTCATGGGGAACTCCAGACATAGATCTGTTCGCTTCTCCACTAAACCACCAGCTGCCAAAGTTTTGCACAAAGAGGTTTCATCACACAGCTTGGAAAGTGGATGCTCTTTCTTTCAGTTGGAAAAATCTTCATGTGTATGCTTTTCCACCTCTGCCTCTTCTCCCAAAGGTGCTTCTAAAGGTCAGACAAGACAAGCCAAGGATGATTTTAATAGCTCCAGATTGGCCTCGCAGCACTGGTACCCATTACTGAGGAGTCTGGTAAGGAAGCCTCCATGGCCTTTACCCTTGATTCCACACCTGTTGTCTCAGAGGGACGGTCACCTGCTCAATGTCAAGCTTCACTCTCTTCATCTAACAGCCTGGCATATTCTGTTTTGAAAGACAGCAGGTCTCAACTTCCTCAACAAGTTTTAAATGTGATTATGGAAGCCAGAAGACCTAGTACAAGGAAAGTGTACGCAGAAAAATGAAAGAGATTTTTATTTTGGAGTGCAGCAAACAATTTGGAGATTTCTGAGCCTAATTTGAGTGTGGCTCTTCAATATCTTACTGAGTTATTGGACAAAGGTTTGTCTTTCTCTTCCATTAAGATTCATGCTGCAGCAATTTCAGCTCACTATGATTGGGACCCACCATTGTTTTCGCATCCTTTGTTCAAGCAATTTCTTAGAGGGGCAAAGAATATAAGACCCCCACGTAGAGCTCCTACTCCTGCTTGGGATCTCAATTTTGTGTTGGAGAAACTTACTCTACAACCTTTTGAGCCTGCGGCTACTGCTGAATTGAAATACTTGTCATGGAAGACTGCTTTTTTGTTGGCCATTACTTCTGCAAGAAGGGTTTCTGAGTTGCAGGCCCTTATGGCGGTAGAGCCTTTTTTGATTTTTCATAAGGATAGGGTATCTTTACGTACTAATCCTTCCTTTATGCCTAAGGTGGTTTCTAGTGTGGCTTTAAACCAAACTATTCATTTGCCTACTTTTTATGCAGATCCCCAAAATAAAGGGGAAAAGATTTTGCACACTTTAGATGTACACAGGCAATTGCGTTATTATTTGAGCAGGACTAAGGATTTTAGGCAGTCTCAGCAGTTGTTTGTTTCTTTTGCTTTGGGTTCGCAGGGCAAGCCTGTGTCAAAACAAACTATTTCTAGGTGGATTGGGTTTTGCATTGCATTTTGTTATTCCCATCATGGCAAGGAGATTCCAGCTGGGATTAGGCCTCATTCCACCAGGGCTACTGCCACTTCAACAGCATTTCTAAGGGGGGGTGGCCACTAAGGATATTTTGGAGGCAGCTACTTGGAGTTCAGTGCATACTTTCTCTAAGCATTATCACCTCCCTCTCTACTCTAAGTCTAGGGCTGGTTTTGCCACAGCTATTTTGCAAGGCATGTTGTCAGTTCCTGCTTCCTTATGATTTGCCAGCCTCCCTTACCTCTGCTTTGGGATTCTACCCAATAGTTAGGACTGCAGCAATGTGGAATGAAGAACATAGTACAGTTTTGTACCTACCATAAATGTAGATGTTCGAGGATCCACATTGCTGCAGTCCAATTTACCCTCCCTCCTTCCCCTCTGTGTTTAGGGGTGGTTGTGTGGGTGAGGTTATATTCTAGTAATTTTGTATATATTGTACATATTTTTGGTGCAGGTATGTTTGGAATTTTTGGTTTTGGCCTTATCTTTTCAGGGTCTTCTGACATCTGGGGCAAGAAAAGACTGAGGATATGACGTCGGTCATGCGCATTAGTACCCTGACGTACTGACGTCAGTCTAATGCGCCCTGACCGACGTCAGCCATATACTTTGGTATTCGGGCCGACTGGACAGCGGACTACCCCAATAGTTAGGACTGCAGCAATGTGGATCCTCGAACATCTACATTTATGGTAGGTACAAAACTGTACTTTATGACTGCAGTTGCATTCTTGATGGACATAGTACAGTTTTCTACCTACCATAAATGTAGATGTCCGATAGATATGCAACTGCAGTCGGATTTTCCCACCCTTCTACCCCTCTGCAACTTTCTTTATGGGTCCACTACCCCTATTCCTATTAGCTGGGGGTATCTCCTATGGTGTATCTGTTTATTACTGTTGTGCATGTCTGGATTTGTTTATCCATTCACCAAATTTAGCCTTCCTAGGAGGGCACCTGGCATCTGGGGCAAGAAACACTGAAGAAGATGGCGTCGGCCGATGCCTTTATACTCCAGCCGTTCTGACGTCGGAGAGGAGGCGACACCAGCCGACGCCAGGCCCAGACTTTGGAATCCGGCCGACCGAGGGCTGCCTGAGGCAGGACAACCCATATGTTATGACTGCAGTTGCATATCTATCGGACATCTACATTTATGGTAGGTACAAAACTGTACTTTTCTGGTCCTCCTGTTTCTGTGGAGACATTCTGATAGAGAAATTGAGTAGGAGATAATATTCTCTGAAAGCATTCATGTGTTCTCCCAGCTGGGAGAGCTATAAGGATGAGACAAAACCAGACAGCACTTCACACAGGCTGCATAATGCTTTATTCTTAGCATGAATAACCTTTCTTTTAGGGTAACTCAAGTCTAGTGGTGTGGCTGTCAGTTTAGGTCATTTGTACCTGTTGGGATGGTAAAACTTCAATATTTTAAGATGTATGTCATTTTGTGCATTAGTATTAACGTAATAGGTTTTTGTGGGTGTATTTTATTTTCTGAGGGCTTTTAATAAAACAAAAAAATTTGTAAGCTGTGACATAAGCTGAAATGGATAAGACAAACTGTATAAAATTTCAACCTGTAAAACAGTGTATGCATGTAACACAAAAGCTGGAACTATGCATTTAACAAAAAGCTGTTATACATAAAAGCTGGGAATAATTTTTTAGTACAATAATGCTTTATGTAATGTGGTCTCAGATGAATACAAAAAAGAAAGTAGTGAACTGAAAAAATATAGAGTGCAAATAGCTATACTACAGGAAACCCACTTGAAAAGAACACTGAACATGTGAAGTTGATAAAGGTTTTTAGAATGGTTATTCAGTGGAATACTTGGGACGAAGAAAAAGAGGAGTACTTATTTTAATTGCAAGAGGAGCTCCAATAGTGATAGCAGAGGATACAAGGATGATAATGGTAGATTTGTAGTACTAAGGGGCTACTGGCAAGAGAGGAGGATTGTATTGGCATGTATTTATATTCCACCTAAAACTGCTGTAATGGAACCTAAAGTTCTGGGAGAAATAATCATCTTTAAGCAAGGCATATTACTTGTAGATGGGAATTGGAATTTGATTTGCAGCAGTGAAGATGTCTCTGGGTACCCAGAAAGGAAAGTATAACAAAAAGGAGAGTACACTTTTGAAGAAATTTGTGAAAATATTTGGCATGGAAGATGTGAATTCGATATTAGAAGTTCTGAGTGAATTTACCTATTCTCCAAGATACAAAAACTGGGAAAGGCTAGACAGAATTTACATTTCACAGGAACATGTGCATTTGATTGAAAATTTTGATATGCACCCAATAACTTTTTCAAATCATTTGCCAGTAATTAAAGTAAAAATACAGGGTAATGCAAATAAGACACTGGCACTTTCATACTTAACTGTTAAATAGGAATTTAAGGAATGGGTAGTAGAAATTATTCAGCAGCTGTTAGAGAAGTTAGAAATTTCTTCTGAAAGTATAGCTGGGGACTGGGATAAAATTAAAGTGGAGTTTAAAAATAGGGTGGAAATAATTGAAAGGAAGATGTGGTTAAGAAACAACAAGAACTGAGGGACTGACAAATGTTCAAATACTGCAAAACAGGGAGAATCTCCCAGAAGAAGAAAAGGAGCAACTGTAGAATGCTAAACAGAGCATAAGAGATTTTCTCAATAATGTGCATGAGTTTAGAAAGATTGCTGTTAAGCGACTGTTTTTTGATAACTCTAGAGCACAAAAACTTTTAACACAATGACTCGGGCAACAGAAAGTAAAAAGGGCCGTCATCAGGCTTAGGGAGCCTGTAACAAGGAAGATTGCAAGAGATCCTGTAGAAGTATTAGAAATATTTCAGAATTTCTGTGGAAGTCTGTATAAAGCAAAGAAATACAGAAATCAAGAAAAGGTAAAAGTGGAAATGTTTATGGAAGAATGAAATATGCCAAGGTTAGAGGTAGATGAGGCTGAATTTACTAACAGGATAGAAGGAGATGGAAAGTCCCCAGGAATAGATGCTATTCCTTTGGAAGTTTGGAATCTAAGAGAGAAAAAAACTGATAAAGATCTGGAAGGTTTTGTTTAACCAGCATCCTGGAAGAATTCAGTCATAGCTGTGATACCTAAAGAGGGTAAAGATCCATCAGATCAGCTTCTTACAGGCCCATTTCTTTACTAAACTATTATAAAGTGTTTGTCTATAATGGCTAAAAGAATGACAAAAGTGATGCCAAATTGATAGATATGGATCAGTGTGATTTAATGGAGAGGAGGCAAACATTTGACAACATTAACAGAACATTTGATGGTCTAGAGAGAAGCAGAATGTAAGAAAATACCACAGTTGGTGGGTCTTGATGCAGAGAAAGCATTTTGAGAGAGTAAGCTGGGACCTTATGAGCAGGACAGTGGAAGTATTTGCTTTGGATCAGAGGTGAAAATGAAGTGGGTGGGGGTCCTCTTTCATAATTTCTGCTTGAGCAGGAGAACCACGCAAGGTGCTCTCTTTCCCCTTTGTTATTTGCATTATATTTAGAACCATCGGCAAGTAAAATAAGGGACTCAGAAGTTCAAGGATATAATTGGTATGGTAGTCAAGGAAAGCTGGCCGTATTTGCAGTTAATATTTTTTACCTGACAAAACCAGAAAGGACAATAGTGTTGTGGAACATTTTGAGACAGTTTCATATCTTTTGGGGATGCAAAATTAATGAATCTAAAACAAAGGTAATAGTGAATTATGTACCCACACACACTAGTTCAGCAATATTCATATTTATGGGGACTTGATGAAATGAAATATTTAGTATTATGGATTAAAAGTGATTTTGGTGTGGTAGCTAAGGATATGCAGGAAAAGACTAAACAAAAGATAATACAAACACTGCGAAAATTGAAGCTTTGCTATATGGATAGTAAGATACAAGCAGTTAAAATGTTTAGTCCCTTTAGTCTTATACACAGGTACAGGCATATTTTTGTCAACCAGAAAAGAAGTTGTGAATAGCAATTAAAGAGCTGAAGGATTTTAACTGGGAAGGGAAGAAGGCAAGAGTCAAGTGGGTTAGCTGGTTCTTCCAATGGGGTCAGATTGAGATTACCAGATTAAGTCTGCTATACACACCACAAGCAGAAACCTGTAATTCAAAGTGGAAAGGAATGATGATGAAACAGAGGGTGGAAGCTCAAGAAACAAGGAGAGACTGAGGTTTTGGATGCATATCTATAAGGAGAATAACAATCTTACAAAATATTATATTCATAAAGTAGCAGAAGGTATTCAAAGAACTAAGCCAATGCTGGAATGGAGAAAGGCGAGTCTGCTAGTAGGGATGACTGCAATTAGAGATTCAGACAGTAGGCAAGAGGGGGCTGGAACTTATTTGCGAAAACTGGCAAAGGAACCAAGGTATTGGGAGGAAATAATGAAGAGGCCAGGAATACATTTGGACTGCAGGCTAGAGGTTGCCTTCCCTATCAAAGATTGATATCAAGTTACAGGCATAGAGAAAGAACTAAAGGGGGTCCTAAACCAAAGGCCAGCACTGGTAAAGTTTTTAGTAGAATCTAGAATGGAAGCTGCCGATTCAAAAAAGAAATAATTAGTAGAGCATGTAAAACACTGCATGATAACTATAAGAATCAGTCGGAAGAGATTAGAAAGGATTGGGAAGAGAGATTGGATAAGCAATTCACAAAGAAACAGTTGGTGTCGCTCTCCTACTTTGGGCACAATAGAAAAGTCTTTGTGGGTTCTGTTCAAGCAGCTTTATTTTATACAAACATCACTATAGAAGTTAACTGACTTTAACTTAAGTAACTTCTATATAAACTAGCAACTGCAATCGTTTATGCTCACACTCTGGCTACTCTTTCAAAATGGCACTAGGGATTGCACGTGTATGGAATTTATACCTGCACCTACCCCATGTTATTAACTCCAAAAGGTCTGGCCAGGATACTAAAAAAAGAAACTGTTTATTTCCTTCATGAACAGAAATGTTGGGCCACTGGGCTCTCTAGTCTCAAATTCCTAATATCGTCCAAGTGTTCCAATATCCTCAGTTTAACTTTCCTTTTCGTCTGCCCAATGGTACCACAAGGTCGGTGAACAGCCAGAACCAATGATGTAAATGACTCCACGTGTCACACTAAAATTGATTTTTAATCCAGAATTTTTTTTCCATTAGTAAACATTCCATGCAGATTCCTGATTCTGTTACATACTTTACACTTTCCACAAGGAAAAGCATCCCACTTCTCACCTGCAGTTTTCTGTGCCTACTGATTCAGCAATTCTTTTAAATTGCTGAATCTACCATATGAAAAAGTAACTCTGCTGGGGAATAACTTTCCCACTACCTCATCTCTATAAATCACTGGCCACAATTTATTAACAAGTGCCCTCATGGTGTCAGAGAAAGGGGAAAATTTTGTTACATAAAATATACCCTCTTTTTCCTCTAATTCATTCGAATGATTACCATTTCTCCCCCAGGGACCACTTTTATTACATCTTTTACTTGATACCCCTCTGACTTTGGCCATCGCCTCCTGAATGTAGGCATCCTTATAACCCCTCTTGAGCAACTTATTCTTTACCATGAAAAATTCCCTTTCCAATGTTTGCTTATCAGATGTATTAATAAAAATATGTTTAAATTCCCCATACAGCAAGGATTTCATCAAATGCATTGGGTGAGAACTGCTAGCCTCCAAAAAATTAGCAGCAGCTATTGCCTTATGAAAAGGCCTATGTTGGAGCATTCGCTTATTGTCCACATAAAACTCAACATATATGGTGTATGGAATATGGTGTTATTCCTTGAAGGCTTTTTAGCCAAGGTACCAGAAGTGTGAAATAAAGAACCATGCAACTATTTTGCTTGGTTCCTGAATATTTTTTGGAAATTTATTGGTGTGCTTTGTGTGTTCAGACTTTAAAGATTCCCTGCAGACTGCTCTGTTGGAGATACTGGGTGGGTAAATTGGTGTAACTAGGGAAATTATCTTTCTGAGTTGAGACAGACTTGGAATTGCCTAGACATAAGGCCTTGCTGAGCCTAATTATGATGGCTGTCAAAAAAGCAATTACTAGAAAGTGGAACTCTGTCTAAACCAGTTGTACTAGAAGCAGTGAACTGAGATATAAAACAACTAGAATTGGTATTGGGGGAACAATACATACATGGGAGGAATGAGGTTTAAAAGAAGGCCAGACTTGAATGAGCTGTTTAATGTTTGACTGACAGTGATTGGTTAGATTATAAGTGATGTATAGTGATTGCAGCTAGGATTATGTCAGTATGGTTTGTGATGTAAAATGCTTCCAGTTGGGATTATGTTATGGTTTGTTTTCATGTATATAAATGTATGATTGCCTATGTCATAAGTGATAAAGATTTTTCTTGTTTAAAAAAAAAAGAACAGGTAGTGAGATCTTTAGAAAAGGGTAGGAGTAAATTACATTAAAAAATGGAAATTGTGGGAACATTACATGCAGGAAGAATGAAGTTTAAGAGGAGGAGGAAACTGAACAAATTATGTAACGTTGCTTTGATTATATAACAGTATATGTAATGTATAATTGTAAATGTGAATTTGTTAATATGATTTGATTGATTTTGTATAAATGTAAATTTGCTTATGTCACAAGTGGTCATTGAGTAAAGGTGTTTAAAAAACATTACATTTAGTGTTTTACAAATTCATCAAAAGTTGACAGTGTTAAACATGGGGTGAAGTGTAGGTCTGTATTTATATTGTAGTATGTTTTAATCATATATGCCTGTGCTTCTGTCCTCCTCTGCCATATTGTACATGGCTTCATGACTAAAGTGCAACTCAGGTTTGATTAACACTAATATTCAAAAAATAGGTTCAGCACCAAAAGAGTGAAATACACGGTTTATTCAAGGAAAATCAAACCAGTTTTGGCAATTCAACCTTCGTCAGTGATTTACCATTCCACAATACTAAACACTCATTTATACTGCCAGCATTAATAAGATGATAATTTGAGTAAAAAATTAAGCACACAATAGTTTTTTAAAGGTACAGATATTTGACCATGTAAGGATGTATAGAAACAATAAAGATATCCTGTATAACATTTTCCTTGAATAAACCGTGTATTTCACTCTTTTGGTGCTGAACCTATTTTTTGAATTGCAGTTTGGTCTTTTGGTTCTTTGCACCTGCCTTACGTGCGAAGCTTTCAGAAGCTACACTTGATTAACACTTATGTAAGGGCACTCACAAATGAATATTATTGAAAATTGTTCATACTGCAAAAGTCAGTTAAACGCTTTCCTGGGGAAGCTAACATTCAGGGAACTGTATCTTCCCACAACCCTGCCAATCCCTGAGATACAGCAATCTCAGTATTTTAATACACACAGTAGTAATTCCATTGAAGTCTTAATGGATTTGCTCATCCATAAATGTATTGCACCATTTTGCTTACACGCAAAAAAAGTATTCATATAAAAATATGCACATCACACCTTCATATATTTTTGCACATTCATAGTTTGGAGGGCCAGTACATATTGTATAGATGTTCACATGAAATCCAGGTGCTTTGTTATAATATGCAGTATTATGAAAGTACAGTTGCGTAAAATCAAAGCACAGTAGTAGATGTTCTTCTCTTCACTGTTGCAGTATTTGTTATAGAAGGGATGTCCTGCCTTGGGCAGCCCAACGCTCTGCCACTATAAAAAAAATTGCCTAAGAGATTTTGTTTGTGCTTTAGCCATTGTACCATTAGTACAAGGACACAACATAAGCAATCCAGGAGTCCAGGTATATTGCTGCCATACCTGCCTGTTCAAAATCTGCTGCAATTGTAGTGGCCCTCTCCCTGTTGTCTGCTGCCACCTATTTTCTTGTAAGATGTCAGGTTGAGTATCTGATGAGTTGCTTTGACCACAAGAGAGATCAAAAAGAGTATTTGTTCTGCCTTTTGTCTTTACCAGTGAACACTGTGTCTGTCAGTGTCATTGACACTACCACTTTCAGCCATAAGCATCATAGGGTTTGCTCACAGCAGCTGCATATTTGGATACCAGGTCTGCTCAAGTAAGGCATGCATCTGTTTTTTTTTTGTTTTTTTTTTTCTCACCTTCATCAGACTGTTCCACTGATTGACTGTTTCTTACACTAGGAAAGGTATTTGTGAAATGCTGACCATTAAAGTTTATTTTTCTCTAGCTAGTTTTTCACAGCTGGTTTGTTCTCTTGCAAAATACCAACACTAGTCTCTTGGCTTTCAGTACTGGCACAAAGCTGCAACATAAGTGGCACTGTCAAGCCTCTGGTTTAGTTCATATTGCTGCTTTGACTTGATTAATTTGACACTGAGAACTGTTTTGGATGGGATCTTGCTTGAGGATGTATTTTCTTTTATCAGAATGTGGCACTTTTTTCTGTAATATGTAACATTTGGGGTGCTTTATAATGCCTGTACTAATGCAAGCCATGACATAGTACACTGGCTACAAAAACTTGCATTTCCATAGATTCATACATTGTTACTAGGCTAATGACATGGGGGAACTTCATAAGCCTAGGCAAGTTTTCCCGAAAGAATAATGATGTCCTGCATCCAAATAAGACATTGAGGGCCAAACCTCTGTCCAGAAGCGACATACGTGCCAGGCCTGGTGTAAACTGTCTTACCCATCCACATTGCCCTTAAACTGGGTAATAGACAAACTCTCTCCCATGCTTTTTTTTCACCTCAAATTCAGCAGTTCGGGTTTTGATCCTCACCAATGTTGTCTGTCATGCATTTGCATTCCTAAACCAAATGCAGCGTTTAGAGTAACAGCCAGGTTGCACTCTAATGTTTTACTTTCTCTTGAAAGAGCACAACATTAACAGTTGCCACAAATCAGAGCTTTAGCCTGACCGATTGACTGTAAAGGAGGGAAATGTTGTGCTACTTTTTAACCAGGAAACATGCAGCATTAGACAGCTATTCATGCAGAGACTGGCAAGGAGGTTCTTCCTTGTAAATACAAGCATAAGTTGAGTTATCACCATGATGAGAAACACTTGGAGGTTTTGGTCTAGGTCTGAACCTTTTCTTGGTTTTTCCATTGTTCAGCTGAATGACTGAATTAATCAGCTGTTCTTGCAGGGACTAGCAGGAATGGTCCTCCTTACAGATGCAGGATACAGAAATAAGTCCACTCATTACCACAGGTGCAAGGAAAAACACTTCAAGAGCAGGTCAATGTCTGAACCTTCTCTAGGTTTGTCCACTGTTCAAGGGTTCCACCAAATTAAACATGTGGTGATCTCACCCTTGATTAGCAAAGATATTCATCTGAACCTACCAGTTGACCTTCATATAGTTGAAAGCACATCCTTCGAATGTACAGATACCTAAACCGTTTCCGCAAATTCCGTCCCAGCGACTTCCCTAAAGGTTAAAAAAAAATCGAAAGTAAACATTTCCAATTGTTCCACTGTTGAAACAAGTGCTACCATGGTTCAAAAAGGGGGTGAGATTTTGTTACTTGGAGCTTCGGTTTTCACAGTTTTGTGAATTCACAGTTTGTAGTTCGTGGCAGCAGTTTCGAGGATGTGGCTCTCGGACTTATGAAGATAAACCAAACCTACCACCATAGTCTCTTGAGGATTAATGGATTATGAAAAATTTGGCTTCAGCTGCCACCCTGGATGGGGGGAGATTAAATCCCAAGGTTCCTATGTGGGTTGACTGCTGAGTAGTCAGCTGGAGACTGTAGTTGGCCAGCCTGATCCTTGTGAGAGCAGCTTCATGAGTCGTTAGGCTACAGATGAATGGCTGACTGTGCCAGGGATTCTCCTCCAAGGATGCTATGCAGCAGGACTCTGAGGGGCAAACAGGTATGTCACATTGAGAAGGATAGAACAGGTCATTCCATGCCAAGGTTTAGTTTTCAAAGCCTGGACTTCAAATGTTTTTAGTGGAGAGCTTAAGTTACAGAAATGTACCTTTAGGGAAGTTTTACAGAAGCAAGCAGCAGACTAACTACAAGTATCTCTTAGAGCATGCTATTACAAAGTTGGTTTCTTTTTCCTGATGCTGGAGCCATTTTGTCATACACTTAACCTTTGTTTGCTGTCTCGTGTGAGCTTAATTGAGGGTAGCAGGGAAACTGGTACTCCATCTCATTTCAGATCTGTGGTGATTTAGAGGATGCTGAGGCCCTGGTCATTGAGATGGTTGACCTATCTATGGGCCCACTATAAGACTTTTCAGGCACAGCATGCACCATCTTCAAGCCTCTGTTCCCTTTCCCCCAGAAGTCCCTACTGAGATTTTTGGAGAAGATGCCTAAGGAGCCCTGAGTTATCCACATCTTGGAACCAATCGTTCTGTATTCTGTCAGGGCAGTCTGTTGCTAGGCCACTTTTGTGGAGGGGAGTAACTGTTGCTGTTCTCTGTTCCGCAAGAACAAAGCCTGTGGTTAGGCTGCGATTGAAAAGGGTACTTAGTGTTGATGCTAGTTCATGTTTTAGCCTGTTTAGAAGACAGCCTGGGATGTCGTCTGTTCCCATAGAGGTTGTATCTTTTGCTTTGGACAAGGCTTTGAGGACCTGCTCTTCAGATATGTAGAGATCAGGGTTGGGAGAAGGTTTGTTGTAAGTTAGGAGGGGATAAGGGAGTGAAATTTTCATCAAACCTATCTGCTAACAGGTTTGCTATCTCTGTGGGATCACTGTGTGTGATACCGCTGGCCACTAGTTCTGCACATGCTTGGTTCCTATCCTTTAGGTTGTGTACATAGCTTTAAAAGGCCTTATGGTTATCATTGGCTGTAAGTTTCTCTCAAAATGAGCCTTTGGAGGATTTGACAAATCTTATTTGCCTGTTGAAGCTGAGGAGGGTGCTTTTCCATTGTTGGGGCCTTGCCTTTGTTTTCTTGGACAGCAATTGTTTTTGCATTTATTGTAAAGTTTGTTGATGCTGGATGTCTACCATGGTAGCTTGTTTTTACTTGGGGCTCTGGCTTTGATTCTTTCTGATATGACCAAGTTTATATACTTATCCAAGTGATTGTACAGGGCTTTAGTGTAAGCTTCGGTGTAGTTACCACTTCCAGATTGGCGTGGGGCTTGGAGTGCTTTTATATCTTCACCTAGGAGAGTATAGTTTGCCTTGGTGAAGTTTTTTAGTGTGATTTCACCCTTTGAGAGTTCTGGTGTTAGTGCCCCCTCTAAGCCATTGCTAGCTGCTGTAAGTGTTTGTTCCTGAGCTGATCCAAAGACATTTTGCCACAGGACCAGTCAGGGTCTTTGCTTGAGGAGGAAGGATCTTCATGAGATTTTTGTCACTTCAACACTGTGATGCCATATGTTGTGCTGTAGTTTTGTCTGTGATAATGTTTTGCAGACTTTGCTATTCGTCTGCACAATATGATGTTGCTGAAGTTGTCCCTCTTAAAGTAGGAATTCAGTAAATGATCTTTGGCTTTCCTCCCAAAGTTATGATCAGTATCCCCCTGAGGAAGAAGCATGCCTTCATCTGTGAGGAAGGCTATTTAGATACCCTTCTTTTTGTTTCTACGTCTGCCTCATCTAGATCTTGTCAGTCCCAAAAGAGGAAAGGCCTTATTGATTAATGAAAAAGGCCCTTAAGCATCACACGCTCTTCCCCGTCCTATGCCAGGAAAATCACCCAGCAAGTTGAATCTACCAGTTGCTATACTGCTATTCTGACATCAGTCTGGGCTTGACTTTGGGCGATTTAGGGGGTCCTCCAAGATCAAATGAACAGGAAGAACCATTGTGTTAGGTAGTAGCAGGTCCTAAATGTGTGTGTTCTTCAGATCATGTCATCAGTCCACCCACAGGAAGAACTCTGCAGTTTTTTGTGTATTGTAGTTGTACTTTGGGTTTAGCCTGCATTTGCACTGCTCAAAGAATGCAATAGAAGCTGTCCTGGCTTACGAGGAGGATTGGAAGTTTTACTCGCATATCTTCATGGTTCTAAAGGGTTGGATAGTTTCTGTACCATTCTCTTTTGAAAAAATATTGTGTTTTCAGAACAATTCACATCATACAACTTAGAACATGTGCAGGAAACTTCCAAGTACATAACTATGTACAATGTATGTAATGCAAGTCTAAAAGTGTTAAAGAAATAGTAACGTGAATGCATTTAGTTTAAGAAATGTTTTTTAATTAACTTCTAATTTGAGTTCTTGACACTCATTCAAAATAACATAATCTAAAGATGCAGCTGGAAAGTGTAACACAGGAAAAAAAAATCAAAACATACATGCAGAACAATAGTCAATCATGAAACCAGTTATGCTAAACCGTAAAGTTAAGTTACACTCTCAAAATGTAATTATATTGATTATTGACCCCAATGCAACCTCATTAACTTTACATAAGCTTGTGCAAGAAAACTCTGTCATGTCAAAAGACCCCTATAATGTGATTTATATAAAAGTAAATTTATTTGATATAAGCTAGTATATTAAATATGTTAAGAATTTGCTAATAATCCACCAACATGAATTCTGTTCTGCTGTGCTCACCTTTGGGCTACTTACAAAAAAAAAAAATAAATGCTTTGATGTTCTTCATGTTTCACTGTTGCAGTCATCACACTTGGGTTATCTGCCTGCAGGTAGCCCTCAGTCGGCCCAAATACCAGAGACTTAGTATTTCTGCGTCAGATGCTGTCACTCCAGGACTGACGTCAGGTCGTCAGGGGTATAAAAACAGGCAGCCGGCGACATTACATCAGTCTTTCTTGCTGAGGAGCCCGAAGCAGAAGCAGTTCGCAAGTACGGTCAGCCACTACCTGAATTTTTCTTTTCGACTTGAATAATCCTGAAATCTTCTAAAGCTAAGTACCCCATTGGGGATCCTTTTTTGTTGCTGTAACCGATGTCAGAAAAAGTTAACAATTGTCTTGCCTGTGGAAAGCAAATACCGAGATTTTCATTCTTAGTGCATCACCTGTTTAGGCCCAGACCACGATGTCCCTCGCTGTCAGTATTGTGCCTTGTTTAATGCCCGAATCATTCGTCATTGGGCTCTCTTTGTCGCTAAATTCTTTCGCTCTTTATCTCCGTATTCTAAAATGGCTTCGGTAAGCCATCCGACTACCGATATTCTGAAAAAAGTAAGGATAAAAGGCGGAGACAGACAAGATAGGTCCAAAACCGCCGACATCTCTTCCGTTAAGCTAGTCACCAGTCCGCTGGTACTCAGTGAAGCCCATTTGCAGCCCTTGATGCCCGTTCCAATGGATTTGCAGGCCTCTGCTGAGACCCATTCGGAGTCCGGTATGCCGCGAGATGCTTCTTAGATTATGGAATCTGCATATGTCTTTACCTTGGATGAGTCTGGAGCCGCTGTGCAGGCACCGGCGTCTGAGGCAGTTCTTCGCTCTACCAATGTTCGAATCAGACAACTTAATTTCTAGCCAAAACTACAGAGTTTCATAGGCCCAGAGTATGCAGTACGCCTTGAAAACAGATGACTAGGCTCCCATGCCACAAAAATAAATGGTTAGAATGGCTGAAGACCTTATTACGCTGATTAGGGGAAGTCAGCCTTCCCCTGCAAAGAGACAAAAAATCCAGTCCCCTTCAGGTTCTACAGACCAGGAGTCCGAAGACACTGAGATTTCTGATTATGAAGACATGCCCTTATCCACCTATGAGGATTTAGATGCAGAGGAATCCATTCCATCTGTCTCCCCTCCAGAGGATTTTTCTTTTGGTGAAACCTTGCATACTTTAAGAGAGCATTTCCATTGGGAATGCCAAGACTTTTCTCAGAACAAAGAGAGACTGAGAATTTTTAGAGTTGCCTTAGGACAGGCCTTTAGCTATACCCCCTGTCCTGGATGTTGTGGATGATGTTTTTATGGAATCCAGTCTTACTATTGACACTTTACCTCCTGCCCCTAAGAAACCAGACAGGTACTACAGAGTACCTGATACTCACAAGTTTCTTTTCAAGAATCCTACTGCTGACCCAGAGATCATTTCCCAGGGGCCTAAAGGTATCAAGGCTACGACAGCCAATAATCCCACCCCTTCACACAGGGATTCCAGAGCTTTGGACAGATGGGGTAAGAAGGTATATACCTCTGAAACTCTTGCTATTAGGGCATTGAATTGCCAGGTTCACATGCTGAGGTACCAGCAACATATTATGGAACTCGTTAAACAAAAAGTGGTAACTTTTCCAGACTGTGCAGAAAATAAAGCAGGAGCTTATGCACTCTGCAAACCAAGTCAGTAAGCATACTTTGCAGTGTGGGTTTGATGCCCTAGAGGCATCTTGCTGGGCAGCATTCACTGGCTCTGTACTGAGAAGGCATGCTTGGCTGAAGGAGCAGACCTTGCCAGACCATGTCAAATCAAAACTACTAGACGCTCCTTTGAATAAGGACTGTTTGTTTGGCCCCAGAGCAGAAGAGGTTCTTAAATAAATAGAAGAAAAAGCTAAATCTGTGCAGACTGTTAAAGAATTCTTCAACCCCCTAGATTTAGTAGGCATTGCCCTTCAAAACACTTGTCCATTCCAGCCCCCTCCAGGCCTTCTCAAACAAGACCCAGGGGAAACAGACCACCCAGACTACAGTCTCATTGTATGCAGAGATCTAAGCAATGGAGTGCCCCCACCCCTAAAGCAAGGAGTGGTAAGCCACCTCCTTACGGAAAAAGCTCACAATGACTTCTTTACTCCACTTCCCAGTCCTGCCCAATTGCATGTGCCCCTAGGAGGAAAACTTGCCTTTCATGCAAAAATCTGAATGTCCATCACTCAGGACCGATGGGTCCTCAACATTGTATCCCAGGGGTACAAATTTTATTTCCACTCACTGCCAACCCCAAGCGGATTTCCAGACCTTCCTCCAAAAGAGTGGGCAGAGTCTCAAAACCAAGTACTTTCCATGCTCAATATCAGAACTATTCAGCCTGTTTCATTAGAACAGAGGGGTCAAGAATTCTACTCCAGACTCCTCCTGTTACCTAGGAAAGAGGGCTGTTGGCACCCAATCCTGGATCTTTCAATTCTCAATACCTTCCTGGTGGTACCAAAGTTCAAAATGCTTACCCTGCAACAGCTTCTTCCTATGCTAGCCAAGGATGCCTGGTTAGTCACCCTGGACTTAAAAGAAGCCTATCTGCACATCCCCATAAGGGAATCATACAGGAAGTATTTACATTTCAGGGCAGGATCTATGCATTATCAGTTCTCTGCACTTCCCTTTGGCTTATCTACTGCGCCCAGTGTATTCACAAAATGCCTGGCTCCAGCCATTGCATACCGCAGGCAGAGAAATATCCAAATTTACCCGTACTTGGACAACTGCCTGATTCAGGCGGACAGTCAGGAATTGCTGCTGCAGCACCTGGCATTTTTTAAAAAAAAAAAAAAAACCTTCTCACTTTCTTGGGATACACCATCAACGTAAAGAAATCACAACTGGTACCCAGTCAAAAGATTGTATTTCCTGGTAACAAGCTTGGGCACAACTTCCCAGATGGCATTCCTCACTTCAGAAAAGCAAGTCTGTCTGGCAGACTACTTCAAACAAATGGCCACCAGAACCCAGCTGTCTGCCAGAAAAATACTGCAAGCCCTAGGGTTCATGGCCTCATGTATACTGCTAATTCCATATGCAAGACTGCATATGAAGAAACTTCAATGGTACTTAAGTCTTTGGTGCCAACATTCTCAGGACCTGGAAACAGTCATTCCTATCATACCCCGTCTAAGGACAGAGTTCCTTTGGTGGGCAGAAGCATGCAACCACAACAAGGGACTGCCATTTACTCAACCCCACGCCACCCAGACCCTGACCACAGACACATCAGACTATGCCTGGGGGGTTCACATGGCTGGCAAATGTATTCAGGGCCACTGGAGCCCAAGTCAAGTTAATCTACACATCAGAAAGAGATGCTAGCTGTACAGAATGCCCTGACAGCTTTCAGATCCCTACTCTTTCCAGGACAACTGCTAATAAAAACAGACACCACAGTAATGTGGTGCATCAACAAGCAGGGTGGGGAATCCATTCCTACCCACTCTGCAGGTTAGCCATTGCCCTGTGGAACATGGCCTTGGACATCCAAGTCCATCTACAAGCTCAGTTCCTGCCAGGCAAACAAAACTCACTGGCAGACGACTTAAGCAGAAGTCTCCTAGACCCACACGAGTGGAAATTGGAGCTCAGCACGTTCAACCTTCTGATTCAGAAATGGGGGACCCCAGAGGTGGATCTCTTTGCCTCTCCCTACAACCACCAGTTCAGCAAATTCTGCAGCAGGAATCCTTACAGCAGGACCTGGAAAGTGGATGCCCTATCCTTTCAATGGGAAAAGCTCTCAATCTATGCCTTTCCCCCTCTGCCCCTTCTTTCAAGATAAAACAAGACAAACCAAGGACAATTCTGATTGCCCTGGACTGGTCACGCCAGCACTGGTACCCATGCCTGCACAGCCTGAAAATGGTGGCACCCTGGCACCTACAACAGACCCCCCAACCCTGCTCTGTCAGCAGGAGGGACAGATTTTGCATCCACAATTGCAAACCCTAAATCTTGCAGCCTTGCTTATTCCTTGAATTCTCCACCAGCATACCTAAGCGAACAGGTGCTGGACATTATCCTTGAAGCCAGAAGGCCCAGTACAAGGAAATCCTATGCTGATAAGTGGAAAAGGTATTGTTCCTGGATTCATTCTAAAGGAGAGTACACAGCACTGCCCTCCTTACATCTAATCCTGGGTTACCTAGCAGAACTACTCCACAGAGGCCTATCCTTCTCCTCCATTAAGATCCATGCCTCTGCCATCCCGGCTCATTACAACACTGAGCTACCTCTATTCTCTCACCCTCTCATCAGACAGTTCCTGAGAGGGGCACGCAACTTAAGGCCACCAAGGAGAGCACCCACTCTGCTTGGGACCTTAACTTTGTACTGGAAAACCTCACGCCCCCCCCCCCCCTTTGAACCTGCTGCTTCAGCAGCGCTAAAATTCCTCTCTCGGAAAACAGCCTTGCTTCTAGCCATCACTTCAACTAGAAGAGTGTCTGAGCTACAAGCACTGATGGCTGTGGAACCCTTCATTATTTTCCATGCTGCTAGGGTTTCCTTCAGGACTTAACCCTTCCTTTATGCCTAAAGTGGTGTCCAGTGTGGCTGTCAACCAATCCATCCATTTGCCAACCTTCTTCCCTAATCCTAAAAACAAAGGGGAGAGAATCCTGCACTCTTTGGACGTGCACAGACAGCTCAGATCCTACCTTGATAGGACTAAGCACTTCAGAAAATCTGACCAGGTACTAGTCAGCTTTGCAACAGGGGCAGAGGGCAAGGCCATTTCAAAACAAATGGATAGTGCACTGCATCCATTTCTGCTACAAGCACCATGGAAAGCCAACCCCTCAGGGGGTCAGAACACATTCTGCTAGGGCAACATCTACCTCTACAGCATTTCTCAGGGAGTCCCTACCAGGGGCATTCTGGAAGCTGCTACCTGGAGTTCTGTGCACACCTTCACCAATCAGTACCACCTGCCTATCTTTTCCAAATCCAGGGCAGGTTTTGCTACAGCAGTCTTGCAAGGCTTACTAGCCAGCCCTAACTCTTCTTGACTGCCTCTGTCCTTCCTCAGCTGTGGGAATCCACCCAAGTGTGATATCTGCAACATTGAAACAGGAAGAACATAGTACAGTTGTGTAAACTTACCATAAATGTAGATGTTCAAGTGTATTCACTGTTGCAGTCCTGGTTTCCCCCCATAACTTAGCTCCCTGTTTGGGGGCTTCTGACATTTGAGGCAACAAAAACTGATGTAATGGCATTGGCTGCCTGTTTTTATACTCCTGATGACCTGGCGTGAGACCTGGAGTGACAGCATCCGATGCAGAAATACTAAGTCTCTGGTATTCGGGCCGACTGAGGGCTTATCTGCAGGCAGATAACCGAAGTGTGATGATTGCAACAGTGAATACACTCGAACATCTACATTTATGTTAAGTGTACACAACTGTACTTTCCATGCCCATGGTAAATCCTTGGAGTGTTTGAAAATAAAACCTGTAAATTCAAAAAAATGGTAAAGTGCCTTAAATAAACGACCAATAAACCCAAAAGGAATGCACTGGTAAGGCAAGCTGGTATCAGTCAAGAAAAAATTATTGTTGACACCAAAGCACACTGACAAAAAAGATAAATCCACACAAACACTTTAACTGTTTTCACCGCATTTTCGTCTTATAACTTCATCAGATGAGCGTACCAACACTTAAATCCTTGATTAAATACAAAGTCTAAAAACCTAAAAGCCATTCAAATGAATTGAATGATTAAGAAACCACAAAAATAAAAGGAACAGTGCATTTCTCAATAGTCACATAAAATCGCTGTTTAAAAATCAGTTAGTTAAAAAGAACTGTTTAAAAACCTTAAACACAAAACAGACATTTGAACATGTTAATACTTCGTAATAAATATGTCTATAAAAATACATTGAATAATAAATATGTAAAATCCGTATTTAAATACAATGTGTTGTGTTAAAACCTATCTAATTATACCAATAGCACCATCTACTGACCAAAGTTGTGAATTACAATTTGGCAGATCTCAATTTTAACACGGGTTTCAAAGTGCATTTTCATTCAAACCAAGCTATGCATTTGATTCTAAAATTAATTGCCAATATAATTCCCTATATTCAAGACTGGTTTCCCAAGGACTACCCCTGGGATCTATAGGTAACACTTCTATAGCATAAAAACCAAAATTGGCATTAATACAAGTTTGATTGTGTCTGTACATCACAATGTTAATATTTTTCTTTCTGATGTCGTACATATGTTCATAAACCCGCATTTTAAGTTTTCACTCAGTTTTTCCTACATAAAATGCATCACATTGATCGCATAAACCTAAATAAACAATGCCATTTGTACTGCAATTCACATACCCCCTGGTTTTAATAGATTTGTTCTTACATTTTAAATGTCATTTCCCCTACCTTTATGTAGGGACACTGGGCACAGTTGCTGCACTTGTATGTGCCTCTCTTTCTAGAATGCTTACCTTTATATCTAGCTGCACCACCTTCTAAGATTGACTTTATATTCTGACCCTTCTTATAAATGCATTGAAAGGGGTTCTCAAATATGTTGTTTAAATCAAAAATACTTTATTCCATCCATCTTGTATGATGTCCTTAACAAGTTTAGCCTCTCCATCATACATAGCAGTCAATGCCTTATAAGTCATGTCTCCATCCTTCTTTTTCAGGCCAGTGTCTACAACACCTTTTCCCAATATAGGTGCAAACCTTGTATTCCTGGCCTCCACAACTTCATGAAGTATCTCATCTAAAGGAGTATCTGTGTGCCCCCTAGCTTTTAAAAAGTTTCAAGTTTTGTACCTACATTATGGTAATGCACATCCCTTTTACCAAAAAAAGTGTGGTGAAGGGACAATTTTTACACCTTAGAAGGATGATTTCTGATACTGAAGATTATAAAAAAGAATGTATCTATTTAATAAAACTTTTTAAATCTAGGGGGTACCCAGATACTCTTTTAGATGAGATACTTCAAGAAGTTGTGGAGGCCAGGAGTGCAAGGTTTGCCCCTATATTGCGAAAAGGTGTTATAGACACTGGTCCGAAAAAGAAGGATGGAGACTTATAATAAGGCATTGATTATTATGTATGATGGAGAGGCTAAACATAAGGACATCATACAAGATGGATTGAAAAAGTTTGCCAATATTTCTGATTTAAATAACATATTTGAGAACCCCTTTAAATATATTTGTAAGAAGGGTCAGAATATAAAGTCAATCTTGGAAGGTGGTGCAGCTAGATATATTGATACAGATTCTAGAAAGAGGCACATATAAGTGTGGCAACTGTGCCCAGTGTCCCTACATAAAGGTAGGGGAAATGACATATTTAAAATGTAGGAACAAATCTATTAAAACCAGGGGGTTATGCAAATTGAAGTACAAATGACATTGTTTATTTAGCTTTATGCGATCAATGTGATGCATTTTATGTATGAAAAACTGAGAGAAAATTTAAAATGCTGGTTTATAAACATATGTACGACATCAGAAAGAAAAATATTAATGCGTTATACAGACACAATCAAACTTGTATTAATGCCAATTTTGTTTTTTATGGTATAGAAGTGTTACCTATAGATCCCAGGGGTGGTCCTTGGGAAACCCATCTTGAATATAGAATTATATTGGCAATTAATTTTAGAATCAAATGCATATCCTGGGTTTGAATGAAAATGTATATTTGAAGCCTGTGTTAAAATTAAGATCTGCCAGGTTGTAATTCACAACTTCAGTCAGTAGTTGGTGCTATTAGGTTTTAACACAACGCATTGCATTTATATATGGATTTTATGTATTTATTATTTAATGTATTTGTATAGATATATGAATTTATTATGATGTATTAACATGTTCAAATGTCAATGTTTTGTGGTTTTTAAACAGTTCTTTTTAACTAACAATGATTTTTAAACAGATTTTATGTGACTATTTAGAAATGCAATGTTCCTTTTATTTTCGTGGTTTCTTAATCATTCAGTTCATTTGATTGGCTTTTGGGTTTTTAAACTTTGTATATCAAGGATTTAACTGTTGGGTACGCTCATCTGATGAAGTTATAAGACGAAAACTTGGTAAAAACAGTTAAAGCGTTTGACAAAAAAGATAAATCCACACAATGTGCTTTGGTGCCAACAATAATTTTTTCTTGACAGATATCCAGCTTGCCTTACCAGTACCTTCCTTTTGGGTTTATTGAAAATAAAACCTACAAAGTACATAGAGATTAATTTAATCGATTTTAGAAGTGAATCATTTATATTCCAACCCTGTCTAGAGAGACCCAAAATCCAGAAGTCAGGAAAGTTGTCTTCTGGAAGTTATTGATTAGAAGCCCAAATAATAGTGTTAGTGCTTGTCTACTGTAGAATAGTGTGTGTGTTGTACCTTTAAGAAGCTTTTCAAAGGACAGCACGTGCATATAAATAGCAAGCGTGCTAGCTTCAGTGCCATTTGAGAGTGCAGCCAGAGAGTGAGCATGTACGAGTGCAATAGCTAGTTTGTTTATAAGTTTGTCTAAGTTATTAAGCCTCAGTCCCGATGTGTTTGTACATCATAAAGCTGCTTGAACAGAACCCATGAATGCTCTTCTGTTTTGTCCTGACTGGGCAAGTGACATGTTGTCAGAATCAGAATTCCAGTGACTGCTTTTCAGAGCTATGACGTGCAGAGTTAACAGTGAAGGTAAACTAAGTAAACAGAGTACAAAAAAGGTCCAGAAACGAACTAAAGGTAATGAAAGCTTGCACAAACGGTTTATTTTATAAAAGAGTTAAAACTGAGCATTACAAGGGCACAAACCACATTATTAAACAAACGAGAGGCACAAACATGTATTAATTAAACAAAATGTGTAAAATTACGATATTTGATAAAACGATGATCAGAAAAGCGCATGAGGGGTTTGGAATTACGTCAGAATTGCAAAATGAACGTGTTTAAAGTAAAACAAGCATGTTTAGAGTAAAATGAGCACTAGAAAGGTATGATGGGCATGAAAAAAGAATAAATGTGCAAAATGAATGTAATACAGGGCAAAAAGGGCACATTGAGCATCAATAAAGCAAGACAGCTGCATGTTTTTTGGCAAAGTACTGTGTTTTGGCATAACTATTTTGCATTGTGTTTAGGGCCTAACTAGACTTATTTGAAGTAGCTGTGCATTTATTCCAAAGAGTGTGTGTGCAAACTGAAACTATTTCATAAAGTGCAGTCAAAATATAGCCATTTTGAAAAGTTTCTTGTGCTGGGTGTGTCTGTTCGCAAAGTGCCACCATTATAGAGTGTTTATTGCATCATAAAGAGTTGTTTAGCAAAGTACAGTCATTTGGGAAAGTTTCAGTGTGCTGTGTACTGTTTATTCGCAAAGTGCAATCGCGTCAAAATGTTTTCGGAGCTGCTTCTTCCCAGTTTATTTGCAAAGTGCAGTTGTTTTGAAATGTTTGACACTGATGAGAGTTGATGTCTTGCAGTACAGCAGTTTCAAGAGTATTATTATTTCAGTAGTATTCTTGTGCCCGAGAGACTTATTTTGCAAAGTTCAGTGATTCAGAGGCTTGTTGTGCTATTGGGCATAGTTGCAAATACTGGCATAAATTTCTGGCATATGTATGCATGTGTGTGTGTGTTTGTGCATACTTGCAAAAGCCTTCATTGGTATGTGTTAATATGGCAGAGGCATTTCACAGACCAGGTCCACTTGTATTTGATCTAAATAGTGCAGAGAATTAGAGAATATTTGAGCAAAAGTATGATATTTTTATACAAGCAGCTTATTCTGACAAAGATGCACTCACCAGGGCATTTATTTTGCTAAAGCTAGCTGAGTTGGAGGCTATTGAAAGAAAACGTTCATTTGTGTATGCACCAGCAGTGTATGAGGGAGAACGTGAAAAAAGCAGTCATATTGTTGTACAGGCTGAATCAAGGGAAGACCCCGAGTGTTTGAAACGCAAATTCATGGAAATGTGTAACCCACAGACAAATGTTACATTAGAGAGGTATTTGTTTTACACTAGAGATTAGATAGAGATTAGAGATAAGACTTTTGAAGCTTGTATTTCTGACCTGAGAAACAAAGCTAAAGCGTGTAGGTTTGGTGATTTAAAAGATGAGTTAGTAAGTGGGACAGACTTGTGTGTGGTATCAATAGTGAGAGAGATTTTGCTTTGTGACAGTGATTTAATGCCGAATAAAGCTATTGAGATTTGTCAAATCCATGAAGTTGTGGAAAGGCACACAAGTATGCTTGTAAGTGCTAAGAGCATGGTTTCAGCAGGCTCCAGAGCAAATGTCGACAGCATGCAACACACATGGCTAGCAGAAGCAGGCCTAAGCACATAGCACCTGCCACCCCTGCAGGCTCCTCCAGTAAAGCCCATAGTTTTCCAGCATGTTCTAAGAAAAGGGCATATTCAGTGCAGTTCAAGGGTGAGTCAGCAATACCTAAATCGAGCTTTAATGTTGACTGTCGCAATTGGGGTGCCAGTCATGAGCCTAAAAGAGAAAAATGCTTAGCATTTGTTCAGCAATGCCACAAGTGTTTTAAAAAAAAAAAAAAAAAAAGGAACCATTTTCAAAAGTTTTGCAAATCAAGTAAATCTCACACAGTTATAAAGAAAGGTTATTTGGAAAAGCAAGTTGATCACATAGCTGCAGTTCTACTTTCTACATAGATGGTGTATCAGTAATTGGTGAAACGGTTGATGCAGTAAATATGTTGGCAAAGAAGTGTTTTGTACTGTCCAGATCAATGATAAATCCACCGAGCTCAAAGTAGACACTTGTTTGAAGTGTAATGTTATGTTAGCAGACACTTTTGCTAAGGTGAGAGCTGGTGAACAACTTAATGTGGTCAGTTGCGTGAAACTTGTTGCTTATGGAGGTGAAGAAATTAAAACTAAAGGCTTGGTAGTGCCTTCATGTTTGGCTAAGAACTGCTACATCTTACTATTTTATGTAGTTCGAAGACCTGTGCAGTCATTGTTGGGTCTCAGAGACAGTTTGAGAATGAATCTGTTTTCCTGTACCAAAGTTCATCATATAAGCACATATCCTAGTTCCGATTTTACTGAAGCTATTTTCTCAGAGTATGCTGATGTTTTTTATGATAACTTGGGCAAACTTCCAGTTGTGTATTCTATGACATTAGACCCCAGAGGTCAATTCAGTGGAGAGACCGGCAAGAAAAGTTCAGATAGCTGTGCAGAATAAAGTCAAAGCTCAGTTGGATAAAATGGTGCAGTAAGGTGTGATTTGTCCAGTTACAGAACCAACTGAATGGGTGTCACTCATGGTAGCAGTGCACATAAAAAGGCTCAGATGAAACAAGAATATGTATTGACCCAAGAGATTTGAACAAAGCATTAAAGAAACCACATCATCCCATGTGTACAGACGAAGTCACAGCCGTAATACTGAATGCCACTGTTTTTTTTTTCTGTCTTGGATGCAGAAAGTTCATTTTGGCAAGTGATACTTGATCACAAGTCTTCAATACTGACTTTTAGTACCCCATTTGGAAGATATAGATTCCTCAGGATGCCATTTGGAATAAATTTTGCAAGTGAAGTCTTTCAGCATGCACCAGAGCAATTTTTTTGTGTTATCCTTGTGCCATAATAGTAGATAATTTATTGCTTGGAGGCAATGGTGAGGCAGAGCATGACAGGAACCTTAAAGTCCTAGACAGAGCATGTGAAGTGAACTTAAAGCTCAATCCTCTGAAGTGCAAATTCAGACTATCAGAAGTTACATATGTAGGTCATTTATTTACTAGCACTGGCTTGCGACCAGACCCATCTAAGCAAACAGCCATTCTTGAGATGCCACCACTACCAGATAATGTTCAAGCTCTACAATATTTTCTTGGTATAATCGACTATTTAGGCAAGTTTATACCAGACATCAGTGAGGTGACAGTGCCTTTGAGAGAGCTGACACACACAAATGTAACATGGTCTTGGTTGGAACAGTACTACAGATCATTTGAAGACCTTAAGCAGAAAATTGCCACCCCACATACATTAAGGTACTATGATGTCAATAAACCAGTAAGTATTTCCTGCGATACTTCAGAATTTGGAAATGGCGCAGTTATTCTTCAAGAAGGCAATCCAGTAGCCTGTGCATCTAAACTGTTACCCAAACTGAAATGCAGTATGCTCAAATTGAAAAAAAAAAACTTTTGGCAATAGTATTTGCATGTTCAGGGTTTCATGATTATATCTATGGTTGAAACTGATCACAACCTCTAGTTACTATTCTAAAGAAGCCGAGGCATTCAGCTCCAGCAAGATTACAAAGAATGATGCTCAAATTGCAAAAGTACTACTTCAAAATGGTCTATACAAAAGGCAGATTTCTTTATCTGGCTGATATCTTATCCATATCGCCCAGAAATACAACGGTACAGCTTGATGCAGAGAATTTTGACACTGTCATGGAAGTGCATAATTTTTCTACCACTAAACTTGATGAGCTGAGAAATCATAAGACTAATCCAATTTTGCAAAAGCTCAACCACTACATTAATGTTGGAGCTGTCAAAGCAGTCTAGTGTACCACCTGAAGTGTAAACTTATTTTCCTTACAGAGATGACATGTTTGTGAAAGATGGCATTATTTTTAAAAGTGCTGAAATTGTCATTCCTGCTTCCTTACAACATGAATATATCCAGATTTTGCATTGTGGCCACCTAGGTTCTGAATCTACCAAAAGAAGGACGAGAGAACTAGTATTTTGGCCTTTTCTAGTAAAAGACATTGATAAAGTACTTTTCTTCTTCTTCAGTATGCAGTAGTAGTACTAAACCGCATTTGCAGAAAGAAACCACTTCAGTTAAGTCAAGTTCCTGAACTACCTTGATCAACAATAGCCACTGATATATTCGAGTGGAACAATCAGCATTACTTAGTGTTGGTAGATTCTTATTCAAACTGGTTTGAAATATATTTACTATCTAATCTGATGCCCACTGCTGCTATCACCAAGTTGAAAAGTAATTTCTCAGTCCATGGTAGTCTACACACAGTTATTTCTGACTGGTACCCAATTTACCAGTCATTTGTTTCAGAAATTTGCAAAAGAGTGGGATTTTGTACATGTTGCTAGTAGTCCAGAATATCCACAGTCAAATGGACTAGCTGAACATGCAGTACAGAGTGCAAAGCAATTAGAGAAGTCAAAGCACAATATTACCGATGTTTTGAATTTAAAGTCCGAAGGTAAAAAGCGTTGACAGACACAGCACAAAGGTAAAACCAAGATTAATTCCAGACATGAACTACTCCAGTAAGACCAATAGTTGTTAGTAAGAACAGCAAGACTGAGGGTATGTCTATTTTTGTGGATAGACATCTACAAAAAGTAGTACCAAATGGTACAACATATATAAAAGAGAGCTATGATTGTATAAAGAAATTAAATGATTTACAAGTCTTTGTTGCAGATATACTAGTAACTCTTGATATAAATTCTCTTTACACTATGATTCCTAACAAAGAAGGGATGAAAATGGTTAGAATGGGATTGTTGCAATCTAAAGCATTTTCTACAAATAGTGTAAGTTTGCTCATGGAAATGATAGATCTTGTTTTATCATATAATTTTTTAGAATTTTATGATGAATTGTTTGTACAAGTCAATGGGGTGACTATGTGTGCTGCGTTAGCACCTAGTTATGCCAATTTATTTATGCAAGGATGGGAGATGGCCAACATTTTTGGAAGTATTTTTGCAAAGAATATCATAAAAATGTTGAGATTTGGAATGGTTCTGTGGAAGAATTAGAAGCATTTTTAATATACATTAATAATATTTGCTCATATATTAGATTTACTCATACTTATAGTAAAGAAAAAAATAATTTTTTGGATCTTACTATCTATAAAAAGGTTGGAAGATTAGTTTCAAAAATCTATAAAAAAAAATGTCAAAATAATATGTATTTACATTACTCCAGCTTACATCCTAAGAAGACAAAATGGAATATTGTTAAAAGCCAGATTAATAGAATCAGTAATTTAACAAATGATGAAAATATTTTCGTTAAAGAAGCCAATAGTTTGCGCGATAAGATGAGTAATAGAGGATATCCTGAATATATGTTAAATAAAATCATGAATGAAGAAGTTCTGGAAACAGTGATGTTAGATGAAGTCCACACAGAATATACTATGGACTTCACGACAGCTTTAGCGGTACAAAACAGCATTGATTCTTATGAGATCAAAAATATTATTAGAAATAATTGGGCCATCTTTAAAGGTAATAAAGATCTTTTACATAAATTAGGAGATGAACCCAGATTTGTGCAGAAGAGAGCTAAGAATTTTAAAGATTTTTTTCAAACTAAGTTAAACAAATGCAAGGTAATAGAGGAGAAAAAAGGCATGTTCAAATGTTTTAATTGTAATTATTGTCAATTTTTATATACAGATAGCAATGAAATATTATTAGGAAAAACTATAGTGAAAGTTCCAGGCAAATTTACATGTAAGTCCAAAAATGTAGTTTATTTATTAGTATGCTTAGAATGCATGTGCTTCTATATTGGTAGAATGAGTAGAGAATTATATAGAAGGATATATGAGCATCACTATGCAATAGGTAGAGGTGATGCAAAAAATGCAATGGCCAAACATTATATGGATAAAAAATGTAAAAATAATTTTAAATGTTTAGTTATAGATTCAATTCATCCCAAAGTTGTAAACAATATTGAAGAGCTGGGTTGGCTTGAATACTGCTGGCAAGTGAGATTAAATGCATGTTTCTACCCCAGACTAAATAATAGAGAAGAATTTATTATGTATTTAAAAAGAAAGGGGCTTAAACACTAGCATTTAGTATTCTTGTCTTTTTAACCAATTAATTCCAATTTATGGGTTAATTATGTTTTAATTGATGTTAGAATGATATTTAAGTGTATTGTATTTGTTTCACCACTAGTCTGAAGAAATCTCCGATGTTAGGAGATGAAAGCGCTCACTTGTGGTTGATTTCTAGAGTGGTTCGTGTCTGGAATCAATCTTGGTTTTACCTTTGTGCTGTGTCTGTCAACGCTTTTTACCTTTGGAGTTTGTTTTGCGAATTAGCGTTTTTCTGGCTGCTTTTGTGGATTTGATGTTTTGAATTTACTCAGTCTCAGAAATATACCATTGACGGTATACCTGGTTCGCCTGCTCAGAGACTTCTGTTTTGGCAAACCAGAGCAAAGTTGCCTATCAGTTCCAGTTTGTTGAGGCCTAAAGTTAAGAACAGTCAAAGCCCAACTATTCAGAAAGCGTTCTTTCCAGAAGTTCATCTATGGTAAAGCAAGCAGATTTCTACACCCATTGAAAAGAGGAGAAGACTGTGAGGATACAAATGGTGACAAGTTTAGACCGAATTGGTCAAGTAGCAGGTATATGTGCTGAGCTGAGAACCTACTTCATAGAATCTGAGGGTGTGGAGTACATGAGAAATCGCAGGCATCTTCTTCCTGTATCAGAATCGAAATCGCAGCATTGTTCCTGTGATAGACACTATTTTTCTCAGAGCAATCCAGACAATGTTCCTGTTCAGAAAGTGTCTCATCTTATTTCCATTCCTTATGAGGCTCCTGATGTCCCCAAAGTTGAACATTCAGCAGAGATGGTCCTAGTTGCTAGACCTGATTGTCACACGATTTGGTCATATTTCCAGACCTAGTGTGAAATACACAGCATCCTGGACATAATTGTCTATATGTATTTAGTTTTGTATAATTGAATGACAAAGAATTATTTGCATCAATTGCTTGTCAGTCAGTGTCATCAATATTGCATGACTCATTTCTTAGAGGGAGGATGTGGAATAATGTATGTTGTTCCTTTAAGAGGTGTTTCAAAGGTCAGCATGTGCATATAAATAGCAAGTATGTGCTAGCTTTAGTGCCATTTTGAGAGTGCAGTCAGAGAGTGAATTTGTATGAATGTAATAGCTAGCTTATTTATAAGTTTATCTAAATTAGTTAGTAATCCTCAATGCTGATGTGTTTGTACATAATAAAGCTGCTTGAAGAGAACCCACAAATACTCATCTGTTTGTCCTGACTGGACGAACGACACTACCTTTTGGAATTAGTTATGGTGCACCGCCAAATCATGTGAAAATAATCTGCCTTAAATGCATTGTATTGCCATCACCTACTGGTAGTTGCCCAACCCCTGGTGAACAGGTCGCTAACGATTTACAAGTTTAAGAAACGTGAAATGATGAATTTTTAGTTGGTTGTGGGAAGATTAAGGTAAGAAACTTTACATATTTTGGGGGCAACATCCTCTTAAAAATGTACCCCATAGCTTCATAATTAAGTACTGTACCTGCCCTTGCAGACTACTCTAAACCTAGCCAATTTCCTTTTTTGTCTTTGAAATAACCTATTCCTTTGGTTAGAAGTTGGCATCTGACCAGACTTCCCTAGGTGTTTCTTTCTGCTTAGATCCCCAGTCTTTATAGAACAGACTTATTTTAACATTGCCTGAAACTGTTCATAGGTTCATAGGTTAGTACTAGGCTAACTGCCCTTGCGAGCCATTTTAAGCCTAGCCAGTTATCCCCCGTGAGATTCTTGTACCTTGTGTTTGTAAGGCAAACACCTTACTCATTAGGCCACCCTCCCAATTATTAATGTTATAACTTAATAGTACAAGCATGTTGCTGTTTAGCTCATTTTGAGCCTTTTATTTGTTAATGATGTATTGTATTTGTAAACATTGCCACCTCCACAGGTTATTCTTCTGTAAACTTTCACCATAATGAGTTATTTCATTTTATTCCCACTGTGGCACCAAATCTGGAGAAGACAGAAAAAAAATGCCTGCCTTGCTCCAGCCTGTCCAGTGCAGTTTTCCCCTCAATTAGGGAGGCACTATTGTTCCAAATTCTTTTCCATTATAGGCATCTCCCAAAAGAGGGATTACCGTGCAATGTCCCCCCCACCCCCAGCCTCCTATCCTCTAGGGCATCCAGCATTGTATAAGGGCGGGGGAGCGCTCTAGTAGTATATAGTTCAATGTAAAGCCACAAAGGTCTTGGGGAGATTCTATCTCTAACATAGGCACATTTGGCTAGTGGAAGGGAGGCAGCTTCATTAGATAAAATATGTGCTGCAGGTTTTGTATATATTATTTGACTTTTCATGATAATTGCCCCATGTAGTCTCAGGCAACCAAAGCAAATGCTTTCCTGAAATCAGTCAGAATCGTAACCTCACTTACATTCTTTTGCCAGCACTACCTTTGAACATTGAGCCACAGCCTGATAAGATCTAGGTTCCTTGTTCTGTATGTCATTTAAGCTTATCACATGGGGAGAGAAGGTTTGTAAGTATGCAGTTCAGTCTATTTGCCAGAATTTTGGCAAACCTTTTTAATTCTAGATGTAGAAGAGAGATTGGACTTGAACTGCATGGGTTTGATTGGACTTAAACTGCATGGGTTTGCTTTTGTCTTTCTGTGGTTTGGGGAACGTAAGTATTTTTTTACATCCAGTGCATCTTGTGGAAGCTCTCCATTATTTTTTCCTCTTAGAATAATCTTCTCAATGGATCCATTGGCTGCATTTTAAATGGCTTATAGAAATCAGGCAAGAGTCTATCTAGCCCCAGAGCTTTACCAGAATCAAGATTTTCAATTGCACTCATAATTTCTGTGCCTGAGATTGGTTTAACCAGACAGAGCTTCTCCTCGTTTACCTTCCTGAGTTGTATCTCAGGTAAGATGTAAGTGGGTCTTCCAGACTGCTTATAAACTAGTGTCTGCTTGGGTCTTGTGCGCTCTTTAGACAAAATCTCCTTGATTCTTCCCGGGTCATAAATAAGAATGTTATCATAGTTTTACAGGGCTAAGATAGACATTTCCTTGTCTTTTTTTCGTGTGTCTTTGGGCAGTGAGTTTTGCCATGGATCCACTCAAACGTTGTGTATCTGTTCCATTTGTCTTGAATCTTCTGATAGTCAGACTTGTCTTTTCATATCATTAAGCTTCATATGGTAGTATCTTTTCACTAAATACTGATAGTTTGCATTCTGTTTCTAAGTTTTTTACCTTGTGTTATAGTTGGACAGGTTCTGTTTGTATATTCTTTAATCTCTCAAGTTAATTGTTTAGTTAGCTCTGTAATAGTTTAAAGTGTCAGTGGCACAACAGATAGCACACACTCGGATGCAAAAGGCTGTGAGTTCTATTCCCACAATAGGTGGATCGCTTACTGACTCTGCAGTACAGCATACTTTTAGGGTGCTGCATTTTTTTAGTATGTCATCCTTCAGATGAGAAGTTTAAACAGAGGCCCTATCTGCCTCACTTGGTAGTAGCTTAAGTAGGTGTAAAAGATACCATGTCACCTATCAAAAAGAGTAGAGGAAGATGTTCATCGTGTTACACTGCTGAAGTCATTACACTTGGGTTATCCTGCCGTCAGGCGGTTCCCCAGTCGGCCTGAGTTCTAAAGTCTAGGTCCGGCGTCGGTTGCTGTCGCCTCCTCCCTGATGTCAGTGCGACAGGGGTATATAAGCTGCAGCCGATGCCATTTTCTTCAGTCTTTCTTGTCACGCGGTGCCCGAAGCAGAAGCAGTTCGCAAGTGCCGGTTGGCCGACTCCTGAGATTTTCATTCCGAATCCAGAACCGAAGTCTTCTACAAAGCTAAGTACCCCGTTGGGGAAACTTTTTCTTGCCTCAGACCGATGTCAGTAAAAGTTAATAACTGTATTTCTTGTGGGAAGCAAATACCTCATAAGGATTTCCACTCCTATTGTATTCCATGCCTAGGCACAGACCACGATGTCACTGGTTGTCGGTTTTGTGCTAGGTTTAACAAGCGCACTATTAAACATCGGTTTGATTTTGCCCGACATTATTTTGGCAGAAAATTCAATTACACCATGCCGTCGGAACTTCCGATGACCGGAATACATAAAAAGCACAAAGACAAGGACAGGCATCCGAGGCCCAAAACTGACGATGAGGCCTCTTCTAGGCCGGTCGCCGGTTCTCTGGTTTTCAGCGAGGCACCTGCGCAGCCCCTGACGACTGCTTCCACAGAACCACAGACCGCCTCCGACTCTCACGTGGAGCTGGCTGGGCCTTCGGACGCTCTAGGTTGTCAGCCTACCGAAACTAACCCTTCAGAGGGTACCGAAGTAGCTGAGCAATCCACAGCCTCAGAGGGTGTTTTCAGACCTACCCAGTTAACCATTAAATCCTCTGCTAAGTCTATGGCCCCTTTAAAAACAAAGAAACAGATGCGGCATTCTCCAGGACAGGCTTCCATGCCTAAGAGACAAATGCTCAAAATGGCCGAAGACCTAATCACCCTGATCAGGGGGTCCCATTCCCCCCCCCCCCTGATAAAAGGCCCAGACAGGATGCAGACTATGAATCTTCCGACCAGGTGTCCATTTCTTCAGATTCATCCTCAGACCTAGGATATTTTTTAACCCCTTATGAGGATTCTGATGCTGAGGAATCAATTCCATCAGCCTCTCCACCTGAGGACTATTCCTTTGGGGAGACCTTACATACCATGAGGGAGCATTTCCATTGGGAAGGCCAGGATTACTCAGAATCCAAGAAAAGGCTCAGAGACTTGCTTTTATTGTCTCAACACAGACCCCTTGCTATTCTGCCAGTGTTAGATATTGTGGATGATGTGTATACTGAATCCAGCTTAAACCCTGACTCCTTACCTCCAGCCCCAGTTAAACCTGATAGATATTAGAGTCCCTGACTCTCACAAATTTCTGTATAAAAGTCCTGTTGCTGACCCTGAAACTATTTCTCAGGGACCCTAAGGGATTAAGGCCTTATCAGCAAAAAAACCAGTTCCCTCTGACAGAGATTCCAGAGCATTAGACAGATGGGGCAAGAAAGTATATACGTCTGCAATTTTAGCAATGAGAGCCTTAAATTGCCAGTTTCACATGCTAAAATATCAGCAATTTTTGATGTCTCTGTTGAAACAAAAGATGCTTCCAGATTCAGATCTTCCTAATTTTAAAGAAATGCAGGATTTATTGCATGGAGCTGAACAAGTGGGAAAACATACTTTGCAATGTGGGTTTGATTCCTTAGAGGCCTCCTGTAGAGCAGCAGTTACAGGCTCTGTCATTAGAAGGCATGCTTGGTTAAAAGAACATATGTTACCAGGTCATGTTAAGGCAAAATTATTGGATGCACCTTTGCAGCGGGATGTGTTGTTTGGAGTTAAGGCAGAGGAGGTATTAAAGAAGATGGAGGATAAGGCAAAATCTATGCAAACGGTGAAGGATTTCTTAAAGGTTCAGCCTCCTCGTTTTAGCAGAAATTGGCCAACAAAGAATTGGTCCTTTCCAGTCACAGACAGACCTCAAAGGGGCAGATACAGACGTCCCAAGAGGTAGAGGTCAAGCACAAGGTCCTTACAGGCCTCGACAGTGGGGTACACCAGGCCAGAAAGAAGGGGAAGACAGGCCACAACCTTATAAAAAGCAGCCTCAATGACTTCCCACTACAGCTGCCAAACAGCTCTCTCTTGGCAGCCCCCTTAGGAGGAAAACTGGCACTTTTCTATCACAATTGGCATTGCATCACCAAAGACAAATAGGTTCTCAACATTGTATCTCAAGGTTACAGGTCCCACTTTCACACTGCCAAGGTTAAAACGAATGCCAAATCTGCCACCAAATCAATGGGCAGAGGCTCAAAAACAAATTACAGCACTCATGGACATGAGAGCTATTCAAAAGGTACCACCACAGAAGCAAGGACAAGGATTTTACTCAAGACTCTTTCTGGTTCCCAGAAGGGACAAAGCCTGGAGACCCATTCTGAATATTTCTTCTCTAAACACGAGTGACAACAAGGAAATTACTAGAATTATATCAAAAAATTGGCATATTCTTATTGCTGATCCTGACTTAAGTAAATTACTGGACAAAAGACCTAGCTTTACATATAAAAATAGCAAAAGTCTAAAAAGAATTTTATGTATTGAGCGTAGTGATAAAGATTCCAAACATTTAGAATGTCCTAGAATAACAGGCACTTTACCATGTGGTAAATGTAATATGTGCCCACTGATTACTGAAGAACAGGTATTTATACATCCAACATTAGATTACAAATTTAAACCAAGATTTTATGCTTCTTGTAACAGTGTTAACTTGATATGTTTGGCCAACTGTGAAACATGTCAGGCATTTTATATAGGCATGACCACCAGAAGATTGAGGGATAGAATATATAACCATATGTATGACATTAAGAAATCTGATCAGCGGAATGCTTTAGCCAAGCATTGTTCAGCATATGTAGGACATAGTTTTAGATTTAGAGTTATTCAGATAGTTCCTATCAATAAGAGAAGAGGCAATGTGATGAATTTAGAAAGTGGAAATTGAATGGATATTAAAATTGAGAGCACATCAAGAACCAGGCTTGAATCTATTCATCACTATTAAACCCATATTAGAATTACGCAATTTAAAATAGATAGCTATTTATTTATTTATTTGTTTATCTATTTATTTATTTGAATTTTGATTTTCTATGTTTAACATTTATAATGTAATACTCAGATATTTTATTTTTATTTTATTCTTTTCTGATGTTTTAATATCTGCATGCACTTTACATTAGTTACTTGAATGTTTTATATATATATATATATATATATATTTATTTTTTTTTTTATATACGCACACATATGTACATATTTAATTGACCAATATACACATATGATGGTGAATATTTGATATAACATATATATTTTTTATGATGTTTTATAGAAGTTTTTATTAGGTCTGTTGATTTTATTGATATGTATAATATCAACTATTTTATATATTTGTCATTACTTCATTCAGACTCTAGATTTGCACTCAAACCTAATATAATTGATTAATTGGTTGATTAGAGATACATAACCATTCCACACTATTTAAATGTAAGTGGATGTTTTGATGAATTTAGATCTGATGAAGCGTACCAGGGGTGTACGCAAAAGCACTCATCTGCTTGTTTTATTTTAATAAAGTACTTATTTCTTTCCGTGGTAGTCCGACTACATCTTTTTTGGCTACTTACCTGGATGTTCCGAAATTCAAAATGTTGACACTACAGTAGCTTCTTCCCATGCTGGGCAAA
>NC_056733.1:1462064129-1462066629 GCF_019279795.1 Protopterus annectens
ATATATATATATATATATATATATATATATTTGTGTGTGTATGTGTGTGTATGTATGTATGTATGTATATATATATATATATATATATATATGGACAGCAGGTGCATTCATGGCCATTGGAGCCCAAATCAAATACATCTACACATCAACCAAAAAGGGATGCCAGCTGTTCACGCTCTGACTGCTTTCAGACCCCTACTCTCCCCGGCGCCTCTAGTGATCAAAACAGACACCACATTGATGTGGTATATCAACAAGCAAGGAGGGACACTCTCCTATTCTCTCTACAGGCTCGCCATGACCCTTTGGCACACTGCTTCAGCCATGCTACTACATCTGCTAGCACAATTCCTGCCAGGCTCCCTAAACTCTCTGGCAGACAATTGTAGCAGATACCTGCTTAGACCCACGTGAGTGGCAGCTAGACCACAGAACCTTCAATCTTGTAACCCAGAAATGGGGCACCCCAAAGGTGTACCTCTTCGCCTCCCACAACAATCATTAGCTCAGCAGTTTCTGCACCATGGAACCACACAGCAAGGCCTGGAAAGTGGATGCTCTATCCTTCCAATTGGTAAACCTCTCTATCTATGCATTTCTCCCTCTACCACTAATTTCAAGAGTACTGCTCAAAATAAGGGAGGAAAAACCATGAGCAATCTTGATTGCCCCAGACTGGCCACACCAGCACTGGTACCCACTGCTGCGCAGCTTGCCACCATGGTACCTAGATCAGATCCCAGCACTCCTAACCCGGAAGAATGGAGAATTCATGCATCATCAATTGCAGACTTTGAACCTGGCAACCTAGCTTATTCCCTGACCTCTCCTCCAGCTTGCCAGCCTAAGCAAACAAGTCCTGAATGTTGTACCTGAAGCCAGACGCCCCAGCACTAGAAAATCGTATGCTGACAATTGGAAAAGGTTTTGCACCTGGATCCAAGCTAAAGGAGTTGAAACAGCACAGCCTTCCCTGCCTCTTAACCTGGATTACCTAGCAGACTTACTACACAGCAGTCTATCCTTCTCTTCTATTAAAATTCATGCTTCTGCCATCTCTGTGCATTACAGCACAGAGCCACCTCTCTTCTCACACCCTCTTATCAAACAGTTCCTAAGAGAGGCTAACAAATTAAGGCCACCCAGAAGAGCTCCTACCCCAGCGTGGGACCTTAACTTTGTGTTGGAAAAGCTCACCCTACCCTCCTTTGAGCCTGCAGCTTCAGCAGAGTTAAAATTCCTCTCTTCGAAAACTGCCTTACTTCTAGCCATCACTTCAGCTAGAAGATTTTCAGAGCTACAAACACTCATGACTGTAGAGCCCTTCATTATTTTCCATGCTGACAGGGTCTCCCTCAGGACTAACCCAACTTTCATGCCTTAAGTGGTGTCCAGTGTGGCTCTCAACCAATCATTTCATTTGCCCACCATTTCCCTAACCCACAAAACAAGGGGGGAAGAATTCTGCATTCTCTAGATGTGCACAGACAGCTCAGATTCTACCTGGATAGGACTAAATATTTTAGAAAAACTGACCAATTGCTAGTCATCTTTCCAGCAGGGACAGAGGGCAAGGCCATATCCAAAAAATCTCCAAATGGAGAGCACACTGCATCCATTTCTACTACAGACACCACGGGAAGCTGCCCCTTAAGGGGGGTCAGGACGCATTTCACCAGGACAGCCTCCACCTCTGCAGCTTTTCTCAGAGGGGTCCCTACCAGAGACATCCTGGAGACTGCAACATGGACTTCTGTTCATAACTTCACCAAGCATTACCACCTGCCTATATTCTCCAAATCCAGGGCAGGCTTTGCCACCGCAGTCTTGCAGGGCATCCTAGCTAGCCCCCAGAATTATTGACTGCCTCCACCCTTTTCTTCAGCTTTGGGAATCAACCCAGTTGTGATGACTGCAGCAGTGAAACACGAAGAACATAGTACAGTTGTGTACACATACTATAATTGTAGATGTTTGAGTGTATTCCCTGTTGCAGTCCTGGTTTTCCACCCTCCATTCTCCTTGTCTCTCTCTCTTCTTCACTCCTTATAGGAAATTTTTGGTATTAGTTTCTACTGGTGGTGTTCTTCCACCATAACATAGCTCTCTATTTGGGGGCTCCTGACAGTTGGGGCAAGAAAAACTGATGTAATGGCGGCTGCCTGATTTTATACCACTGACGACCTGACATCAGTCCTGGAGCGACAGCAACCGATGCAGAAATACTAAACCTATGGTATTCGGGCCAACTGAGGGCTACCCCTGGCAGGATATACCCTAGTGTGATGACTGCAACAGTGAATACACTCAAACATCTACATTTATGGTAAGTGTGCACATCTGTACTTTCTTCCTAAAGCTCTTGTCACAACATTGATTTTACATGCATACACTGCTGTCTTTCATTTAGTTTTAAGCAACATTCCATGCTGTTCAATAACTATTTAAAACACAAACAGTGCTAATGCCACTGAACAGACTTCCAAAGTGCTTTTTACTG
>NC_056733.1:1462071629-1462291629 GCF_019279795.1 Protopterus annectens
CCCCTTTTGGGATGTACCTTACCAGACACCTGCAGCAACTGGTAAGACCCCAAAAGTACCTCACCAAGAGGATCAAAGGGCTCAAACAGATGCCATATGCTGCCTGGTTAAAGAAACTCCAGCTCTACTCAGTGACATACCACCTGCTCATAGGCGATCTGTGCCTGACGTATAAAGCCATGTCCAACCCGGAATTAATGGACATGCTGCACCTCAGAAAATCCAAATCCCATCGAGCTACACACTCGAGAGACTTGAACCTCAGCACTGAAATAAATAGGACATGCTGGAGGGACAGATTCATAAACCAGAGGCTCCCTTCACTCTGGAATAAAATCCCAATCCAGGTTAGGCAGAGTCCCTCATTGACTCTCTTCAAGAGGAATCTTGATGAGTGGATGGGAGACCGTAGGTTTACCCCGGGTATCACTTCTGTGTCACTGTTAGACAGAGGCACAGTATACTAACCTCGAAAAAGGGCATAGCAAAATTAATTTAAAATGGGTGGCGAAAGCCAAACACACTCTGGCTAGGCTTATAAATGCCCTAGGGCAGATAGCCTAGTATGAACCTATGAACCTATAAATACAGTTTGCTCTCATCAGAGCTAGTTTCAGCACTAGGCAGCTGCGTAGGGCCCATGTTGACTGGGAGGGTTCCAAGTTGGCTTAGGGGTTGATAAAAGAAAAAACTTTGTTCCATACATGAAATACACTGGAAGATATCCTTAAACACAGCAGGTTATTAGGACTTCACAAGAGATTTTCTGCAAGAACACAGGAGGGCTTTAGGACCTCACAGGAGACGCACTGCAAGAACAGCAAACCTCAGTGTTAGGATGTTGTATTAACATAAAACAATGGAGATTTGAACAACATCATGGAGTCCTCAGAACAGAAGACATTTACACACAGCCAGGTATTTGGATGTGGTGTCTGCCGGAGATTTCAACAAACAGCGTGGAGTCTAAAAAATAAAAGAGATTTGAAGAAACAGCAGCCAGCGATTTGTAGCATCTGCTGGACTGGAACATCCAGAAGTAAGTGCAGATTTGTATAAATGGCAGAGGTGTGTGCGTGTGTGTGGTGCACGTGTGCATGTGTGGGCATGCGTGTGTGGCAGGTTGGTTAATTAACTTGCTCAGTCTCAAACCCTGTACCTTGATAACAGGAGACAAGAACCTGACTCTTCTATACCAGCTACCAGACTGAGTTTCAGTGCATTTTCCAAGGAATTGTAAGTTTCAAGTGAAGAGACATTTACTGTTGCTCATGCTAAGTCCATCTTCAGTGTGCACCTGTTTTGTTTATCAAATCGCCAGTGTTTGTGCTATACAGTTTGAAAGACATGCTAGTGCAGTAGCACAATAGGTACCATACTTGCCTTTGGTACAGAAGACTGAGTTTTAGTCTCACACCATATAGATGGATTGCTGATAATGTAATGTACTTTAATGGGGTTGCTGCATTCCTGAGTGTGTCCTCCTTTGGATGATATGATGAGTAACTAGGAAACCTGCTGGTGGTTTTCCAGCCATTCCTTATTGTAATATTACAGGCTTACCATTTTTTAAATGTAATTTAGGCAATCTATTCTTCAGGGCAGCACACACTGAATTTGTAGCTGAAACTCTGAAATTTAAAGTTGTTTGCCAGCAGTAACCTCTTCATTAGTTCCAAATCTCTCTAATGTGGAATTATTCAGATGACTTTTGCTTCTGCAGTGATTGTGCATAGTGACTGATACTGGATTGTAATGACAGAAGTTTGAGTGGCCTTTTATGGTTGAAATGTACTGAAATGGGTAGTTTTGTCATTATTTGTTCATGCTTTTGTCTCATTGCTTACTAGAAAAATGTTCAAAATTACAGATGTCAAACCTAAGAAAAAGCGGCAAAAGACACTATGTTCCTTTACCCTCTCCATCCAGAGAGGAGGGAGTAGATGAATGTCTCTTGAGGTCTGCTCAAGGACATTATGGCCCTGAAACCACCTTCTTTGTCTGCTCTCACACACCCCCTCCTACCCCTCAGAAAATTTGTGTTGATTCATCTTCCTGTGAAGAAATGATGAAGACTGCATCTTTCCTGACTGCCCAGTGGAGGGGAGTTATTTATTTTGGGGAGACTGTTTTAAACATTATGAAAAAATTGTGGATATTCCTGCCCCTTCACCTGTCCCACCAGTCCTGGAGGCCTTTTTGGATGCTTTCTGGTCTAACTCTGTAGCACTTGATTCACAGTGCCCTGTTCCCAAAAGGCAAGACACATTCTACAAAGTTCCAGATGAAGTTAAATTCATGGCAGGACCCTGTGGCAGACCCATGTGTGTTATTGTCCTTGGACAAGCCTTGCTGCCAAACACCAATGCCCTCCCTTCAGATAAGGACAGTAGGGACATAAGGTGGGGAAAGAGGGTCTGTGCTTCCTCTTCTCTGGCTTTCAGGACCGTTCACTACCAGAACTAGATAACCTAATATTTGTTGCCCATCCTGAACACATTAAACAAGGTAGTAGTGGATTCACAGGGCTCAGAGTCCAAAACAATTCTGTCTTTGGTTAATCAGGCTACTCACGTGGCCAGACACAGTATAAAATGTAGTTATGATGCTGTTGAGGCCTCCAGAGCAGTTGCTACTGTCATTCAGAGGAAAGCTTGTTTGTACAGCCAACCAGTGCCAGAGGATTTCACAGCCATACTCATTGATTCACGTTTAGACTAGAATCTTTTGTTTGGCCTATAGGCAGCCAGCTTATTGTAAAGCCCTACAGGAAAAAGGCAAATCTGTGAAAGACTGCAGACAGATTCTGCCTACCTCTGTACCCAGGTACCAGAGGAACTACCCTGCCCAATCCACTTTTGTTAGGAGGTAATCCAGACCACTTTAGAAACACAGGAAGGTGAACAGGAAGACATTTCCAGAGAAACCTCAGCGGGTGACCTCCCTTCTTAGAGAAGTCACTGTGACTGTCTTTCAGTTACCTACTCCCTTTTGGCTAAGGCAGTATTGTCCCCGTTGCTAGATGAAACAGAAGGGAAACCAATCTCCACAATCTACCACACAAGGTGGAGCTCATCACACAGCAGAACAGATCACTGCATCATCTGAACCTGTCATCCCTAAATCTAAGCTTATGGATGATAGTTCTCTGATCTCTTTGAGGCACCAGTTGTCATGGGTTGTACTGCAGATTCTCTGGGAAGTACTGGGACCCACCACCCAAAAATCCTACATAGCCAAATGGAAGAGATTGTCCCTCTGGTGTCAAAAAAACAATCGGGAACCCAAACAATCAGAGGTTCCTCATCTTAGATTACTTGTATGAATTCATGAGTAACAGGTCTGTCTTACTTCTCCACTAAAGTCTACCTGTTGGCTATCTCTACCTGTCTACCCCTCCATCCACCTTTTATGTCCAGGCCTGAGGTGAAACAGTTCCTAAAAGGGGTACTGCACCTAAGACCATCAAGGAAGCCCATGCCCCCTCCTTGGAACCTCAGCTTCATACTTGAAAAGCTTACTCCGACACCATTTTAACAAGCAGTTTCTTTCAGCAAATCTCAAATTCTGCATCTGGAAAACTATTGTGCTATTAGCCCTTCCTTCTGCAAGGGGAGTCTTTTCAGGCACTCATGGCCATTTCACCTTTTCTTGTTTTTCACAAGGGCAGGGTATCCCTGAGGGTTTTACCCCTTCTTCATGTCTAAGATGGTGAATGAGATGTCCTTCAGTCAGGCCATCAACCTGCTTAATTTCTTTCCCAACCCACAGAACAGGGGAGAAAGACTGCTGCACTCCTTAGCTGTACATGAACGGCTGAGATTTTATTTGGATAAAACTAAATCTGTTCATAAGTCAGACCAACTGTTTCTGTTTCATTGACTCAAAATTGCACCAACCAGTATTTAAAACCATTGCAAGCTGGATCTCCATGTCAGTATCCTTTTGTGTCTCACATGATGGCAAATTCCTGCCTACCTGCCGTCAAGCTTACTCTACCAGAGTTAATGCCAAGACAATCCAGGAAGCTGCCACTTGGTCTCCTGTTGATGCTTTCACAGAGCATTACTGAATTGAAGCCTTTTCAAGATCCAGAGCTACCTTCACTTGGTTAGTTCTCAGTGGACTCCTGGACAGTTCTTCTCTCCATTAACTGTCCTCCCTTCTGTTCCCTTGAGTTGTGGGAATCGCCGATCTTTTTGGAGTGCTATAACAGTGATTTCAGTCAGGGCGTAGTACGGTTGTATAAGAACTTAGCATAACAGTAGATGTCCTACTGATCACTGTTGCAGTATTCCTTCCCATCCCCCTCCTCCCTTTGGATACCATGTCTTTCCCTCTTACTTCTCTGTCTGCAGGTCTGTAGGACCAAGTGGTCTCCTCTCACTCCCGGTTTGGGCCCTCCTAGATGACCTAGAGGTCTTCAGGCTACTGGCTTGAAGCTAGGCTGAGGATAAACTTGCATGTTCACCTATGTACCCCTGGACTTGTGGGCTGTGCTCATATGTCGAACATACAGTCCAGGGAAGGTTAAGCTTTGGTACTCTGGCCTGACATCAGCAGTGAAAACCCATCTGTTTGAAATGCTGCAACAGTGATCAGTAAGACATTTACTGATATAAGTTCTTACACAGCTGTACTTTTTCTGTGGTAAATAGCTACAGTGATATTAAAAAAGGTCCAACTTCCTGTCATAGGTCAGCCGATACCAAAGCAGTAATGATGAGTTGCTTGCTTGCTTAGACTGCATGATAGCCTCTTGAGCAAATCACAGTTGCCATGTTTGGGATGCCTCTTGAGCAATTCACAGTTGCCAAGTTAGAGATGTCAACCTGCAAGCCAAGAAGCCATTCATCAGATGTGCTTGAAGTAGAAGAGATTTACCATGTGGTGATTATAAAGATAGCTCAGCCCTGTCTTGTGTGGATATTTGATGTCATAGGACTGCTCATTCCTTAAGTGCAGCTTGTAAAGCAGACAATGTTTGTCTTTCCTGAGCCTGTCTGTGGTATGGAACTATTGACAAGTCTTCAAAAAATGCAGACTGTTCAAAGTCCATTTTGTGAAATCTGAATGTTTAAAAAACTGACTCCTCGAACAGAGTGAAAATAAAAAACACAGTATTGGAAAAGGACTTCCAAGATGGTTGCACATTGAGTAACAGCTTAATTCTAGCTCTCCCAGTGTGATAACGGAAACTTAGCAAAGAAAGCCAGTGTACTTGAATTTCTGAGTAAATTTCAGTAACTGAGTAATAAGTGCACCTCCTGGATGCCAGGAAAGTAGAAGTACAGAGGGCCTAAAAGAAAGTCGACTACAAATGGTGATGAAAAAACAGTGACTGGGAAATGTACTGTGGCTGTTCAACAAAAAGTGCAAGCTCCAGACACGTCTTCCAGTAACCTTGAGGAAAGTGTAAAACACAGACCTGACTAAAATAAATGAAACGCTGATTAAGTATATCAACTCAAACAGTAAAAGGCTGGAAAAAATGGAAGAAGCTTTAAAGCGATAATCAGATGAGATGATAAAACCACAAAACTCAGAGGTCGAAATTAAGAAAAGGCTGGCTAAATAGTGCACAAGAAGAGATGTTTCAAAAAATAGAGTTAGAGAACAGAGCACATAGAAAAACACCTGAGATTTTCTGCTGTTCCTGAAAAGCTGGAAGTAACAGACTGTCTTCGTTCCATGAAAGCACAAATAAACTGAACTGGTTTTCCACAAAGATAATTGTTAACTGAAAGGGCACATTGTGTCTATGCTCCAATCCTGGCAATGAAAACACAACCTAGGCCTTTAATAGTAACAATGCAATCTTACTAATAGAAGGAGTTAATTCTGACAAAACTGTGGCAGAAGGACAAAGTACTAAAAGTGGTAGACAGAGTGTTTGTGGAGAAGGACTACTCATACACCAGGCAGATGAGGACTAAATTTATTCCATTATATAGGGAATGTCGAGAAGCAAACTTGAGATTCAAGTGGCTGTACCCAGCTATCTTTAAAATATTTTTCCCTGGAGGAACAAAAACATTTTTTGATGAAGTACATGCAAAGGAATAAATACACAAGTTTGTCCAACAAAAATTAAGCTGTGAAACAGGAGTTTCTGCTGCTTTCTTGTTCTTCTGGTAATAGACCACAGAAGACTGTGAAAGTGAAACCTTTCCCAGGTTTCAACAGAAAATTCTTGAGAGGGGGAAAGAAGCACAGGAATTGACTAGAATTGAGAGTGCATTGGAGATGACGCAGGGTTTGGGAGATGGAGATGAACAGGAATAGGACAACAAAATTTGGAAATATTGGACTTTCTTGGACTTCAGCTTTGTAGGGGACTTTGAAGCATATGCCCTACTTCATGTCATCAACATTTGCAGACTAGAATCAGTAACTTGGAAACTGACAAATGTGGGATTACAGAGTGATGATAGTGAAGCAAACATGACAGAACAAGAAAATCTGGAAATACTGGACTTGTTTGGACTATGTTAAACTTGTGTAGGAGACTCTAAAGCATATAACCTACTTCATGTCATTAATGTCTGGAAAAATACTCAGAAGAGGGGAAGGAGGGGAGAATTAACTTTGAGAAAAAAAATCTTAACAGTTTTAAGTGGTGCATGATTTTTCTCTGCATGTTATAAAGTATATTTTTTCAGTTATTTTTAAGTGCAGTGGGGATACTAATATAAATAGGTGCTTCTCTTTATTCTTTGTTTCTTTCTCCCCTCTCTCTCTTCTTCATTTTTAAGAAATGTAGGTACTGCAATATAACAAAAAAGAGGATCTGGTTAAAAGAGAAGAAAAAGTGTGCTTTTTCTTGCATAGGGGAATGACTGGGTTAAGGCTATTAGCTTTATAGAGTGACAAGTTTTAAGAGAAAGCAAGTAAATGAAAAAGAGTTTTGAATATTATAAGGTCTTTTTTTCTAGAAAACAGTCATGTATCTGGTTCTCATGTCAGTAGCAGACAATCTGATAGAGAAATGGATTGGAGAAAATGTTTTCTGAAAGCATTCATGTTTTCCCAGCTAGGAGAGGTATAAAGATAAGGCAAAACTAGACAGCACTTCATGGAATCACAGGCTCTACCATGCGTCTTAGCATGGATAATCTGTCTTTCCATTTAGCATGAGTCTGTGTTTGGCTGTCAGTTTGGAACTCTTGCTCCTATTAATGAGTAAAGCTTCAATATTTGAATGTAAATAGTTTTGTGTGTTAAGTTAGTAGGTTTTAGGAGGATATTGTAGGTGTGTGTATATTTTTGAGGATTTTCAATAAAACAAAAAGTTCTGCCAGATGTGACATAGGCTCGATTGGAGATGACAAGAAACAGTTGTATCAAAAGATTAACCTGCCAAACATTGCATGCTTGTAACACAAAAGCTGGAACTTCACATTTAACAAAAAGCTGTTCTGCATAAAAGGTGGGAATAATAATCCCGCAAGAATATGATTATTTCTGTAATGTCTTTAAACTTTAATGGTCTCACAGGTAAATACAAAAAAGAAAGAGTAGTGAACTATATTAAAAAAATGTAGAGTGCAAATAGCTATGTTACAGGGGACACACTTGGAAAGAAATGAACATTGAATTTGATAAAGAAAGGTTTTCAGGATGGTTATTCAGCGGAATACCTGCAGCGAAGGAAAGGAGGAGAACTTCTATTCGTATCGGAGCTCCTCTTGCAGTTAATCTAAGAGGGGAAAAAAAGACAATGATGATAGATTTGTAGTGCTAAGGGGCTACTGACGAGAGCATGATGACACTGGCATGTATTTAAATTCTACCAAAAACTTCTATAATGGAGCTAAAGAAAATTCTGGGAGAAATAATCCACTTTCTGCAACTAAAATAATGGAGGGTAATGAAGTATAAATGAAACACTGGAGCCTTCTCACGTATCTATTGAAAAGAGGAATTTAAGGAATAGATAGTAGAAATTATTCAAGAGCTAATAGGGAAGATGGAAACTTCTGAAAATATAGCTAGGGAATGGGATAAAATTAAAGTAAAATTTTAAAAATATAGGGTGAAAAGAAAAGAAATGAAGATATTATTAAGTAACAAGAATTTAGAGGGATTAACAAATATATTAAAGTATTGCAAAATAAGGGAAATCTCAGAGAACAAGAAGAGGAGCAGCTACAGAATTATAAAAAGAAAATAGGGGATTACCTCTGTAATATGCATGAGTTTAGAAAGACTGCTATTAGGCAACTGTTTTTTGATAATAACTGTAGAGCACCAAAACTTTAAGCACGACGACTCGGGCAATAGAAATTAGAAAAGGCTGTCACCAAGCTTAGGGAGCCTATAACAAGGAGTCTTGTAGAAGTACTAGAAATATTTCAGAAATTCTATGAAAGTCTGTATAAATCAGAGAAATGTGGAAATCAGGAAAAGGTACAAATGGAAATGTTTATGGAATAATTAAATATGCCAAAGCTAGGGGGGAGAGGAGGCTCAGTTACCATGAGTTAGGTTAGGAGGAGATGAGATAAAGTGTTGATGTATAACCAATCTACGGGAAAGTCCCCAGACGTAGATGGTATTCTGTGAAAGTTAGGGAAAAAAACTAAAAAAATCTGGAAGGTTTTGTTTAATACTATTTTAAGAGGAGAAGAAATACCAACATCTTGGAAGAAAGCGGTAGTAGCTGTAATTCCTAAAGAGGGTAAATATCCATCAGATCCTGCTTCATACAGGCCCATTTCAATACTAAGTCTTGATTATAAAGTATTTGTCTATAATGGCTAAAAGTATGGCAAAAGTGATGCTAAAATTGATAGATATGGATCAGTGTGGTTTTGTGAAGGGGAGGCAATCATTTGACATTAACAGAACAGTGATGATCCAGAGGGAAGCAGAATGTAAGGAAATACCACTGTTGCTGGTGGATCTTGATGCAGAGAAAGCATTTGGCAGAGTAAACTGGGATTTTATGAGCAGACCAGCAGAAGCATTTGCATTCCCTGATAAAATGCAAGGTTGATTAAGAGGATATATGAAGGATTGGAGGCGAAAATTAGGTGTCCTACTTCCCCTTTGTTGTTTGCATTATTTGCATTATATTTAGAACCATTGGCAAAGAAAATAAGGGACTCAGAAATTCACAAATGTAATTGGTGTGGTAGTCTAGAAGAGCTGGCTCAATTTGCAGATGACATTATTTTTTATACCTGACAAAACCAGAAAGGGGCATTGCAATGCTGTGGAACATCTTGAGATTGTTTCAAACCTTTTCGGGATCTAAAATTAATGAAGCTAAAACAAAAGCAATAGTGTTAAGTTATGAAGCCACATAATAATTGGTTAAGCAATATCTATATTTATGGGAACATGATAAAATTAGGTATTTAAGGATTAAGAATGATACTGGTGTGGCAGCTAAGGATATGTGGGAAGAGACTAAACAAAATATAGTAGAAAAACTGAGAAAATGGAAGCTCTGTTGTATGGGTACTGATAGTAATATACAAGCAGTTAAAATGTTTTTAGGCCCTTTAGTCTTGTACTCTGGTCAGGCATATTTTTATCAACCAGAGAAGTTGTAGATAGCAATCTGTAAAGAGCTGAAGGATTTTTATCTGGAAGTGGTAGATGGCAAGAGTCAAGTGGGATAAGCTAATATTTTTGCAGTAGAACAGGGAGGAATGAGATTACCCCAGTTGAAGGGGTGTTTCAGAGAACACAGTTAAGGCTCCTGAACTGTAGTTCGAAGTGGAAAGAGATGATGAAACGGGGAAGCTCGAGTAACAAATAGAGACTGGTATTTTGGATACAGACCTTTAAGGAGAACAATAGTCAGAGTATTATATTCATAAAGTAGCAGAAGGTCTTCTAAGAACTAAACCAACATGGGAATGGAGAAAGGAGATTCTGCTGATAGGGATGACTGCAGTTACAGATGCAGACAATAGGCAAGGAGATGGGAATATAATGGAGAAAACTGGCAAAAGAACCAAGGTATTTGGAGCAAATAACTAAAGAGGAAAAGGTAGATTGCCTTCATATCAAGGCTTTATATTGGAGTATAGGCACAAAGAAAGACATAAGGGAGTCCTAAACGAAAGACCAGCACTGGTAGAGTTTTTAGTTGAGTCTAGAGCAGAAGTTGCTGTTAAGAAAGGAATAATTAGTAGAGCATATAAAATATTGCATGATAACCATAAGAATCTGAGGAGGTTAGGGGAGGATTGGGAAGAGATTAGATAGGAATTCGCAAAGAACAATGGGTGGGTGGGTGGGATATGTGTACGTCTCCCACGTATGCAACAAAGTCTGGAAGATTTAGGATCTTTGCCTGGAAGTGTTTGCATAGGTATTTTTTTTACCCCAAGCAGACCAAAGAATTTTTTTTTCAGGCATACAGCAAATGTTGGAGGGTGTGATGGGGAAGAAGAGGTAACTGGGAACATTTTCTGGGAGTGTAAAGAATTGGCAGACTTTAAAGATTCCCTGCAGACTGCTCAGTCAGAGATGCTGGGTAAGCAAATTGGAGTAACTAGGGAAATTATTTTTTTGAGCTATGATACAGAATTTGAATTGCTTAGATATAGTAAGGCCTTGCTGAGTATCATTATGATGGCTGCCGAAAAAAAGAACTACTATAAAATGTAAATCAAAGTCTAAACCAACTTTACTAGCGAAGTAACTTAGTAGTGAAGATAGAGAGGTAAAACAACTGGAACAGGGAACTTTAGAAAAGGGTTGGAGCAAATTACTTAGGAAAAAATGTGAAATGTGGGATCAATACATACTAAGGAGGAGCAAGGTTTAAAAGAAGACGGGATTTGAATGAGCTATGTAATGTTTGGCTAACCCTGACAAGGTTTGTTAAGTGATGTATAATGTTTGCAGCTACATTTGTGTTGGTCTGGTTTGGAATGTATAATGTTTTCAACCGAGATTGTGTCACTGTGGTTTATTTTCATTTATATAAATGTAACATGACCTATGTCATACATGATAATTTAGTAAAGATGTTTCTTGTAAAAAAAAAAAAAAAAAAAAAAAAAAAAAAAACATAGTACTGGAAAAACAAAGGGAAAACTACCCTAGCTCCAGTATTTAGCGATCTCTGAGAAGTACTGGTCTTATGTGCATTATTTCCTATATACTTTCTGTTCATTAACTTTGATTCCAACAAAATTCATTCAAAAAGAATGCACTTTGACCGTATTATGTTTCCATTTGTAGGCTAGTAGTGCAGGCAAGATGTTTACCAAACTTTTTTGTGGTATTCTTCATTGAAGGCCTTCTGGAGAAGATCTGTCTATCATGGCTGGAATTTAAATTTTGTTCATTGGAATCTTTCCCTTTGAGTAGATAAATCTCTGTCTTGTTTACTTTTGTAGACACCTCAACTCAAAGGATATTGAAATGTAGGCCTTTATGGTTATGATTAGCTGCTCCTGATCGTTCAGCCAGTCTTTCTGCACAGACCATAGTTTTTCTCACAAAGGGTGGTGCCCAAGTTTTTCCTTAATCAGGACACCATTTTAGCAGTTTATCTTCTGGAAAATTCAGAAAAGGGAAACCCTGTTTTAAATGCATTAATTGCATTTTGCACATTTCAGCTCTGCTATTTCCTTTATTGGGAGAAGACAGGCAGCCATACTACAGGCTCTCGGTTGGAAAATCAACTTGTTGCAGCTCAAGTTAGTGACAATCAAAACATTGAAACAGGAAGGTCACAAGCATTTGTAGTCAGCATTTCAGTAGGTCAGGACTACCTCTGTCACAAGTTTGACTAAATTGTGGAGTCTGAGAAGAGGAGGAAGGTGATTTTTTTTGCTTTTGTTTTCCACTTTCTCCTTGTTCTCCGTGTTTATGCAGCTTTGGAGTAGGTACATTGAAAGGTAAATGATGGGGGCTTATCCCACATGGGAAAATGTTGAGGGGGTGGGATTGTCAACTGCAGAAAAAAAAATGTTTTGTCTTGGTGTCACTATTAAGACATTTCAAATTAGATTAATTTTGTTAATGACATTTGATAATCAAAATCAACCTCTGTATGGTTAACAAGAGCTGTACAGAAGAGGGCACTTGATTTGCTAAAAATGCATGTAATTCAACTAAACCAAACTCCCATGCACTCATTGGAAATATTTTTAGCTGAGGTGCACAAGAATTTTTAGGCTTTCACCAAATAATGATTTTTTTAAATGTAAAGTATTGTTTTTTTGGTTCTAGTTGTTTGAATAGTTTTTACTTTATATTTTGTTGCAACAGTGGTGCAGCTTTTTTTGCCTTCATCTTCATGCATTCTACTTGTAGTGGTGGTGGTGGGGGTTGCTTTACTGAGCTATGCAAAATGTTGGGTTGAAAAACCCTTTATACCTTATAACTTGCCATTCATTTTGTAAATACTGATGGGCTACTTTCAGTGTAATCAATAGCCCGAGTAGCTGTAAAACTTATTTTGGTCCAGTAAAAAATATTGCATCATTTTATTTTCCAGTGCATTCATTCTGTATGCTTTCTTGTCCTGCAGGTCGTTTGATGCGTTGCGTACGATGCCCTGTTGCATACCATGCCAATGATTTCTGCATGGCTGCAGGAACTGTTATACTTGCTTCAAACAGTATCATCTGCCCCAATCATTTTTCTGCAAGAAAGCGGTGCAAAAACCATGAGCATGTCAATGTCAGCTGGTGCTTTGTTTGTTCTGAAGGTAAAGTTAAATTGAAATATTATTAAACTGATTTCAGTAGAATGAAATAGATGACCATAAGATTTCATTATGGAACCCAGCCCCATGTCAAACAAGGAAAGGGTTAAAGCCTTTACTGCACCCCAGACGATACATTTTCAACTAATAACAAGGGTGTTGTAGGGACTGGATAGGGTAGGGTGGGAATGATTTGCCAACACCAACTTCCCAATTCGGGGGGGGGGCAGCCAAGGCTTGCTCTAATAGTGGCATTGAGAGCTGGGATGTATAACACTTGGTTGGGAGTTTTGCATGCACCTCGCAAAGGCAGCAGTTGCAGGGCTTGCAAGACTGCCACTGGGTAAGATGGGGGGCTAGTGCAGTCTTCCAGGTAGCAATATGATCCTGCAGTAGAGTCCTCAATCTTCTCACTGGCCCTGAATGTGGGATTGATTAAGCCCAGGAGAGAGTAAGGTAGGTCCAGTAGACTTGGAGAAAGAGAAGACGAACTAGTAGCAGCTAATGGCCAGCTATAGGGAGGAGGAGTTAAGAAGTACCCTTTAAAGAGAAACTTCATGACTGCCTTACAATGTGGACTTTGACTTCAGTCAGTAAAAGAATGCTCAAATGTAAGAGAGAGTTAAACAAGACCAGGTTGTAGACTTTAAAGCGTGGTTGGTAGTGCAAGTATTTAAAAAAAAATGTTCTTAAGTACTTTATGTCCTAACTGATAGTATTTTCCTCATTGATTATTCAGATTTTATTGGCTTCAGTGACTTGAATGAATGCTACAGATGACAATTAAAACAAAAAGGCATGTAGAGTTCTTTGAATGTACAGCTGTATACTAAGCTTTTGGACTGAAGAACCTTTTGTTTGACAGGGGGCAGCCTTCTCTGCTGTGAGTCATGTCCTGCATCATTCCATCGTGACTGCTTGAACATTGATATGCCCAAAGGAAGCTGGTTCTGCAATGACTGCAAACTGGGCAAGAAGCCACACTACAAAGAGATTGTGTGGGTGAAGGTTGGGCGTTACAGGTATGTCTGGAATGGTTACAAAAACCTTTTTTTACCCTTATTTCATAGATGAGTGTGAATTGCAGATACTAGTCTTGGATGTATTGGCAGAAGTATTCAATAAGATATTAAACAGCCAGAAGCTTCTAGAACACAGACCACTGCATTCTCATCGGTAACCTAATATTTGCATATATCCCATGGGCCTCCACTACAGGACGTTTAAGGTATTTACACAAGAAAACTCTAGCTTGGCTTGGTCTTCCTTGGCAGTTTTTACTGAATGGTTTGTTTGTGTAACTGTTGTACTGTTAGAATATTTGAGATATTTTGTAGGCACCCTCATGTTTATGGACATCCGGCTTGAGATTAAGCTCTAAGTTTCTAAAGTATAGCCATACAATCCACTTATTCTGTACTACAGAGGTCAGAGAAAGGCCAAAATATGCATGTCTACAGTTTGTGAGGTTTGGATTTCCTGGCCTGAATGTACTCAAAAACTTAGAAAGTAAAAAGTCATACCCATTCATATGATGTGTAGTTGAAACACTGGTTTGTCTTTGAGGGGTAATTTGCGTATATCCCATGGAGCTTCACCACTGCAGGAAGTTTAAGGTATTTACACAGTAAGGACACCAGCTTAGCTGGGTCTTTGCAGTTTTTACTAAATTGTGTGTGAACATTTTAACGTTTGGTTTTGTTTAAATACACCTAATGTTCATATGTTGGCATGTAATTTTGAGTGAGGCATTTACATCTCTCAGTTTGTGATTGTGTATATTTGAATACTTTTTATATTTGTCACACTGAATGCAGACACACTGAATGCAGAAAGTATCTACTTTGCTGACCTCAGGACTGGATACTTGGGCACATCAGGCACAGTTTAATGAAAGAAACTGCTCAGCAAGCAGCTGAAGTAGGGGATTCAACATCTGTGATCTTACTTCTTGCAGGGTTGAAATGTATTTACTTATGTTCTTCTTGTTTCACTGTTGCATTCATCACATTTGGGTTATCCCTGCCAGCCCAAATACCAAAGACTTAGTATCTCTGCATCAGCTGCTGTCGCTTGAGGACTGACTTCAGGTCGTCAGTAGTATAAAGTAAGGCAGACAACGCCATTACATCAGTCTTTCTTACCGTGGAGCCCAAAGCAGAAGCACGTCGCAAGTGCTGGTTGGCCAACTCCTGAAATTTTCGTTTTCGAGTTTCAGAACCGAAGTCTTCAACTAAAGCTAAGCACCCTGTTGGGGAAACTTTTTCTTGCTCTAGTCAGTAAAACTCAATAATTGTATTTCATGTGGAAAGCAAATACCTCATAAAGATTTTCATTCGTACTGTATTCCTTGCCTAGGCCCTGACCACGACTTACCTCGCTGTTGGTTTTGTGCCTTATTTAAACAACGAACTATTAGTCTGTATATTTATGCTTCTAAATATTTTGGTACTTCAGTGTTCAATTACTCAGATAGGGCTTCAGTAAGCCACCTGACTACAGGCATTCCAAAAAAACGCAAAGATAAAGACAGACAGGCCGCCTAGAACCAAAGCTGCCGACAATGCTTCTCCTAAGCTAGTCGCCAGTTCGCCGGTACTCAGTGAGGTGCTTTCGCAGCCCCTGATACCCACTACTTCAGATTCGTAGGCCTCTACTGAGACCCATTTGGAGTCCAGTATGCCGTGAGATGCTTCAACTGTGGAACCTGCGGATGTCTCTTCCTTGGATGGGTCCAGAGCCGCTGTACAGGCACCAGCTTCTGAGGGTGTATTCAGGCCTACTGACTAGCATATTAAACAGACATCATCTTCTTCAAGGCCTAAAACTCGATCCATGCCTAGAAAACCAACGCCCAGACCGCATGGTCAGGCTTCTATGCCTAAAAAACATATGATAAGAATGGCTGAAGACCTTATTACTTTAATTAGGGGAAGCCAGCCTTCCCCCTCTACGAGACCTAGGACTGAATTTGCTTATGATGCTTCTGACCAGGATTCTGAAATATCTGTCTCCTGTGATGGCCAGGATTTACCCTTATCTACCTATGAGGATTCTGATGCAGAGGACTCTATTCCCCTCTGCTTCTCCCCCAGGGGATTTTTCTTTTGGTGAAACCTTGCATACTCTTGGGGAGCATTTTCACTGAGAAAGCCAGGATTACTCTGATTCTAAAAAGAGGCTTGGAGATTTCTTACTCCTGCAGCAGCACAGACCTTTAGCTATCCCTCCTGTGCTGGACGTTATTGACAATGCCTTTTTGGAATCTAGCTTGGCTCCTGACACTCTACCTCCTGCTCCCAGAAAGCCTGATAGATATTACAGGGTTCCTGAATGATCGTGTTTCACGGTTGCAGTCATTACATTTGGGTTTATCTGCTTACAGTAGCCCTCAGTCAGCCTGATTAACAAAGTCTTGGGTCCTGCATCAGTTGCTGTCCCTTCTTCCATGACGTCAGGTCGTCAGGGGTATAAAGCATGCAGCTGACGCCATTACATCAGTATTTCTTGCCATGCAGTGCCCGAAACAGAAGCAGTTCGCAAGTGCCGGTCGGCAGACTCCTGAAATTTTCATTTTCAGAACCAAAGTCTTCAACTTAAAGCTAAGTACCCCATTGGGGAAACTTTTTTTTGCTCCTTACCGATGTCAGTAAAAGTTAATAACTGCATTACTTGTGGAAAGCAAATACCTCAGAAAGATTTTCATTTGTACGGTATTCCTTGCCTAGGCCCTGACCACGATGTACCTTGCTGTCGGTTTTGTGCTTTATTAAATCAGCGCACTGTCTGTCGTCAGTACATTTTTGCCTCTAAATATTTTGGTTCAGTTTAATTATCCAGAAATTATGTCTATTAACCATCCCAGTATTGGAATTTCGAAAAAATGCAAAGAAAAAGACAGACAGGCCATCGAGGTCCAAAACTGCCGACAACGCTTCTCCTATGCCAGTCACCAGTACTCAGTGAGGCGCTTTCGCAGCCCCTGATAGCCGCTACTTCTGACGTGCAGGCCTCTACTGAGACCCATTCGGAGTCCGCTATGCTGCAAGATGCTTCACATATGGAACCAGCGGATGTCTCTACCTTGGATGGGTCCAGAGCCGCTGTGTAGGCACCGGCTTTTGAGTGTGTATTCAGGCCTACAGACTTGCATATTAAACCGACTTCACCTTAACTCATTACATCCAAGTGACGCCTCCAGGTGCATCTGCAGTTAACTCCTACTGACGCCTCTAGGCATCAAATATTGCTTATTCATATTTGCATCAGTAATTCCAAACCCGTGTTATGTATAAGGTTTTAAACTATTTCATCTTAAAGCTTACACAACAACAAACTCAGCTGCATTAATATTTGACCTCTTGTCTCGTGCAGGTAAATAGATATTAACTAGTTTTTATGATATTTTTCACATTTTTCTAATTATCCCAACAACCAGGTAACACAGACAGTACTCCTTAGTCTATTAATCTAGCTGAGAGCTTTCATATGAAAGTACTGCTGACAGTATATGTGTAACTTGAGTGGTTACTGAGATATTGTAAGTTGTTCACAAAATATTACAAATGTAACAGTTAGTGGGTTTACTGTGACTTATAAAATTCAGTTTAAGACCTAGAACCTAAAGAATACTACCAATATAAAAATAGTTTGTGCTGAAGAGTTTGATATTTATACTACTTTCATAATCTTTATGGTTCCAGAGATATGAACATTTGTTTGAAATGTGAGGACATAATTTGATTCTGTGAAAAGGCTTAGGCTCCACCCATTGGAAGTTATAAGTGCAAACTTCTTGAGCTCCATTGGAGTGAATGAGTTAAGGCCTAAATCTTGATCTATGTCTAAAAAAACAGCGCCCAGGCCACATGTTCAGGCCCCTATGCCTAAAAAACAAATGATCAAAATGTCTGAAGATCTTATTACTCTAATCAGGGGTAGTCAACCCCCCCCCCCCTTCTAAGAGGCCTAGGGCTGAGTTTGACTATGAATCTTCTGATCAGGACTCTGTTTCTTCTAATTCTTCCAATGACCTGGATTTGTCCATTCCTACTTATAAGGATTCTGATGCAGAGGATTCCATTCCCTCTGCTACCCCCCCCCCCCCCAGGGATTTTTCTTTTGGGGAAACTTTACATACCTTAAGGGAGAATTTCCACTGGGAGAGTCAGGAATTTTCTGACTCTAAAAAGAGGCTTAGGGATTTCCTCCTTCTACCTCAACATAGGCCTTTGGCTATACCTCCTGTACTAGACATTGTTGATGTGTTTGCAAAATCCAGTATGGCCCCTGATTCCCTGCCTCCGGCTCCTAGTAAACCAGACCGATACTACAGGGTTCCTGAGTCCCACAAGTTCCTTTTCAAAAACCCTGTTGCAGATCCAGAAACCATTTCTCTGGGGCCGAAGGACATTAAGGCTTCTACTGCTAAAAATCCTACCCCTTCTGATAGAGTCTCCAGGGTGCTGGGGATAGATGGGGGTAAAAAGGTTTATACTTCTGCAACCTTGGCAATCAGGGCTTTAAACTGCCAATTTCTTATGTTAAAATATCAACAGCATATTATTGGACTGCTTAAATAGAAAATGATGTTGATTTCTGACTGTGTGGAAAATAAAGATGTACAGGATTTATTGCATTCTGCTGAACAAGTTGGAAAACCTACTTTGCAATGTGGTTTTGATTCTTTAGAGGCCTTTTGCAGGGCTGCTGTTACTGGGTCTGTACTTAGAAGGCATGCTCGACTTAAGGAGCAATCTCTGCCTGATCATGTTAAAGCAAAATTGTTGGATTCTCCTTTAAATCAGGACCGCCTGTTTGGCAATAAGGCTGAAGAAGTTCTAAAAAGATGGAAGATAAAGCTAAATCTGTGCAAACTGTAAAATATTTCTTACAAGTGCAACCTCCAAGATTTAGTAGGCACTGGCCTACTAAGAATTGGTCCTTTCCAGCTCCTTCCACATCCTCTCAAGCCAAACCCAGACACACCAAAAGCACCAGGTTTCAGTCCCAAGGGACTCTCAAAACTAAGCAATGGGGGGTGCCTCCACTTCCAAGTCTGGAAATAACAAGAACACCCCCCTATGGTAAACGGTCTCAATGACTTTCCTTTAAAATTACCAAGCACTTACCTTTTTAGCCACCCCTGTGGAAGGAAAGATTGCTCTTCATGCACAAAACTGTGAACTCATAACCCAGGACAAATGGGTTTTAAATGTAGTGCCCCAGGGATACAGATTTCATTTCCACACGTTGCTAACACCAAACGGGTGGCCAGACCTGCCCCCAAATCAGTGGGCAGAGGCTCAGAAACAAGTACTTTCCCTCTTAAACATGGGGGCTATTTAACCGTTACCAGAAGAGGAAAAGGGACAAGGTTTCTATTCCAGGCTTTTCCTGGTATCCAGAAAAGACAAATTATGGCGTCCAATTCTGGACCAGTCTACTCTAAACACCTTTATGGACATTCCAAAATTCAAGATGCTGACTCTTCACCAGTTACTTCCTATGCTAAGCAAAAATGCCTGGTTGGCAACTCTAGATTTAACGAAGCTTACCTGCATATCCCAATCAGGGAATGTTGCAGAAGATACCTACGCTTCAAAGCAGGCTACTTGCATTATCAGTTCTCTGCACTGCCCTTTGGCTTGTCTACTGTGCCCAGGGTATTCACAAAGTGCCTGGCTCCAGTAACTGCATTTTTCAGGCAAAGAAATATTCAAATATATCCATACCTGAACGATTGTCTAATTCAGGCAGAAAACCAGTCCATACTTCTAAATCTGGCATTTGTAAAAAAGGTTCTAACTTGTTTAGGGTACACCATAAAGGAAAAGCAATCACAACTGGTACCCTCTCAACAGATTACATTCCTGGGTGCAAGCTTGAATACAACTAATCCAGATGGCTTACCTCACGCCAGAAAAGCAAATTAATTTGGTGACTTACTTCATACAAGTGGCCACAGGAGCCCTGCTATCTGCAAGACAAATACTGCAAGCTTTGGGGTTCTTGGCCTCTTGCATTCTTTTAATTCCATATGCAAGACTGCATATAAGGAAACTTCAGTGGTACTTAAAAAGTCTATGGAGTCAACATTGTTACAGCCTGGAAACAGTGATTCCTATCATACCTTGCCTACGCCTGGAGTTCCTATGGTGGGCAGAGGCCTGCCACCAAAACAAGGGACTACCCCCTTCCGCCCAAACCCTAAGTACAGACACATCAGACTATGCATGGGGGGGCTCGCCTGGCAGGGAAATGCATTCAGGGCAAATGGAACCCAAATCAAATGCACCTACACATCAATGAAAAAGAAATGTTAGCTGTACAGAATGATCTGCCATAGTTCAAGGACTACATTCATCCAGGACAACTAATGGTAAAGACGGACAACACCACGGTTATGTGGTACATAAACAAGCAGGGGGGGTACACATTCCTACCCCCTCTGTAGACTAGCCATGGCATTGTGGAACACTGCCTTGAGCTACCAAGTGCAACTACAAGCTCAATTCCTGCCAGGAAAACTGTATACACTGGCAGATGGACTAAGCAGAAATCTCATGGACCCACACGAGTGGAAACTGGAACCACGGGTTTTCAATATGTTGACAAGCAAATGGGGGAGCCCAGACATAGATCTTTTTGCCTCCCCCCAGAACTACCAGTTGGACAAATTTTGCACAAGGACTCCTCACAAAAAAGCCTGAAAAGTGGATGCTCTGTCCTACAGTTGGAAAAACCTATCAGTCTATGCCTTTCCCCCCTCTGCCTCTGCTCTCCAAAGTTCTGCTAAAAGTCAAACAGGCCAAACCAAAAGTGATTTTGATTGCTCCAGACTGGCCTCGCCAACACTGGTACCCACTCCTGTGCAGTTTGCCACAAATATCTCCATGGCACCTGCCTTGGACACCTTCCTTGCTGTCTCAGCAGGAGAACCAAATCCTGCACCCTCAGCTCCCAACATTGAACGTTATGGAAAATATTCTGTGCCTGGAACCAATCTTTAGGGATGAGTACAGAAGCACCCAATTTACCTCAAATTTTACAATATTTAACTGAGATGCTTCACAAGGGCCTGTTTTTTTCCTCTGTTAAAATCCACGCTTCAGCTATTTCAGCTCACTGTAACACAGAACCAGCCCTCTTTTCTCATCCCCTGCTCAAGCAGTATCTCAGAGGTGCAAAGAACTTGAGACCACCCAGAAGAGCTCCTACCCCTGCCTGGGACCTTAACTTTGTTTTGGAAAAGCTCACTTTACCTCCTTTTGAGACGGCTGCTACTGCAGACTTAAAATTTCTTTCTTGGAAAACAGCATTCCTTTTAGCAATCACTTCAGCTAGAAGGATATCTGAATTACAGACCCTTATGGCAGTGGAGCCTTTCATCATCTTTCATGCGGACAGGGTATCTCTGAGGACCAATCCATCCTTCATGCCCAAGGTGTGGTTTCCAGTGTGGCTCTTAACCAATCCATTCATTTGCCAACCTTCTACCCCAATCCACAGAACAAAGGGGAATGGATTCTGCATTCCTTGCACGTGCAAAGACAACTTAGATTCTACTTGGACAGAACTAAATTTCGAAGAAAATCTGAACAATTGCTAGTGGCATTTGCTGCTGGAGCAGAGGGGAAGGCGATTTCTAAACAAGCCATTTCTAAATGGATAAGCCATTGCATTCATTTCTGCTATAAGCACCATAGAAAACTTATCCCCCAGGGGATCAGATCTCATTCCACTAGGGCTGCATCTACTTCTGCAGCCTTTCTCAGAGGTGTTCCTACCAGGGATATTCTAGAAGCTGCTACCTGGAATTCAATGCATACTTTCACTAAGCATGATCATTTACCAATTTTCTTTAAATCCAGAGCTGGCTTTGCCACTGCTGTCTTGCAGGGCCTTATAGCTGGTCCTAATGCTGTATAAATCCATCCTCCCAACCATAGCTTTGGGAATCTACCCAAATGTAATGACTGCAACAGTGAAACACGAAGAACATAATACAGTTGTGTACACTTACCATAAATGTAGATGTTCGAGTGTATTCACTGTTGCAGTCCTGGTTACCCTCCCTCCAGCCCCGTTTTTCTCTTACTATAACTCTGTTTTCTTTTACTATGCTTAAAAGCCTTTTTGGTGTATTTGCTTTTGGTTGGAGGTATATTTTTGTGTTTTTAATTTTATTTGCTCCCCATTGGGGGGGCACCTGACATCTGGAGCAAAAAAAACTGATGTAATGGCGTCAGCTGTATGTTTTATACCCCTGACGTCATGGAAGAAGGGACAGCAACTGACGCAGGACGAAGACTTTGTTAATCAGGCTGACTGAGGGCAACCTTCCTGCAGATTACCCAAATGTAATGACTGTAACTGTGAATACACTTGAACATCTACATTTACGGTATGTGTACACAACTGTACTTTCTCACAAGTTCCTTTTTAAAAATCCTGCTGTGGATCCTGAGACCATTTCACAGGGACCCAAGGGCATTAAGGCTAGTACTGCCAAAAATCCTCTGATAGAGATTCCAGGGCCCTAGATCGATGGGGTAAGAAGGTTTACACCTCTGCAACCTTGGCCATCCGGGCCTTAAATTTCCAGTTTCATATGTTAAAGAATCAACAGCATATTATTGGTTTGCTTAAACAGAAAATGATGTTGATTCCTGATTGTGCTGAAAATAAGGATTTACAGGATTTAATGCATTCTGCTGAACAGGTTGGAAAACATACTTTGCAATGTGATTTTGATTCTCTAGAGGCATCTTACAGGGCTGCTGTCACCGGGTCTGTACTTGGAAGGCATGCTTGGCTTAAGGAGCAATGTTTGCCAGATCATTTTAAAACTAAATTGCTGGATGGTCCCTTAAATCAGGACCGCCTGTTTGGTGACAAAGCAGAAGTTCTTAAAAAGATGGAGGAAAAAGTTAAATCTATGCAGACTGTTAAAGATTTCCTACAAGTGCAGCCTCCTAGATTTAGTAGGCATTGGCCCTGAAAAAAATTGGTCCTTTCCTCCCTCTTCCAGGCCTTCTCAGTTCAAACCCAGAACCAGCAAAACACCCAGGCTTCAGTCCCAGAGTACGCACAGGACTAAGCAGTGGGGGGCTCCCACTTCCAAATCAGGGAGTAGTAAGGCTCCCCACTATGGTAAGTTGTCTCAATGACTTAACTTTAAAACTTCCAAGCACTCCACAACTGACTGCTCCTTTAGGAGGAAAGATTGCTCTGCAAGCAAAAAACTGGGAACTCATTACCAAGGACAAGTGGGTTTTAAACAGTTTCCCAAGGATACAGATTTCACTTCCACACGATGTCCTTCAAGGATGCATCTGCAGTCATAACATATGGGTTGTCCTGCCTCAGGCAGCCCTACGGTTGGCCGGATTCCAAAGTCTGGGTCTGGCCTCTGCTGATGTCGCACTTTCCCCGACGTCAGAGCGTCTGGGGTATAAAAGCATCAGCCGACGCCATTTTCCTCAGTCTTTCTTGCTGCGCGGTGCCCAAAGCAGAAGCAGTTCACAAGTGCCGGTCGGTCAGCTCCTGTGATTCAGCTACCGAAGACTTCGAAAAAGCTAAGTACCCCATTGGGGACTCTTTCTAGCCTCAGCCGATGTCAGATAAAGTAAATAATTGTTTAACTTGTGGGAAACAAATACCTCATAAGGATTTCCACTCTTACTGCCTCCCTTGCTTAGGCCCAGACCACGACGTCTCGGCCTGTTCAGCCTGTGCTTCCTTCAACCGACAAACTCTTAGATGTCGGTCGGAGTTTGCAGAGGAATTCTTTGGGGCTAATTTTTGCATATAAGATGCCGTCAGAGACTCCGACATCGCATTTGGTGAAAAAACGGAAGGACAAGGACCGACACTCGCGGCCCACGGTTTCGGCTGAAACCACGGTTAGGCCTACCGTGAGTGTCTCGGTTTTGGCCGAAACAGAGTCCTCGGTACTTTAACCGAATCCACTCAACCGACCACCGCGGCCCTGGAGGCCCCGGCTGAGTCGGCTACTGAGCTACCTACTGAAACCAGTGTCCAGGAAATGTCCAACACCATTTCTTTGGACAAGTGTACTCCTGCACGTGGTGCAGCCAGACCCCCTGCTTCCATGTCCATTAAGGCTTTTTCCAGGGCTAAAGCTGCTAAACTTGCTAAAGCTTTGCCTCCCAAGACTACCTCTCAGAGACCTTCTTCTAGTTCTCAGATCCTCAGCCTTGTAGAGGATCTTATCTCTTTAATTAGATGTTCTCAGCCTCACCCGGACAGGGGCTCTCAACCACCACCAGACAAAAGGCCCAGGACTGAGCCCTCTGACCAACACTCTTCAGATGAGTCTACGGATGGATCTGTGTTGTCAGATCAACAGGAGGAGGCTTATTCGGCCTACAAGGATTCTGATGCTGAAGAATCTATCCCTTCGGCCTCCCCTCCTGAAGAGTTTTCCTTTGGTGAGACACTACACTCTGAGAGAACATTTTCAATGGCAGGGTCAGGAATTTTCTGATTCTAGAAAGAGGTTAAGGACCTTTTTACATTTACCTCAGCATAGGCCCTTAGCTATACCTCCTGTTTTGAATGTTATTGATGATGTGTGCAATGATATTAGTACAGCCCCTGATTCTCTCCCTCCGGCTCCTGCCAAACCTGATAGATACTACAGGGTCCCGGATTCTCATCTACATCTGTACAAGGCCCATTCTGCAGACCCAGATACTATTTCTCAGGGCCCAAAAGGGGTTGCAGCTGCTACTGCCAAAAATCCTCTACCTTCTGAAAGGGAGTCTAGAGCTTTAGAGAGATGGGGAAAGAAGGTATATACTTCTGCAACTCTTTCCATGAGGGCATTAAATTGTCAATTTCATATGATACAGTACCAAGAGTATTTGTTAGATGAATTGCATAAGAAGCTTTCCTCTTCTGAACCCCTTGACCGTAAATCCCTTCAGGATCTGGTACATAACTCACAGCAGGTTAGTAATCATTTTTTGCAGTGTGGTTATGATGCACTGGAAGCTTCATGTAGGTCAGCTATGACTGGGGCAGTTATTCGTAGGCATGCCTGGTTGAAGGAACAATCTTTACCAGACCATGTTAAAGCTAAACTCCTGGATGCTCCAATGGAAAAACAAAAATTATTTGGTTCCTCGGCTCAGGAGGTCTTAAAGAAGTTTGAAGAAAAGGCAAAATCTGTGCAAACAGTTAAGGACTTTCTGCAAGTACAACCACCGAGATTCAGCAGAAACTGGCCTACTAAGAATTGGTCCTTTCCAGACTCGGACAGGTCCCAGAGGGGCAGGAACAGGCGTCCCAGAGGTAGAGGGCAAGCTAGAGGCTCCTACAGAGGCCGTCAGTGGCAGCCTACCAACCAGAGAGGTAGTGCAGGAACAGCAACAACAACTACTACACCTGGACAGACTCAATGACTTTCCTTTGATTCCACCGACCAGGGCTCAATTGGAAGCACCATTGGGCGGAAAGCTTTCTTTATTCTCAAAAAACTGGCATTACATTACAAGGGACACATGGACACTGTAAATAATAGACAAAGAATACAGGTTCCACTTCCACACTTTGCCAAGAAGAAACGGAATGCCAAACCTGCCACCAAATCAGAGGGCAGAGGCTTTAAAGCAGATCAACAACTTAATACAAATGAAAGCCATAGAAAAGGTACCTCTTTCAGAACAAGGCCAAGGATTTTACTCCAGATTATTCCTTGTTCCAAGAAAAGAAAATCAATGGAGGCCTATTCTCGTCCTGTCCTCACTGAATACTTACCTCATTGTGCCAAAATTCAAGATGCTGACCCTACAGCAACTTCTTCCCATGCTGGGCAAGGAGTCTTGGTTGGTGACTCTAGATCTCAAGGAGGCATACCTGCATGTCCCTATTCGGCAAAGTTGCAGAAGACACCTCAGATTTCTTGCAGGATCAGAGCATTATCAATTCTCAGCATTGCCCTTTGGCTTATCTACTGCACCCAGAGTATTCACAAAATGCCTGGCATCAGTAATTGCACACTGCAGACTTCAGGGGATTCAAATCTACCCATATCTGGACGACTGCCTTATACAAGCGGACAAGAAGAAAAATTTGATAAAGGACTTGGACTATGCCATCCACCTATTACAGGCCTTGGGATACACAGTCAACATCCAAAAATCAAGACTTGTTCCATCCCAAAGGATAACCTTTTTAGGTGCAGATCTAGACACAACCACCCAAATGGCCTTTCTCACAGAAGAAAAACAAAAACAACTTCCAGATTACTTCATGAATCTGACAAGACAAACTCGGCTAACTGCAAGGAAAATCCTGCAGGCCCTGGATTACATGGCATCCTGCATAATTCTGATTCCACAAGCCAGGCTGCATATGAGAAAATTACAATGGTACCTAAGGAGTGTATGGTCTCAGCACAGTCACAGTTTGGAAACTTTGATACCAATCATTCCTTGCCTTCAAAAGGAATTCCTGTGGTGGGCTCAAGCCTGCCAGTCCAACAGAGGGTTGCCTTTCAACAAACCAAAAACAAAACAAACCATCACCACGGACGCTTCAGACCGAGGATGGGGAGCACACATGGAGAGCAAATGTATCCAAGGCCTATGGTCTCAAGGGCAGCTGCGCATGCACATAAACCAAAAGGAAATGCTGGCAGTGATACACGCAATCGAGGCCTTCAAACCTTTCCTCCATCAAGGCCACCTGTTAATAAGGACAGACAACACCACAGTCATGTGGTACATAAACAAGCAAGGAGGCACGCATTCCTACCCTCTATGCAGGCTGGCCTTGAATCTATGGGAACTATGCTTGAAACTCAATATCCATGTACAGTCCCAGTTCGTGCCAGGGAAAGAAAATGCACTGGCAGACAGCTTAAGCAGAACTACCATGGATGCACACGAATGGATGCTGCACCCAGACATCTTTCTACTCATAACACAAGCATGGGGAAAGACGGAGATAGATCTGTTCGTCTCACCCCACAATCATCAACTGAAGACATTCTGCTCAAGGACATACCACCCACAAGCTTGGAGGGTGGACTCTCTCTCTTTCAGCTGGAAAGCTCTCAAAATCTATGCCTTCCCACCTCTCCCATTAATGTCCAAGGTTTTACTGACTATCAGGGCAGAACAGCCAAGAGTGATTCTGATAGCTCCAGACTGGCCAAGGCAGCACTGGTACCAACTATTGAGGAGCATGTCACCGACGAAACCATGGCCTCTCCCCCTATGGCCACTTCTTCTGACGCAGAACAATTTCAAGATCATGCATCCCAACTTGAAAACATTGCAGCTAACTGCCTGGAAAATTCCATAAACCCCCTCAAAATAACTTATCACAGAGAGTAAAGGACATTATTATGGAAGCTCGCCGGCCTTCCACAAGGAAGACATACTCAGCAAAATGGAAAAGATTTCTCATTTGGAACACAACAAAAGGCTTAGATGTGACAGTGGCGAGCATGGCACATATTCTGGAATACTTAGCAGAATTGTTCCTATTCTTCCATTAAGATTCATGCCTCAGCAATTTCAGCAGAATACAATGTTGATCCACCTATCTTCTCGCATCCTCTCCTCAGGCAATTTCTGAGAGGAATCAAAAACATCAATCCTCCAAGGAAACCCCCTTTACCTACTTGGGATCTCAACTTTGTGCTGGAGAAAGTAACACTTCACTTCCTCCCTTTGAACCAGCAGCATCGACGGATCTACAGTTTCTGTCTTGGAAAACTGCATTCCTTCTGGCCATAACTTCAGCAAGAAGAGTATCTGAGTTACAAGCTTTAATGGCAGTACAGCCATTTCTTATCTTCCATCAGGACATAGTTTCATTGAGAACCAATCCTACTTTTATGCCAAAGGTGATATCTAGGGTATCCTTGAACCAAGCTATTCACTTGCCTACATTCTTCCCAAATCCACAAAATAAAGGGGAAAAACTTCTACACACTCTGGATATACACAGACAACTACACTACTACTTGGACAGAACTAAAAGTTACAGAAAGACTGACCAACTCCTTGTAGCATATGCTGCTGGGGTACAAGGAAAAGCAATTTCCAAACAGACAATTTCAAAGTGGATAGGAAATTGCATTTGATTTTGTTACTCCTTTCATGGAAAGACGGTTCTTGCAAACATTAGGCCTCATTCCACGAGGGCCACAGCCACCACTACAGCCTTCCTAAGAGGGCTGGCTACCAAGGACATTTTAGAAGCTGCTACATGGAGCTCCGTGCATACATTTGCCAAACATTACAATTTACCTTTATACTCCAGATCCAGAGCAGGTTTTGCTACAGCAGTCCTGCAGGGTATCTTAACTACACCATCCTTTTCTTAGTACCTCCTCCCCCAGATTGGCTATGGTATTCTACCCATATGTTATGACTGCAGATGCATCCTTGAAGGACATAGTACAGTTTTGTACCTACCATAAATGTAGATGTCCGATAGGTATGCATCTGCAGTCAGGTTTACCCTCCTCCTTCCCTCTGTGGTATTCCTAGGGTGCTTACCCCTCCATTAGCTAGCTGGGGGATCTATTATGGTGTATTTGTTTGTATATATATATATATATATGTATATATTTTGGAAAATGTTTGGAATTTATTGCATTCCTCCAAATTTGGCCTTCCTAGAGGGCACCTGGCATCTGGGGCAAGAAACACTGAGGAAAATGGCGTCGGCTGATGCTGTTATACCCCAGACGCTCTGACGTCGGGGAAAGTGCGACATCAGCCGAGGCCAGACCTAGACTTTGGAATCCGGCCGACCGAAGGGCTGCCTGAGGCAGGACAACCCATATGTTATGACTGCAGATGCATACCTATCGGACATCTACATTTATGATAGGTACAAAACTGTACTTTACTAATTCCAAACGGTTGGCCAGATCTACCCCCAAATCAGTGGGCAGAGGCTCAAAAGTAAGTACTCTCTTAAGATTAAAGGCTATTCATACTGTACCAGTAGAGGAAAAGGGACAAGGTTTCTACTCGACTTTTCCTGGTACCCAGAAAAGGCAGCTCATGGCATCTATCTTGGACCTGTCTATCCTAAACACCTTTTTGGTGATTCCAAAATTCAAGATGCTAACTCTTCACCAGTTGCTTCCCATGATAAACAAATATACCTGGTTGGCAGCACTGGATTTAAAGGAAACCTACCTGCACATCCCAATCAGGCAGTTTTGCAGAAAATACCTATGCTTCAAAGCAAGCTGCATGCACCATCAGTTTTCTGCACTACCCTTTGGTTTATCTACTGCGCCCAGAGTATTCACAAAGTGCCTAGCTCCAGTCATTGCATTTTGCAGGCAAAGAAATATTCAAATATACCCATACCTGGACGATTGTCTAATCAAGGCAGAAAGCCAGGACATACTTCTGAATCATCTGGCATTTGTACAAAAGGTGTTAACTTGTCTGGGTACACCATAAACGAAAATAAATCACAGCTGGTACCCTGTCAGCAAATTATTTTCCTGGGAGCAAGCTTGAACACAACTTCCCAGATGGCTTTCCTCACGCCAGAGAAACAAATTTATTTGACAACTTATTTCAAACTAGTGGCCACAAAAACCCTGCTATATCTGCAAGGCAAATACTGCAAGCCTTGGGGTTCATGGCCTCGGGCATTGTACTAATTCCAAATGCAAGACTTCATATGAGGAAACTACACTGGTATCTAAAAAGCCTATAGTGTCAACATTCTCAGGGTATAGAAGTGATGATTCCTATCATACCTTGCCTACGGTTAGAATTCCTTTGGTGGGCAGAGGCCTGCCACCAAAACAAGGGACTACCATTCACTCTAACCCCTGTCGCCCAAACCCTAACAACAGACTCATCAGACTATGCATGGCGGGCTCACCAGGCAGGGAAGTGCATTCAGGGCAAATGGAACCAAAGTCAAATGCACCTGCATATCAATCAAAAAGAAATGTTAGCTGTACAGAATGCTCGGTCAGCCTTGAAGGACAACATTCTTCCAGGACAATTAATGGTAAAGATGGAAAACATCACTGTTATGTGGTACATAAACAAGCAGGGGGGTACACATTCTTACCCCCTCTGCAGACTAGCCATGGCTCTGTGGAACACAGCCTTGAGCTACCAAGTTCATCTACAGGCTCAGTTCCTGCCAGGAAAACTAAATACACTGGCAGACGAACTAAGCAAAAATTTCACTGACTCTCACAAGTGGAAACTGGAACCAAAGATTTTCAACATGTTGATCAACAAATGGGGTATCCCAGATATAGACCTGTTTGCCTCCCCCCAGAACTACCAATTGGACAAATTCTGCACAAGGACTTCCCACAAACAAGCTTCGTAAGTGGATGCTCTGTCCTTCAGATGGAAAAATCTATCAGTTTATGCCTTTCCTCCTCTGAAAGTACTACTAAAGATCAAACAGGACAAACCAAGGATGATACTGCTTGCACCAGACTGGCCACACCAACACAGTTGTACCCCCTATTGCGCAGTGTGTGTCAGCTGGCCCCATGGCACCTACCTCAGACCCCCTACCCTGCTGTCTCAGCAGGAGAGCCAGATTCTGCACCACCAGCTTCAAACCCTGAACCTGGCAGCCTGGCTAATTACCTAATCTCTCTGTTACCATCCCTCAGTAAACAAGTGTTGGATGTCATTTTGGAGGCAAGGAGGATTAATACTAAAAAGTCTTATGCTGAAAAATGGAAAAAAAAAAGATTCTGTGCCTGGAACCAAACTCGAGGGATGGCCACAAAAGCACCCAGTTTACCTCAGATTCTTCAATACTTAACTGAGATGCTTCACAGGGGCCTTTCCTTTTCCTCCAAAATTCATGCCTCAGCCATTTCAGTGCATTACAACTCGAAACCACCCCTCTTTTCTCACCCACTGCTCAAGCAGTTCCTCAGAGGGGCCAAAAACTTAAAACCACCCAGGAGAGCCCCAGCTCCAGCCTGGGACCTTAATTTTGTATTTGAAAAACTCACTCTTCCTCCTTTTGAGCCAGCTGCAACTGCAGAGTTAAAATTCCTTTCTTGGAAAACAGCTCTCCTTTTAGCAATCACTACAGCAGGAAGGGTGTCTGAATTACAGACCCTTATGGCAGTGGAGCCTTTCATCATTTTTAATGCGGACAGGGTGTCCCTCAGGACCAATCCCTCCTTCATGCCCAAGGTACTATCCAGTGTGGCTCTTAATCAGTCCATTCATTTGCCAACCTTCTTCTCTAATCCACAGAACAAAGGGGAACGGATACTGCACTCCTAAGATGTGCACAGACAACTTAGATTTTACTTGGACAGGACTAAACCTCTAAGGAAATCTAAACAACTGCTGGTGGCATTTTCTGCAGGGGCAGAGGGGAAGGCTATTTCAAAGCAAACCATTTTTAATGGATAGGCCATTGCATTAATTTCTGCTGTAAGCACCATGGAAAACCTATCCCACAGGGGATTAGACCCCCTTGAACCAGGGCTACATCTACCTCTACAGCCTTTCTCAGAGGTGTCCCTACCAGAGACATCCTAGAAGCTGCTATCTGGAGTTCTGTACATACTTTCACCAAGCATTACCATTTGCCAATTTTCTCTAAATCCAGAGCTGGCTTTGCCACAATCTTGCAGGGCCTTATAGCTGGTCCTAATGCTATCTAAATTCCTCCTCCCATCCTTAGCTTTGGGAATCTATCCAAATGTGATGACTGCAACAGTGAATACACTCGAACATCTACATTTATGGTAAGTGTGCACAAAGTGCAGTTGTGTACACTTACCATAAATGTAGATGTTCAAGTGTATTCATTGTTGCTGTCCAGGTTACCCTCTCTCTAGCTCCCTGACTTCTTTTGGCTATACCTCAATTCTCCTTTACTATACTTAAAAGCTTTTTGGTGTATTTGCTTTTTTGTTTGGAAGTTTAACCTTATATATATATATATATATATATATATATATATATATATATATATATATATATATAAAATTGAATTGCTTCCCATTAAGGGGGGCAACTGACATCTGGGGCAAGAAAAACTGATGTAATTGCGTCGGCTGCATACATTACACCCCCTGACTGCCTGACATCACGGAAGATGAGACAGCAACCAACACAGGACCCAAGACTTTGATAATCAGGCTGACTGAGGGCTACTGCAAGGAGATATCCCAAATGTGATGACTGCAACAGTGAATACACTCGAACATCTACATTTATGGTAAGTGTACACAACTGTACTTTGTGTACACTTACCATAAATGTAGATGCTCGAGTGTATTCACTGTTGCAGTCCTGGTTACCCTCCCTCTAGCCCCTTGACTTCTTTTGGCTTTACCTCTTTTCCTTTTTTACTAAGCTTAAAGCTTTTTGGTGTAATTGCTTTTTTGTTGGAGATGTAACCTTGTATATATATTTAATTGCTTCCCATTAGGGAGGCACCTGACATCTGGGGCAAGAAAAACTGTTGTAATGGCATCGGCTGCATGCTTTATACCCCTGACTACCTGACGTCATGGAAGATGAGACAGCAACTGATGAAGGACCCAAGACTTTGATAATCAGGCCAACAGAGGACTGCTGCATGCAGATAACCCAAATGTGATGACTGCAACAGTGAATACACTCTAACATCTACATTTATGGTAAGTGTACAAAACTGTAAGTAGTTAGGAAAACCTTCTATATCGCCCACCTGATCATGAAGGGATTCGCATCTAGATCAAGGGAGGTCATCGTCCCCCTGTACTCATCACTCATTAGACCTATGATTGAGTACAATGCCCCGTTCGGAATGTATCTGACCAGACACCTGCTGCAGCTTGAAAGGCCCTAAAAGTTCCTCACCAAAAGGATAAAGGGTCTCAAAAATATGTCTTATGCTGCCCGACTGAAAGAACTCCAGCTCTATTCAGTCTCATACCGCTTGCTCAGAGGTGACCTGTGCCTGACATATAAGGCCATGTCAAACCCAGATTTGATGAATATGCTTCACCTCAAAAATCTAGATCCCTCAGAACCACAAGGGCGGGAGACTTAAACCTTGACACGGTTATAAATACAACGTGCTGGAGGGACAGATTCATCACCCAGAGACTCCCTATGCTGTGGAACAAAATCCCGGTACATGTGAGGCAGAGCACCTCGCTGGCCTTGTTCAAGAGGAATCTTGACCAATGGATGGGAGATCGCAGATATACCCCAGGGATTACTTCAGTGTCACTGCTTGACAGAGGCACAGCAAAATGATAGGCATAGTTTTTATTCAAACTAAAGGGGTGGCGAAAGCCACATAACTATGGGCTAGGCTTATAAATGCCCTTGGGCAGATAGCCTAGTATGAACCTATGAACCTATGAGTGCCAGTCAGCCACTACCTGAGTTTTCATCTCCGAACTGAAGTTGAAGTCTTCTAAAGCTAAGTACACCGTTGGGGATCCTTTTTTCTTGCACTAACCGATGTCCTAAGAAAGCCATGAACAAATGGATGATCATGTGGAGCCTAAAAAGGGCTAAGGCTGCCTAAATCCAGGTACGGTAGGATGTCGGTGAAAAATCTGTGCTACCGGTAAAGTCTTGAGAAAGGCTGTGAATACCCCAACGCTTGTGGTTGAAGACTGAGTATAGCCTTTATAAAGCCTTGATATACAGGTTGTGGTTCCGGCTGGAGAATAAAGCCTCTATAAAGGCTTCGTGTACCAGTCGAAGTTCCGGCTGCTGAGTATAGCCTTTATAAAGGCTTCGTATACAAGTTGTAGTTCCGGCTGAGAGGTACCGCTGGTGCGGCAGCTAGAAATCAAAGATGTAACAAACCTTAGACCTTATCATGCTGATCAGGGGAAGCTACTCCCTCAAAAAGGAAAAGAGATCTGTCCCCTGTAGATGTTCTTCATTCCACATTGCTGCAGTCCTAACCATTGGGTAGTCCGCTGTCCAGTCGGCCCGAATACCAAAGTATATGGCTGACGTCGGTCAAGGCGCATTAGACTGATGTCAGGACGTCAGGGTACTAATGCGCATGACCGACGTCATATCCTCAGTCTTTTTTGCCGCATGGTCCGATGCAGAAGCAGTTTTGCGAGTGCAGGTTGGCGTTCTGAAAATTTCCGAAGTCGGAGTTTCAGACCGAATCAAAGTTGGCTAAGTACCCGTTGGGGAACATTTTGTTTTTCTTGCCTCAGTATTTAACCGGATGTCAGAAAAAGTGAATAACTGTATTTCTTGTGGGAAGCAGATACCTCATAGGGATTACCATACTTTGTGTATACCTTGTTTAGGGCCTGAGCACGACGTTGTTGGTTGCCGCTCTTGTGCTAGATTTAACAAACGCACTATTAAGAGAAGGTTAGACTGTGCCAGGTTAGTGTTTGGGAAGCGTTGTAATTATAAAATGCCGTCGGATGCTCCGGCCCGCTTCGTCCAAAAAGCGCAAGGACAAAACAGCAAAGCCTAGGGTTGATGAACCGGCAGTCCCGGACGTCGGTTCTTTAGAAGGCTCAGTGGAGCCAGAAGTTTTGCCAGGAGTTTCTTTGGAGTCTCAGGCAGAGACTTTACTGTTACAGGATGTGCCCTCTCAGGAGGTAGGCCAGGCTGAGGGGGCCTCTCAGGTAACTGTTCTTCACTCTCTTCCCAAGGTAGTTAGAGCCTCTCCTTCTGTTTCCAAAACTTCTTTGAGAGGTAGGCCAAGTTTAGCTTCTGTGGGGGCTTCTCCTAGCACTTCAGGTTCTGTGCCTAAGAAACATATGCTTAAAATGGCAGAAGATTTAATTACTATGATTAGAGGCTCTATGCCCCCTCCTGATAAGAGGCCTAGGGTGGAACCTGAGTTTGAGAGTTTTGAACAGTGTTCAGAGGCTTCTGAGTCTTCTGCGGAAGACTTGCAGGAGTATCCTCCTTATTCTGATTCTGATGTGGATGATTCCACTCCTACAGCTTCTCCTCCTGAGGATTTCTCATTTTCAGAGACTCTGCATTCCATGAGGGAGCACTTTAAATGGGAAGGCCAAGATTACTCTGATTCCAGGAAAAGGCTTAGGGAATTCTTATTTTTACCCCAGCATAGGCCCTTAGCTATACCTCCTGTGTTGAATGTGGTGGAAGATGTTTTGCAGAGGCTTCCCTGAACCCTGATTCTTTGCCTCCTGCCCCTGTTAAACCTGATAGGTACTATAGGGTGCCTGAAGCTCATAAGTATCTGTTTAAGAGTCCTAGGGCAGACCCGGAAACTATTTCTCAGGGGCCTAAAGGTGTTAAGGCCTCTGTTGTTAAAAATCCTGTTCCCACTGATAAAGAGGCAAGGGCTTTGGATAGGTGGGGAAAGAAAGTGTATACTTCTTCCACTTTAGCCATGAGAGCGTTGAATTGTCAGTTTCACATGCTAAAATATCAAAATTATCTCCTTTCACAATTGAAATCTAAGGTGGATGCTTTGGCGGAAGGTATAGAGTGTAAAGAGTTGCTGGATTTAGTTCATGTGTCTGAACAAGTGGGTAAGCATTCTTTGCAATGTGGTTTTGATGCTGTGCAGGCCTCCTCGAGGGTGGCTGCCACTAGTTCTGTTCTTCGCAGGCATGCCTGGTTGAGGGATCAGAATTTAGCAGAGCATGTTAAGACTAGGATTTTGGATGCTCCCTTACAGTCTGATGTGTTATTTGGTTCGCCTGTGGAAGCAGTTTTAAAGAAAATGGAGGACAAAGCTAAGTCTATGCAAACTGTTAAAGATTTTTGGCACGTGCACCCACCCAAGTTTAGTAGAAATTGGCCTACTAAGGGATGGACATATCCTGCTTATGATTCTCAGTCTAGGGGTAGGTCTAGACGTGATAGGGGCAGAGCTCAAGGTTCTTTTAGGCCTAGAACAGGGGGTTCACCTGCTCAGACCTCTGGTGAGGGCAGGGGTCAGTCCTTTCGTAAACAGACCCAATGACCTGCCTTTTCAGCTGCCAGTAGATTCTCGTCTGGCAGCTCCTTTGGGAGGAAGACTGTCTCTTTTCAAAGGAAATTGAGATTTAATCACTCAAGACAGATGGGTGTTGGATATCATTCACCACGGTTACAGGTTTTATTTCCATACATTGCCCCCTTTCAAAGGCATGCCAGACGTTCCCCCTCCACAAAGAAAAGAGGCTCACAAGCAAATTTCTCTGTTACTCCAAATAGGGGCCATTCAGCCAGTCCCTGTACCAGAAAGGGGCCTAGGATTTTATTCTCGCCTGTTCCTAGTACCAAAGAAGGGGAACACGTGGAGACCAATTTTGGATTTATCTATCCTCAACACTTATCTGGACATTCCCAAGTTCAAGATGTTGACGTTACAACAGCTTTTACCTCTGCTGGGCAAAGATCATTGGATGGTAACTTTAGATCTCAAGGAAGCTTACCTTCATGTGCCTATAAGACTAAGTTGCAGGAAGTATCTGCGTTTCGAGCTGGAAATTCTCATTATCAGTTCTCTGCATTGCCCTTTGGCTTATCTACTGCCCAGAGTATTCACAAAGGTTCTGGCTCCAGTGATAGCTTACTTCAGGCTAAAAGGAATTCAAATCTATCCTTACTTGGACGACTGCCTGATTCTGGCTCAAGAAAAGGAAGACCTTCTACAGCATCTGGAATATGTCATAGCAGTGCTAAGATGCCTAGGGTATTCTGTGAACGAAATAAAGTCCAGTCTAGTACCCTCTCAAGACATGTGCTTTCTGGGTGTGAGACTGAATACAGCAGCCCAGATGGCCTTTTTAACCCCGGACAAACAAAAGAATCTTTCCAGTTACTTCCATCAACTATCTCTTCAGTCCGGGCTGACTGCAAGGACAGTCCTTCAAGCCTTAGGGTTCATGGCATCTTGTATTCTGGTGCTTCCCAATGCCAAACTGCATATGAGGAAGCTGCAATGGTATCTCAAAATGTGTGGACACAGCACTGCCAGGATTTGGACACTGTCATTCAAATAATACCTTGCATTCAAAAAGAATTTTTGTGGTGGGCTCAGGAATGTCACCTAAACAAGGGACTCTCTGTGACCCGGCCAGAGGCGAGTCAGATTTTAACGACAGATGCCTCGGACATTGCTTGGGAGCTCATCTAAATGGAAAGTGGATACAAGACAAGTGGCCTGCCAGACTACAGCATCTACATATCAACATGAAGGAGATGTTAGCAGTCCAGTTTGCATTAATGGCTTTCAAGGAGTTACTTCTTCCTGGGCAGGTGTTGATTCTAACAGACAACACAACTGTCATGTGGTACATCAACAAACAAGGGGGAACACATTCTTATCCTCTATGCAGGCAAGCAATGATTTTATGGGAGACTGCGCTCAGCTTGCAACTAACTCTTCAGGCAAGGTTTCTGCCGGGAGCACAGAACTCCTTAGCAGATGTGTTAAGCAGGCAAATCATGGATCCCCACGAGTGGAAACTGGATCTTCATGTATTTCAGAAATTGACAGTGTCATGGGGAACTCCAGACATAGATCTGTTCGCTTCTCCACTAAACCACCAGCTGCCAAAGTTTTGCACAAAGGGGTTTCATCATACAGCTTGGAAAGTGGATGCTCTTTCTTTCAGTTGGAAAAATCTTCATGTGTATGCCTTTCCACCTCTGCCTCTTCTTCCAAAGGTGCTCCTAAAGGTCAGACAAGACAAGCCAAGGATGATTTTAATAGCTCCAGATTGGCCTCGGCAACACTGGTACCCACTACTAAGGAGTCTGGTAAGGAAGCCTCCATGGCCTTTACCTTTGATTCCACACCTGTTATCTCAGAAGGACGGTCACCTGCTCAATGTCAAGCTTCACTCTCTTCATCTAACAGCCTGGCATATTCTGTTTTGAAACACAGCAGGTCTCAACTTCCTCAACAAGTTTTAAATGTGATTATGGAAGCCAGAAGACCTAGTACAAGGAAAGTGTACGCAGAAAAATGGAAGAGATTTTTATTTTGGAGTGCAGCAAAGAATTTGGAGATTTCTGAGCCTAATTTGAGTGTGGCTCTTCAATATCTTACTGAGTTATTGGACAAAGGTTTGTCCTTCTCTTCCATTAAGATTCATGCTGCAGCAATTTCAGCTCACTATGATTGTGACCCTCCATTGTTTTCGCATCCTTTGTTCAAGCAGTTTCTTAGAGGGGCAAAGAATATAAGACCCCCGTAGAGCTCCTACTCCTGCTTGGGATCTCAATTTTGTGTTGGAAAAACTTACTCTACAACCTTTTGAGCCTGCGGCTACTGCTGAATTGAAATACTTGTCATGGAAGACTGCTTTTTTGTTGGCTATTACTTCTGCAAGAAGGGTTTCTGAGTTGCAGGCCCTTATGGCAGTAGAGCCCTTTTGATTTTCCATAAGGATAGGGTATCATTACGTACTAATCCTTCCTTTATGCCTAAGGTGGTTTCTAGTGTGGCTTTAAACCAAACTATTCATTTGCCTACCTTCTATGCAGATCCCCAAAATAAGGAGCAAATGGTTTTGCACACTTTGGATGTACATAGGCAGTTACGTTATTATTTAAGCAGGACTAAGGATTTCAGGCAGTCTCAGCAGTTGTTTGTTTCTTTTGCTTTGGGTTCTCAGGGCAAGCCTGTGTCTAAGCAAACTATTTCTAAGTGGATTGGGTTTTGCATTTCATTTTGTTATTCCCATCATGGCAAGGAGATTCCAGCTGGGATTAGGCCTCATTCCACTAGGGCTACTGCCACTTCTACAGCATTTCTAAGGGGTGGCAACTAAGGATATTTTGGAGGCAGCTACTTGGAGTTCAGTACATACTTTCTCTAAGCATTACCACCTTCCTCTCTACTCTAAATCTAGGGCTGGTTTTGCCACAGCTATTTTGCAAGGCATGTTGACAGCTCCTGCTTCCTTATGATTTGCCAGCCTCCCTTACCTCTGCTTTGGGATTCTACCCAATGGTTAGGACTGCAGCAATGTGGAATGAAGAACATAGTACAGTTTTGTACCTACCATAAATGTAGATGTTCGAGGATCCACATTGCTGCAGTCCAATTTACCCTCCCTCCTTCCCCTCTGTGTTTAGGGGTGGTGGTGTGGGTTAGGCTATATTCTTGTAAATTTGTATATATTGTATATATGTTTGGTGCAGGGCTTTTTGGTGTTTTTGGTTTAGGCCTTGTCTTTTTAGGGTCTTCTGACATCTGGGGCAAGAAAAGACTGAGGATATGACGTCGGTCATGCACATTAGTACCCTGACGTCCTGACATCAGTCTAATGCGCCTTGACCGACGTCAGCCATATACTTTGGTATTCGGGCCGACTGGACAGCGGACTACCCAATGGTTAGGACTGCAGCAATGTGGATCCTCGAACATCTACATTTATGGTAGGTACAAAACTGTACTTTTTGTCTGAACAAGAGTCAAATGAATCTGATGCATCTGACTATGAAGGCATGCAACCCCTCTCCACTTATGAGGATTCTGATGCAGAGGACTCCATTCCTTCAGCCTCTCCCCCAGAGGATTTTTCCTTTGGGGAAACCGTGCATACTTGAGAGTCAGGACTACCCTCAGTCTAAAAAGAGACATGGGGAATTCCTAGATCTTCCACAACACAGACCTTTGGCCACCCCCCCAGTCCTGGATGTTGTGGATGATGTTTTCCTTGAATGCAGCTCTACTCCTGACGCCCTACCTCCTGCTTCCAGAAAACCAGATGGGTACTATAGAGTCCCTGACTCTCACAAATAACTTTTCAAAAATCCAACAGCTGACCCTGAGGCCATTTCTCAAGGGCCAAAAGGGATTAAAGCAACCTTTGCCAAGAATCCTGCACCCTCAGACAGGGATTCCCGAGCATTGGACAGATGGGGTAAAAAAGTATACACCTCAGCTACTCTTGCTATTAGGGCACTAAGTTGTCACTTCCATATGCTGAAATTTCAGCAACATACCTTGGAACTCCTTAAACAAAAAATGTCTTCCTTTCCTGCTTGGGTAGAATCTAAAGATTTACAAGACTTAAATGCATTCTGCAAGTCAAGTAACTAAACACACTTAGTACTGTGGTTTTGACGCCCTAGAAGCTTCTTGCAGGGCAGCAGTCACTGGATCTGTCATTAGAAGACATGCATGGCTTAAGGAACAACCCCTGCCAGACCATGTCATACCTAAAATGTTGGATGCCCCCTTACACAAAGATAATTTATTTGGCAGTACGGCAGAAGGAGGTCTTAAAGATGGAAGAAAAAACAAAATCTATGCAAACAGTTAAGAATTACTTACAGGTCCAGCCCCCTAAGTTCAGCAGGCATTGTCCATCCAAGCACTGGTCCTTTCCTGCTCTGAGTAAACTGGCCCAGTCTAGGCCCCGTGGAAACAGACCCCCCCAAGAGAGCAGGCCCAGGGAATGCAGAGATCTAAGCAGTGGACTACTTCCACTTCAAAACCAGGGAGTTCTAAGCCACCCCCTTATGGTTCGAACTTGCAATGACTCATCACCGCCACCCCAACCCCCCTCTGCCCACCTTCACTTACCCCTTGAAGGAAAAGTCTCCTTTCATTCAAGCACCTGGGCCACCATTACCAAGGACCAATGGGTTCTGAACATTGTGTCACAGGGATACAAATTTTCCTTCCATACCCTTCCAACCCCAAAAGGGTTCCCAGCTCTACCACCAAATCAGTGGGCAGAGGCTCAAAAGCAAATTCTTTCCCTGCTCTGTATGAGAGCAGTAGAGGATGTTCTTGTAGAAAAGATAGGCCAAGGCTTCTACTCCAGACTTTTTCTGGTGCCCAGAAAAGAGGGCACCTGGCACCCCATCCTCGATCTATCCATTCTAAACACCTTCTTTTGATCCCAAAATTCAAAATGCTCTCCCTCCAGCAGCTGCTACCCATGCTCTCGAAGGATGCTTGGCTAGCCACCCTAGGTCTAAAAGAGGCCTGCCTCCACATTCCTATCAGGGAATCGTGCAGGAAATCTCTGCTTCAGGGCAGGATATCAATGCTTTTCAGTACTCTGGGCTTCCCTTTGGCTTATCGACTGCTCCCAGAGTTTTCACAAAATGTCTGGCTCCGGCCAGCCTTTTGCAGACAAAAATATTCAAATTTACCCATACTTAGGCGACTGCCTTATTCAGGCAGACAGCCAGGAAAAGCTGCTCAAGCACCTGTCCTTTGTAAAGACCCTACTAACCTCCCTAGGGTACACAATCAATGAAAATAAATCCAAACAGGTACCCACCCAAAGGGTAATCTTCCTGGGAGCAAGTCTGAACACAGCATCCCAGATGACATTCCTTACACCAGAGAAACAAATTTTCCTGACAGCCTACTTCTTTCAACTAGCCACCAGGCCCCAGCTATCCGCAAGGAAGATCCTGCAATCTCTGGGGTTCATGGCATCTTGCATACTACTCATTCCATATTGTCAGACTGTATATGAGGAAACTTCAGTGGTACCTAAAGAGCTTTGGTGTCAACACTTTCAAAACCTGGAAACTCTTCTACCTATAATTCCTCGCCTCAGAAAGGAATTTCTTTGGTGGGCAACAGCATGCTCCCACAACAAGGGACTGTCCTTCTCCCCCACCCCCTGCCAAACAGACAGATGCATCACACTACACTTTGGGTGCACACCTGGACGGCAGGTGTATACAGGGCCAATGGAGCCCACAGCAAATCCCTCTGCACATCAAGTCAAAAAGAGATTATGACTGTGCAAAATGCCTTGATAGCTTTCAAACCCCTTCTCTCTCCAAGGGTCTCCTAATCAAAACAAGACAACACCATTGTGATGTGGTACATCAACAAGCAGGGAGGGACTGTGTCCTACCCTCTGTGCAGGCTGGCTGTGACCCTTTGGCTCGCAGCCTCTTCCATGCAACTGCACCTGTTAGCACAATACCTACCAGGCTTGCTCAACTCACTGGCAGACCAGTTAAGCAGAAACCTTTGGACCCACACGAGTGGCAGCTCAGTAGAAGTACCTTCACACTCATAACTCAGAAATGGGAAACCCCGAAGATGTCCTTCATGGATGCATCTGCAGTCATAACAAGTGGGTTGTCCTGTCGTCAGGCAGCCCTTCAGTCGGCCGGATTCCAAAGTCCGGGTCTGGCTTCGGCTGATGTCGCACTCCACCCGACGTCATCTCTGTTGGTCTTCGGGTATAAAGGCATCAGCCGACGCCATTTTCCCCAGTCTTTCTTGCCGTGGCGCCAAGCAGAAGCTGTTCGCAAGTGCCGGTCGGTCGGATCCAGAGATTACTTCTACCGAATACTACTTGAAGACTTCTAAAGCTAAGTACCCGTTGGGGACTCTTTCTTGCCTCAGCCGATGTCAGAAAAAGTTAACAATTGTTTAAACTGTGGGAAACAAATACCTCATAAAGATTTCCACTCTTACTGTCTGCCTTGTTTAGGCCCAGCCCACGACGTAGCAGCCTGTTCGCCTGTGCTTCTTTCAACCGACGACGCTTAGGCGGTCGGAGTTTGCAGAACAGTTTTTCGGTTCTGATTTTGCGTACATTATGCCGTCGGATCCTCCGACTACCCAATCTAGCAAAAACGCAAAGATAAAGACCGACACTCGCGGTCCGCGGTTTCGGCCGCAACCATGGTCAAGCAAAACGCGAGTGTCTCGGTTTCAGCGAAACCGAGAAAACTGAACAAAGTACAGCTGAACCTATTCCTACAACTGAGGCCCCTGCTACAACTCTTGCAACGACCTCAGAAATTTTACCCACTACGGTGGTTGACTTATCAGACACCATCCCCTTGGATGTTTCTACCCCAGCACGTGGTGCTGCTAGGCCTCCAGCAGCCATGTCCATTAAGGCCTTCGCCAGGGCTAAAGCAGCCAAGACTACTAAAACAGTGCCTGTTAAACCACCCACATCCAGGCCCTCTTCTAGTTCTCAAATGCTTACTTTGGCAGAAGATTTAATTTCTTTAATTAGAGGATCTCAATCTCACCCAGACAGGGCCTCTCAGCCCCAGAGAAGAGACCTAGGGCAGAGCCCCGAGCCAGTGTCCTCTGATGATTCTGCTGATGAATCAGACATAACTGACCAGCCAGAGGCTCCCTTCTCCAATTTTGAAGATTCTGATGCTGAAGAATCCATCCCAGCTGCTTCCCCACCAGAAGAATTCTCCTTTGGGGAAACCTTGCATGCCATGCGAGAACAGTTCCAATGGCAGCAACAGGATTTTTCAGACTCCAGAAAAGACTTAGGACTTTTCTGCATCTCCCACAGCACAGGCCCTTAGCTATACCCCTGTTCTCTCTGTGGTGGATGATGCTTTCAATGATGTTTGCTCGCTCCAGTTTCTTTACCCCAGCCCCTGCCAAACCGGACAGATTTTACAGGGTGCCAGATACTCATCACCACCTTTACAAGGCTCCACTTGCAGACCCAGAAACTATATCCCAGGGCCCCAAGGCAGTAGCACGACCATAGCTAAAACCCTATTCCTTCTGAAAGGGAAGCAAGGTCATTAGACAGATGGGGTAAAAGGTCTACACTTCAGCTACTCTCTCAGCTAGAGCTTTAAACTGTCAGTTTCACATGATACAATACCAAGAGTTTATGCTGGATCAGTTAACTAAAAACTAACCACTGATGAATCTCTTGATAAGAAATATGTATTAGAGATGGTAAATAACATACAACAGGTTAGCAACCATTCCTTAAAATGTGGCTATGATGCACTGGAGGCTTCATTTAGATCAGCCATGACAGGCACAGTGATAAGAAGGCATGCATGGCTAAAGGAACAAGCTTTACCGGATCATGTTAAAGCTAAGTTGCTAGATGCTCCTATGGACAAGACAAGTTTGTTTGGTACATCTGCCCAGCAGGTTATGAAGAAAATGGAAGAAAAGGCAAAATCAGTTCAAACTGTTAAAGATTTCTTGCAGGTTCAACCCCAAGGTTTAGCAGGAACTGGCCTGCCAAAAATTGGTCCTTTCCTGACTCCACAAAATTTCAAAGGGGCAGGAATAGACGTTCCAGAGGCAGAAACCAATCCAGAGGAGGTGCCTACAGAGGAAGACAGTGGCAAGGTAACAACAGAGGCACAGACACAGCCACTGCCACTACATCAACACAACCACAGTGACTTAACCTAAATCCGCCTACCAGGGAACAAATAGCAGCTCCTCTAGGCGGAAAGTTAACCTTATTTTCAAAGAACTGGCACTACATAACAAAGGACAAGTGGATTTTACAAACCATAGATCAAGGTTACCGGTTTCACTTCCACACTTTTCCAGTCAAAAGAGGAATGCCAAATCTACCTCCAAATCAAAAAACAGAGGCTCTACGCCAGATAATGGAGTTAGCAAACATGAGAGCTGTGGAAAGAGTGCCAACAGCAGAGCAAGGAAAGGGGTTCTACTCCAGACTATTCCTAGTTCCAAGAAAGGAAAAAGTTGGAGACCAATTCTCGACCTGTCCACCTTAAATACATACATCATTGTCCCAAAATTCAAAATGCTGACCTTACAGCAACTTCTTCCCATGCTGGGCAAGGAGTCTTGGCTGGTAACTCTAGATCTCAAGGAGGCATACCTGCACGTCCCCATTCGACCAATCTGCAGAAGATACCTCAGATTTCTTGCAGGATCAGAGCACTATCAATTCTCAGCATTGCCTTTGGCTTATCTACTGCCCAGAGTATTCACAAAATGCCTGGCATCAGTAATCGCCCATTGCAGACTTCAGGGAATTCAAATTTACCCATACCTGGACGACTGCCTGCTACAAGGGGACAACAAAAGCAAGCTGACAACAGATTTACAAAGGGTCATTTACTTGCTACAAGCACTGGGATACACAGTCAATTTACAAAAGTCAAGGCTGATACCATCCCAAACAAGGACATTCTTGGCTGAATTGGACACAGAAAACAAATGGCATTCCTGACTACAGAAAACAAAAGAACTCCCTCTATACTTCTTGGCACTAACAAAACTGAACAAGTTAACAGCAAGAAAAGTACTGCAGGCCTTGGGCTTCATGGCATCATGCATAATCTTGGTTCCATTTGCCAGACTACATATGAGAAAACTACAGTGGTACCTAAAGAATTTGTGGTCCCAACACAGACACAGTCTAGAAACAGAAATCCCACTAATTCCATGCTTAAAACAGGAGTTCCTATGGTGGGCTCAGGCATGCCAGTCAAACCCAGGCCTACCCTTTCGCAGATGTCAAGCAAGCCAGACCATCACAACAGACGCTTCAGACCTAGGATGGGGGCCCACATGCTGGACAAATGCGTGCAAGGATTGTGGACACAGGATCAACTTCAACTGCACATCAACCTAAAGGAAATGCTGGCAGTAAAACTGGCAATCCAAAAGTTCAAACCATTTCTCAAAGAGGGCCAGTTGATGATAAGGACAAACAACACCACAGTCATGTGGTACATCAACAAACAGGGAGGCACTCATTCATACCCCCTATGCAGAATGACCTTGGAGCTGTGGACCCTGGCACTCAGCTACAACATCCAGTTACAGGCAATATTTGTACCAGGGAAAGACAATACCCTAGCAGACATATTAAGCAGAACCACTTCGGATGCCCACGAATGGAAGCTTCACCCGGACATCTTCAAGACCATCTCAAAGAAATGGGGAATGCCACAGATAGACCTATTCGCATCACCTCTCAATCACCAGCTCAAAAAATTCTGCACAAGGACATTCCACCCATTAGCATGGAAAGTGGATTCACTCTCTTTCAACTGGAAAGGCTTAACAGCATATGCATTCCCGCCTCTTCCTTTGATACACAAGGTACTACTGAAAATCAAGGAAGAACGTCCAAGGATAATCCTGATAGCTCCAAACTGGCCAAGACAACACTGGTACCCACTACTGAGGAGCTTGTCTCGAACAATATGTGGACAATTCCCTGATGCCTTTGATGTTAACGCAGAACAACTACAGCATCATACATCCAAACCTAAAAACCTTGCAACTGACTGCATGGAACATCACATAACAGCAGCTATTCCAGAACTTTCCCAAAGAGTTAAAGACATTATTCTTGAAGCACGCAGACCTTCAACAAGAAGGAACTATGCTGGAAAATGGAAAAGGTTTGTCATCTGGAGTACGGAAAGAGGAAAAGATGTGTCAAACATAGATATTCCTAACATTCTGGAGTATCTGGCCGAACTTCTTCATTCAGGCCTGTCCTACTCCTCCATCAAGATACATGCATCAGCTATTTCAGCAGAATACAGCTTTGATACACCTGTTTTTCGCACCCTTTGCTCAGGCAATTCCTCAGAGGAATCAAGAATGTAAAACCTCCAAGGAAACCACCATTACCAGCTTGGGATTTAAACTTTGTGCTAGAAAAGTTGACACTAGCACCCTTTGAACCAGCAGCAACAGCAGACCTACAACACCTGTCATGGAAAACTGCTTTCCTACTGGCAATTACTTCAGCAAGGAGGGTTTCAGAACTACAGGCCTTAATGGCAGTGCAACCCTTCCTAATCTTCCACCAAGATAGAGTGTCCATGAGGACTAATCCTACATTTATGCCTAAGGTGGTATCCAGAGTGTCTTTAAACCAGGCAATCCACCTACCTACCTTCTTTCCCAACCCACAAAACAGAGGGGAAGAATACTGCATACCTTGGACGTACATAGACAGCTACGCTACTACTTGGACAGAACAAAAAATAGCAGAAAGACTGACCAACCTTTCGTAGCCTATGCAACAGGAAGGGAAGGAAAAGCTATTCCCAAACAGACAATCTCCAAATGGATAGGAAATTGCATACGATTCTGTTACTCCTTCCATGGAAAACCAATTCCACAGAACATAAGACCTCATTCTACAAGGGCAACAGCCACTACCACAGCCTTCTTACGAGGAGTGGCAACCAAAGACATTATTGAGGCGGCTACTTGGACCTCCGTGCATACATTTGCCAAGCATTATAATTTGCCTCTATATTCCAGATCCCGAGCAGGGTTTGCCACTGCTGTACTGCAAGGGATCCTAAACACACCATAATCTACTTTTATCCTCCTCCCCTAGTTGGCTATGGTATTCTACCCACTTGTTATGACTGCAGATGCATCCATGAAGGACATAGTACAGTTTTGTACCTACCATAAATGTAGATGTCCGAACTGGATAGCATCTGCAGTCAGGATTACCCTCCCTCCATCCCCTCTGTGGTACTCCTAGGTGGTTTACCCTTCTAATAGCTAGCTGTTGGGGGGGAGTCTTTTATGGTGTATTTGTTTGTGTATATGTACATACTTGCTTATTGTTGTGTTTACCTCTATCTATTTGGAAACATTGGCATCTATCCAAATTTTAGCCTGCAAGAGGGCTACTGGCATCTGGGGCAAGAAACACTGAGGAAAATGGCGTCGGCTGATGCCTTTATACCCGAAGACCAACAGAGATGACGTCGGGTGGAGTGCGACATCAGCCGAAGCCGGACCCGGACTTTGGAATCCGGCCGACTGAAGGGCTGCCTGACGACAGGACAACCCACTTGTTATGACTGCAGATGCTATCCAGTTCGGACATCTACATTTATGGTAGGTACAAAACTGTACTGTCGACCTCTTTGCCTCCCACACCAGCCATCAGCTCAGCAAATTCTGCACCAGGGAGCATCACTGGATGGCTTGGAAAGTGGATGCCCTGTCCTTCCCCTGGGTCAATCCATCGGTCTATGCCTTTCCTTCCCTACCTCTCATCTCCAGGGTACTGCTCAAAATAAGGGAGGAAAAACCAAGGATCATTCTTGTAGCTCCAGACTGGCCCCGACGACACTGGTACCCCTTGCTACGCAGCCTGTCCCCGCGACCTCCATGGCATCTTCCTCCGATTCCAAACCTCCTGACCCAGAGGGAAGGGGAATTCATGCATCCATAATTGCAGACTCAATTTGGCAGCTTTGCTTATTCCCTAACCCCCAACCAATCTGCCATCCTCTGTAAACAGGTTCTGGATGTTATCCATGAGGCCAGACATCCTAGTACCAGAAAGTCTTATGCAGATAAATGGAAAAGGTTCTGCACCTGGATTCAGGCTAAGGGAGCCAATATGGCACAGCCCTCCATCCCTCTCATCCTGGATACCTTAGCTGACCCTACTACACTGTGGTCTCTATTCCTGTATAAAAATTCATGCCTCTGCTATTTCTGCTCATTTTCCCACTGAGCAGCCACTTTTCTCACATCCTTTGATCAAGCAGTTCCTCAGAGGAGCTAGCAACTTGAGGCCTCCCAGAAGGGCACCAACACCAGCTTGGGACCTAAACTTTGTCTTTGAAAAGCTCACCCTTCCCCCTTTCGAACCAGCTTCTTCTGCAGTGCTAAAATTTCTCACCTGGAAGACAGAATTCCTTCTGGTAATCACTTCAGCCAGAAGAGTCTCTGAGCTGCAAGCACTCATGGCTGTGGAACCCTTCGTCTTCCATACAGACACGGTATCCCTCAGAACTAACCCATCCCTCATATGCCCAAGGTGGTGTCCAGTGTGGCTCTCAACCAATCCAGCCACAACCAATCCATTCATTTGCCCACCATCTTTCCTAATCCCCAGAAAAAAGGGGGAGGGATTCCTCACTCTCTAGATGTGCACAGACAGCTCAGATTCTATTTGGACAGGACTAAATCCTTCAGAAGGTCTGATCAATTACGTGTTAGCTTTGCTACAGGGGCAGAAGGCAAAGCCATCTCCAAGCAAACCATTTCCAAATGGATAGCACACTGCAACCATTTCTGCTACAAACAGCATGGAAAGCCTCCCCCCAATTGGGTCAGGACGCACTCCACCAGAGCAGCCTCCACCTCTGCAGCTTTCCTCAGAGGAGTCACCACCAGGGACATCCTGGAGGCTGCCACCTGGACATTTGTTCACACTTTTACCAAGCATTACCACCTGTTTTTCTTCTCCAAATCCAGGGCAGGGTTTTCCTCTGCAGTCTTGCAGGGCATCCTAGCCAGCCCCTAGTTTCCTTGACTGCCTCCACCCATTTTCTCAGCTTTGGGAATCTACCCAAATGTTATGACCACAACAGTGAAATACGAAGAACATAGTACAGTTGTGTACACTTACCATAAATGTAGATGTTAGTGTATTCACTGTTGCACTCCTGGTTTGCCTCCCTCCATCCCCCTTTAGTCTGTCTCCTTTTATTACCATTCTTCCTTTTTGTTCTTTCCTCACAAGGGACATATTGGTATTTATTTTCCACTGGTGGGGTTCTTCCAGAACCTTTCCTCCTACTTTGGGGGCCCCTGACAGGTTAGGGCAAGAAATACTGATGTAAAAGTGTTGGCTGCCTTATTTTATACTACAGGACGACCTGACGTCAGTCCTCAAGCGACAGCAACCAGCACAGAAATACTAAGTCTCTGGTGTTTGGGCCGGTCGAGGACTACCCTGGCAGGGGTAACCCAAATGTGATGACTGCAACAGTGAATACACTCTAACATCTACATTTATGATAAGTGTACACAACTGTACTTTCCTCAGAGATCCACCCTCATCATCAGAACCTGCATTCATCTCTGATTCCAATTCAGAGTTTACAAGCTCCGATTGTTGCTTTGTTCTTACTAGTTGACTTTATTTTTCCATAATAGAATGAAAATAATAGTCAGTGTTGGGAAGGCAACTGTAAATGTATTTGATATGTTTGAAATTTGCCGTAGAGTGAAGTACAAAAATTAAAAGTGCGTCACTTTTCACTTAATGAAGAGACTGTTGTGAAGTATCACATTTTGTGACAAGTCCTTACAGATGTCACTTCTTTCCCATTTCTACTTTTAATTTTTTGCAGGTGGTGGCCAGCAGAGATTGCTCACCCTAAAACCATCCCTGCCAACATCCTGAAAATGAAGCACGATATTGGTGAGTTCCCTGTCCATTTCTTTGGCTCCAAAGATTACCTGTGGACGCACCAAGCTCGTGTGTTTCCATATATGGAGGGGGATGTCAGCGGCAAGGACAAGATAGGAAAAGTTGAAGGCATCTACAAGAAAGGTAAGAGCAAGAGAATGGAAGTTGAAGTCTTCATATTTGAACTGAGTGAAATGTTGATCACTTATTTAACATACTTTGAGCATTATTTTCTTAGCTGAAATGGTTTCAAACACTACATAAAGTATGTCTTACAAGTGGAAGTCATTAAGATGGACAAAGCTTTATCTGTTGAGACTGTCAGCATCAGCACATTACGTGCTTTCAGGTCAGCTAGATCAACCAAGAGGCAAACATAAACCAATATACGTTGGTTAAAAAAAGCATTTCCATGGTCAGTAAAACTTCTCCCCAGCACTTAGAATCATCACTCTTCAAAGTGGTTGTGCCTTCACTGACAGTGATTGCAGTCCTAAAATTTGGCTTGATTCATGTGACGTCATCAGAGGGGCAGAGCAAGCAGAAGTGGACCTTGAAATTCATCTAAAGGTAGCAGACTGGTCGTCAGACTTGAGGGAGAGCAGGGTAGAGCTGAGGTTAGGTAATGGTATGTTGACTAGCAGATGGTAAAAGAAAGGAGACAGATGCGTAGCTGGAGTGGATAATGTTTTTGGACCAGGAAAAGTATGAGGTGAAACATTCTTCTCTCTGAAGAAGAGTGGTGAATTCCTCTTGGTCTGCTGTCACCATTTCATTCTACCTCCTTTGCTTGCAGTTAGTCTGAAAGATATGAGAAAGATTAGCAGTTGTGCTTATCAAGATTGAGGAGATTATCAGCCTTTGAAGTAAACATGTCCCTAGCCAGCAGTGACCATGCAGCAGTCTAGTTTGATGTCAGCAAGATGTAGGCAAGCAAACAAAATCATGTGGAATTATTTAAAGACAAACTATGTTAATCTGTGGGGAAAAAAACAGCTTGTGGATAGAGGAGCATGCAGACAACTATGGAAAAGAGGCTAGTGAAAATTAAAAAAAAAAAAAGCATGTTATGGAAGGAAGGTATCCAGTGCTGTTCAGCAGCTGGTAGATGGATGAACCAAAGTCGTGCTCCTCATATAATTCTAGGTGAATTATCCTCCCATTTTTATCAAGATATTGTTAATTGTGCCTTTTTTGTGTAACTGCAGTCCTAAGCTCTGAAACGTTAACTTTATTCCATGGAGCTAATAAACGTTCTCCACTTCATTCATAAGTTTTCAAGTAAAGTAAAAGTTTCAAAAGAAACCTCACAAAATTCTTCTTTCCTTAGTATATTAGTACTGTTGTATCCTGTACTTTAAACCCCAAAGGTAAAATTAATATTGTCCATAACTTCATACATGTTAATAGTGTCACTGTTCATTGTCAAGTATTAAAGGTCTGGTCTTGTTGTCCTTGCTTCTGTCCTTATCATCCAGCTTCAGTCACAGCATCTTTTTTTTTTCCATAATTTAACATTTCTGCACCCACGCAAGTGTTCTTATTGTTCACATTATGCAGGGACATAAAACCAGCTACTCCACTGGCCATGCATAGTCCATCTATCAGCACCTTCTGGTAATCCGGCTCCTTCACCTGATTCATGTGGCAGCACCTCCTCTTTTTACCTCTCCCAGCACACGATCTGCAATATTACTACAGTTCACTTCCTCACTGGCATTTGGCTCATCTTGAGCCATCCTTTCTGTCAACAAAGGAGCTTCCATTTTTCCTTCCCCAAGCTCTATAACAGCAATCTCCATTCTGTTTGGGATAATTCTGTGTATTGCATTACAACACACTCAGCCTATCTCTTTTCCTCCTCCGTCTTGGAATTCTTCAAGCACCAGTGACAACACCACCGAGTACTCAAAAAGAGAAGTAGCTTTGTTTTTAACATCTTTCATTATTTACACTTTTTATATTGTTTACACATTCATATTAACATATATCTTGTAATTTCTTTCCATTTTAAACCATGACATATGATGTGCACAGAAGAAAAAAATTTCTGTCACCATTTCAAGAAAAAGAATCTACTTTTTTTTATCTATCCCCATACTTTCTTCCACAACTATCTTTTGATTTCATCTAGCATCTCTTTATCTTCTCCATTTTTATTATACAGTAATCTTTTCCATAATTTCCAGATTGCTGTCAACAAAATTCTGAGCCATTTTTTTTCAATTTCATTCTCATTTTTCCATATGCCATATCCATTACTATATTTTAAAATCCTTCATATTTATATTTCTTTTTAAAACTTCTCCAGGCGGTTCACTTTTTACATAAAAAAAGTTTTCTTCTCAATACATTTTTCTTTTTTTCAATACCTTGTATTTTGTATTAGTTGTAACTAGTAACTTATCCAGCTGGTTTCTCCACAGAAGATCCCCTGATCAAAAAAATCAAACTTTTTTTCTTCTGTTTATAGCATTTTTACATAGTCTTTTAATTCTTTCCAGGGATATACCATGTGATATTTCTCCATAATATTGGTATAACTTAATTCTCTGCCTTCATAATTTTCACCTTCTGTAATTTTATTTTATTCTCACAGCCTTTTCTTGTTTACCACTTCTTTTCCCGCCTCTTTTTTCCATGTTTTCCATACCCAACATGCAACATTTTCCCCATCATTTCTGGCTCTTTTTCACCTTCTGTATTATCCAGAAAAAAATGCATAGTTGATCATTTTTTAGATCCAAACAAATTCAAACCTCATTTGTTTGGTGTACATTTCCCCACCCTTTTCACTAGATTCAGTCTTAATCCCAAATACAATTAAAAAATATTTCTAACATCTTTCTCCATTTTAGCTGGAAGCATGTGTACCCCTAAATATGCTAGTTCTTTTAATGATGTATTTAACTTTTTTTTTTACGGGAAAAGTCCGACTGGCACAGAGCCCATTTTCAGCGGAGGCCTGGGGAGAAATGCTCCAGCTGTATGTCATTGGAATGTGGGAGGAAGCTAGAGCACCCGGAGGAAACCCACGCAAATGCAGGGAGGACATGCAAATGCCGCACAGAAGGCAACTCAGACGAGAATTGAACCAAAGAGCCTCTTGCTGTGAGGCAACAATGGTAAAAGCTGCCCCACTGTGTGGCCTACTGCATTTAACATATACACTTTTTAGTTAAATGATTAGCATGTCTCCACCATTATATATTTTTATTTCTTCCAACATTATTTTCTATTGTTCTATTGCATTTTCATATTCTCTAAATTACACTCCTAATTTCCATCCTAGTATATGTTTCAGTTATTTTCTTTCTTTCAAATAATTCTCTACTTTTTGCCTTATTTAACTGTAGCCCAACTTTCTTTAATAGTGCCTCCACTCCTACAACCACTTCACTTAGCCATGCTTTATTTTAGCCACAATCACTAAATCACCTGCCTATGACAGACAAATTGGTATTTTAACTTCTTTTCCCATCTCCCGTTTTACTACTTTCATTTCATATATACATGTTTGAATTAATGTATTCATTACCAATACAGACAGATACTTACTTCATGGACATTTTTGTTTACTTTATCTCCTAGTTTTTATTTTTCCCCCTGTACATCAGTTTACCATAACTTTCATCCAACACATTTCATAACATTTTAAGTATTCAGTTTTTTTTCTCATGTCTCTAGAATCTTAACCTTAACAAATGCTTTTGTTACATCATATGTCACTAGTCGTACTTCCTTTTTCTTTCAAAATCACATCTATTAGTTGTTTTACTGTCAACATTTTTCACCTCAGTCCTTTTGATTCCAAAACCCCTACTCTTATAACTTCATCCAAAATCTTCTGCATCCTTTTTGTGTTATTTTCATAAATGTTTTATCATCTGTAGTACTTAGTGTGATCTGTCTCCATTTTTTATCTTTTCTTTTATCTTTTCCATATAAACTTAATTACTCCACCACAGACCCCTTTATTTTTTTTTCCTTTCTCTATTATTATAGTATTTTACAAAATGCTAATTTGTAATTTTTATCCATCTGTTTATAATGTCCATAACCTAATTCAGCTATTCCTAATGCTGAGCCTTCCCTTCCTTCATTTTATTTTTATTCATTTTTCTCACCGTAATCTAATTTTTCTAGCAAATTCTTAAAAATTTTAGATTTGTTTTACAGTCCATGTCTCTCATACTATTTCCTTTTCACATATTCTGCCCACAAGCCTTTTTACAATTTACATGATTTCTCTCTCTCTCTGCCTATATTTACTTTCTCTTTCTTCAAACATTACATCCATTCTTATCTATTTAACTATTTTTCCCAAAAATAGTGAAACTTACTCTTTTCTGTAAAAATAAAAAAATATAATTTCTCCTTTTACAGCTCTGTTTCTATGCTGTCACACATTGTTCTATTTCTTTTTCTGATTTCATTATACACTCTCCTATTAATTTGCTCACTCTTTTTTCTACAGATTTATTTTTCGTTATAAGCACTTAAATCTGTCCAGATTTCGTAATGCAGTCAGTCATATACCATATATTGTCATTTGTCATATTTCCAATATATTTATGTTAATGTACCTTTAATGTATCTATAAAGTGGCTAAAATTTCTTCAAGTATTAAATCACGATATAACTTGTATCTATTCTTAACCAATGTTTTTGTATTTTGCCTAATTTGGTGTAATTATTTAAACCATAATTTATTTTTTGCTTTATTTTTAAAGACTATAAAATTGTCTTTAAAATGTTTTTAATACTTAAGAGCTTTTCTTCCAGGGCCTCTGCTGAAAATGGACTTCTACCCTGTCGGATTTTCTTAGTAGTCTGATATCAATAAAATAAATGTGCTGTTCCTGTAAAACCTCACTGTTGCAGTCATCACCTGTGGGGTTATCCCTGCTGTGGTAGCCCTTGGCCGGCCCGAATACCAGAGTCACTGTTTTTGTGCAGCGGCTGCTGTCGTCTGTAGTCAGGCATCAGGTCGTTAGTATAAAGTAAGGCAAGCCAACGTCATTATACCAGTCTTTCTTGTCGTAGTGCCCGTAGCAGAAGCAGTTCACACGAGTGCTAGTCTGTCGCTACCAGAAGTCAAATTTCAGCAGAAAACGTCTAAAGTTAAGTACCCCATTGGGGACCTTTTTTTTCTTGCTCTAACCAATGTCCGAAAAAAGTTAATTGTCTTGCCTTTGAAAAGCAGATCACACACCGACACTTTCATTCATCCTGCATCACTTGTTTAGACCCAGACCACGACATCTCTCATTGCCGGTTCTGTGCCCTCTTTAATGGCAGACAGTTATTTTCGTATTCCGTCTTTGAATTCTGATATGGCATCTGTCAGTCAACAATCTGATGACATTCCGAAAAAATGTAAAGATAGAGACAGCCCACACAAAGGTAAGCCTTCCAACGATGCTACTGCTAAGCAAGTCAGTTCTCCGGCATTCAGTGAGGCGCTCTCGCAGCCCCTGATGCCTGACTCGCTTTCTATGCAGGCGTCTGCCGAGACCCTTTCGGAGTCCGGTATGCCACAGAAGTCCACTTCGTCTTTCGAGCCTTTGCCTGTCTCTGCCTTGGACAGGTCCGGAGCCACGGTGCAGGCACCAGCTTCTGAGGAGACCATTCTCACTACCGATTCTAGACAAAAAAAAGATGTCTTCTCTTCCGACTACCGTTTCTCAGAGACTGGGATGTTCATCGTGCATACAGCTGCAGTCATAACAGATGGGTTATCCTGCCGTCAGGCGGGTCCTCGGTCGGCCGAATTCCAAAGTCTAGGTCCGGTGTCAGTTGTCGTCACTTCTTCCCTGACGTCAGTGCGGCAGGGGTATAAAAGAGCCAGCCGACGCCATCTTCTTCAGTCTTTCTTGCGCGGAGCCCGAAGCAGAAGCAGTTCGCAAGTGCCGGTCGGCCAGCTCCTGAGATTTACGAAAATATTTCAGCCGAAGTCTTCTTAAAAGCTAAGTTCCCCATTGGGGAAACTTTTCTTGCTTCAGACCGATGTCATACAAAGTTAATAATTGCATTTCATGTGGGAAGCAAATACCGCATAAGGATTTCCACTCTTTCTGTATTCCTTGCTTAGGCCCAGACCACGACGTCACGGCCTGTCGTTTTTGTGCTAGATTCAACAAACGCACTATTAAGCGTTGGGCGGAGTTCGCCCATCACTATTCCCATCACTATTTTGGTAAAAAATTTAATTATATTATGTCTTCGGATACTCCCAACTCAAGTTTGTGGTAAAAGACGCAAGGATAAGGACCGACATACGAGGTCCGCGACTTCTACTGACACCACGCTAAGGCCGACTACCGGTTCTCCGGTTCTCAGCGAGGCGCCTACACAGCCCCTGACTACCGATGACACTTCTTTACCGGTGTCTTCTGTGCCTGAGGACGCAGGCTCCTCGGCCCCCACTCAGACTACAGATACCGACGCCACTTTTGGCGGGGAAACCCAGAGTTTAGACAGGCCTGCCATTTCTCAAGGTGTCTTCAGGCCTTCCTCCTTTTCTATTAAGGCTTTCACAAAATCTAAAGCAGCCATGAAAACTAAAAAACAAGGACCACAGACCCCTTCTCAAGGCCCCATGCCTAAAAAACAGATGCTCAAAATGGCTGAGGATTTGATTACTCTTATCAGGGGTTCTCAACCCCCCTCGGACTAAAGACCCAGATTAGAGGAAGACTACCCTTCCTCAGATCAAGCCTCTATTACCTCTGAACATTCTGAGGACCAGGAATATACATATTCTCCTTTTGAAGACTCTGATGCAGAGGAGTCTATTCCCTCGGTCTCCCCCCCCTGAGGATTACTCTTTTGGGGAAACCCTCCATACTTTGAGGGAACACTTTCACTGGGAAGGCCAAGATTACTCAGATTCCAAAAAAAGGCTCAGGGATTTTCTCTTGCTCCCCCAGCATAGGCCTCTGGCTATCCCTCCTGTCTTAGATATATTAGATGATGTGTACACAGAAGCCAGCCTCAACCCAGATTCTTTAACTCCGGTTCCTGTTAAACCTGACAGGTATTACCGGGTTCCAGATTCACACCAGTTCCTATACAAAAGCCGTACTGCTGACCCAGAAAATATTTCACAGGGTCCCAAGGGAGTTAAGGCCTCTACCGCTAAAAACCCATTACCTTCAGAGAGATTCCAGAGCTTTAGAAAGGTGGAGGGAAAAGGTGTATACCTCGGCCACTTTAACCATGAGGACATTAAACTGTCAGTTCCATATGTTAAAGGATCAACAGTTTTTATTATCTGAATTGAAAAGCAAAATGACACAACCTGAGCAACCAGATTTAAAAGAGTTGCAGGATTTGTTGCATAGTGCAGAGCAAGTGGGTAAACATACCTTGCAGTGTGGTTTTGATGCTTTAGAGGCCTCATGTAGAGCTGCTGTTACAGGGTCTGTCATACGTAGACATGCTTGGCTCAAAGAACAAGCCTTACCAGATCATGTCAAAGCTAAATTACTAGATGCACCTCTTCAAAAAGATGTATTGTTTGGTGTTAAAGCTGAGGAGGTACTAAAGAAAATGGAGGAAAAGGCGAGATCAATGCAAACAGTGAAAGATTTCCTGCAGGTACAACCTCCACGTTTCAGCAGAAACTGGCCTTCAAAAAATTGGTCCTTTCCAGCCACGGACAGACCTCAAAGAGGCAGATACAGGCGCCTGAGAAGTAGAGGGCAATCTCAAGGATCATTCAGAGCCAGGCAATGGCAAGCACCAACCCCAAGAGGTGGAGAAGATAGATCACAGTCATTCAGAAAGCAGACACAATGACTTTCCCCTTTGCCTGCCAAGCAAAGCTTTAATGGCAGCACCTTTAGGTGGAAAACTGGCATTATTCTCAAAAAATTGGCATATTGTCACAAAAGACAAATGGATCCTGGACATTATAGACAAAGGCTACAGATTCCATTTTCACACCCTTCCAAAAATGAGAGGCATGCCAAACCTGCCACAAAATTAAAGGGCAGAGGCACAAAAACAAATTTCACCTCTCATGGACATGAAAGTTATTTAAAAGGTGCCTGCAAAAGAACAAGGTCAATGGTTTTATTCCAGACTATTCCTGGTACCAAGGAAGGACAAAGATTGGAGACCTATTTTAGATCTATCCATCCTAAACACATATTTACAGGTACCAAAATTCAAGATGCTCACATTACAGCAGCTTCTTCCCATGCTGGGCAAGGAGTCTTGGCTGGTAACATTGGACCTCAAGGAGGCATACCTGCATGTCCCTATCTGCATTGCCCTTTGGCTTATCTACTGCGCCCAGAGTGTTTACGAAATGCCTGGCATCAGTAATTGCCTTCTGCAGACTTCAAGGAATACAAATATACCCATATCTGGACGACTGCCTGATCCAAGCGGACAGCAAGGACATACTTCTGAAACACCTGGTGTTTGTAATAAGACTGTTGAACTTTCTGGGATACACAGTCAACAAAAAGAAATCAAAACTAATACCCTCTCAAACAATAATTTTCCTGGGTGCCAGCTTGAATACAAACACCCAGATGGCTTACCTCACGCCAGACAAACAAGGGCAACTGTCTCAATACTTCAGCAAAATGGCAACCTTCACCAGGCTGACTGCAAGGAAAGTCCTGCAGGCTCTGGGATTCATGGCATTTTGCATCCTGCTGGTCCCATGTGCAAAGCTGCATATGAGGAAATTTCAGTGGTACCTAAAAAAACTTATGGTCTCAACACAGCCACAGTTTGGAAACAGTTATACCACTCATTCCATGTCTTCAAAAGGAATTTCTGTGGTGGGCTCAAGCATGCCAAAGAAACAAAGGTCTCCCTTTCTGCATACCTCAAACAAATCAAATCATCACAACAGACACTTCGGACTATGCCTGGGGGGCACACATGAAAGATCAGTGCATTCAGGGAAAATGGTCCCAAAAAGAGAAGCACACACATCAACCAAAAGAAAATGCTAGCAGTGCAAAATGCTATTATGGCCTTCAAAGACCTTCTGCATCCAGGCCAGCTATTGATAAGGACAGACAACACCACAGTGATGTGGTACATAAACAGACAGGGGGGAACTCATTCATACCCCCTCTGCAGACTAGCCATGACCCTTTGGAACACAGCTCTGGAATTGCAAATCCAACTTCAGGCACAATTCCTGCCAGGGAAGGAAAACACACTGGCAGACAGCCTAAGCAGAAATATGACAGATCCACATGAATGGAAGTTGCATCCTCAAGTTTTCGCAAAGATAACTCAGGCATGGGGACAGCTAGACATAGATCTCTTTGCTACCCACAGAAATTACCAACTGGAAAAATTTTGCTCAAGGACCTATCATCCACAGGCCCGGAAAGTGGACGCACTTTCCTTCAATTGGACAACATCGACAGTCTATGCCTTTCCGCCTATCCCTCTGCTGCCCAAAGTTCTACTAAAACCCAGAGCAGAGAGGCCGAAAATGATTCTCATTGCTCCAGACTGGCCAAGACAACACTGGTATCCACTCCTGAAGAGCCTGACACATTCCTCACCATGGATCCTACCTCTAGTGCCTCTTCTGTTGTCCCAGCACAACTTCTAAACTATTCACAGCCAGCTCAAAACCCTAAATCTAGCCGCATGGAGAATCCCTTGATTTCACAACAGACCCTCCTCTCCAAGGAGGTGCAGGATGTCATCTTGGAGGCCAGAAGACCTTCTACTAGAAAAGCCTACTCCGCCAAATGGAAGCGGTTTTGTGCCTGGAATCAGAAAAAGGGCCAGAATCCTTGGGTAATAAATATACCTCAAATATTACAGTACCTAGCTGAGATGTTAAACAGTGGACTTTCTTTCTCCTCCATCAAAATCCGTGCTTCAGCCATTTCTGCACATTACAACACAGATCCTCCTTTATTCTCTCCTCTCTTAAGACAGTTCCTCAGAGGGGCTAAGAATATAAAACCCCCAAGGAAACCACCAGTCCCTGATTGGGACCTCAACTTCATATTGGAAAAACTGACCCTTCCTCCATTTGAGCCAGCTGCTTCAACAGAACTACAATACTTGTCATGGAAAACAGCCTTCCTTCTGGCTATCACCTCAGCACGCATGGTTTCGGAACTACAGGCCCTCATGGCTGTGCAACCTTTCATCATTTTCCATCAGGACAGAGTTTCCTTATGAACCAACCCTACCTTTAGGCCAAAGGTAGTATCCAGTGTAGCCTTGAATCAGACTATCCACTTACCTACCTTTTACCCTAACCCACAACACAAAGGGGAAAGACTACTGCATTCCTTGGACATTTACAGACAACTACGCTATTATCTGGACAGGACAAAGCCATTCAGGAAATCCGAGCAACTCTGTGTCCTATGCTACAGGTGCTCAAGGAAAGGCTATCTCCAAACAGACAATCTCAAAATGGATAGCCCACTGCATACGCTTTTGTTACTCATTTCATGGAAAAGCTGTGCCTTCAAGCATCAGGCCCCACTCCACAAGGGCCACAGCTACCTCTGCAGCTTTCCTCAGGGGGGTTCCTACCAAGGACATTTTGGAAGCAGCCACTTGGAGTTCAGTGCACACTTTCTCCAAACACTATCACCTTCCACTTTACTCAAAATCTAGAGCGGGATTTGCCACAGCTGTCTTGCAGGGCATTCTTGCTCCTCCTAGTTCCACTTAGTGCCTGCCACCCCTACTTAGCTTTGGGATTCTACCCATCTGTTATGACTGCAGCTGTATGCACGATGAACATAGTACAGTTTTGTACCTACTATAAATGTAGATGTTCGAGTGCTCATACAGCTGCAGTCCAGGTTTCCCCCCCTCCATCCCCTCTTAGGACAGGCCTTATGACAAACACCTTCTCATACAACCTTTTTGGGGTATTCTTTTATGGTGTATTTGCTTGCAACTACTGTTTTATGATTATTCTATATTGCATGATTACCTAAGTTTATGTTTTGCCTTCCTTCTGTGGGCACCTGACATCTGGGGCACGAAAAACTGAAGAAGATGGCGTCGGCTGGCTCTTTTATACCCCTGCCGCACTGACGTCAGGGAAGACAACGAAGCTGACCGAGGACCCGCCTGACGGCAGGATAACCCATCTGTTATGACTGCAGCTGTATGAGCACTCGAACATCTACATTTATGGTAGGTACAAAACTGTACTTTCTCTCAGGCCTCGAAGCCAGGCTATTCCTAGAAAATCTGCTTCTAGCCACCAGCTTGCTACTTCTTCCCCACCCTAAGCTCAAATGCTTAAAATGGCAGAGGATCTCATTTCCCTAATTCGAGGTACTCATGCCCCCACTCCAAAAGGGAAAAGGCTTCCTTCAACAGAAATTGTCAGATCAAGAGTCTGAGGAATCTGATTATTCTGCCTTTGAAGGGGAACAGCAGCCCTTAACTGTGTGAGGATTCAGATGCAGAGAAATCCATCCCCTCTGCCTCCCCTCCAGAGGACCACTCTTTCTGGGAAACCCTTCACTCCCTCAGGGAATATTTTCATTGGGAATCTCAGGACTACCCACAGTCAAAGAAACTACTTAGAGAGTTTCTGGACCTGTCCCAGCACAGGCCCCTGGCCATCCCACCTATTCTAGAAGTGGTGGATGATGTTTTCCTTGAATCCAGTTTAGCCCCTGATGCCCTGCCTCCTGCTCCAAATAAACTTGACAGGTACTGCAGAGTACCAGATTCTCACAAATACCTGTACAGGAGCCCTGCTGCAGACCCTGAGGTCATTACACAGCGACCCAAAGGAGCTAAGACTAGTTCTGCCAAGAATCTTCTTCCTTCTGACAAAGACTCCAGAGCTCTGGACAGATGGGGTAAGAAAGTATACACCTCTGCAACTTTGGTTATCAGAGCACTCAGTTGTCAATTCCATATGTTAAAATATCAACAACACACTTTGGAACAATTAAAACCGAAGATTGCTACGTCTCCTGACAGTGCCAACTCAAAAGAGCTGGCAGAATTACTACACTCAGCTTGTCAAGTGGCCAAGCACTCATTACAATGTGGATATGATGCCCTAGAAGCCTCTAGCAGGGCAGCAGTGACAGGATCTGTTATTAGAAGACATGCATGACTGAAGGAACAACTTCTCCCTGATCATGTCAAGTGTAAACCTATTGATACACCCCTAGATAAGGAACGCCTGTTTGGGGAAAAAGCAGAAGAGGTGCTTAAAAAGATGGAACACAAAGCAAAATCTATGCAAACAGTAAAAGATTTCTTTCAAGTTCAACCACCCAGATTCAGCAGGAACTTCCCCTCTAAGCACTGGGCCTTCCCTGCACCCAGCAGAAAGGGGCAAAGTAAGCCCCACAGGGACAGGACTTCCAGGCCCCTATCCCAGGGCCAACAAAGAAACAATGGACCACTTCTGCCTCTAAGGTTGGGAGTTCTAAGCCAAGCTTCTATGGTAAGCATTCACAGTAACCCCCCCCCCCCGCCCTCCTTTGACTCATCTAAAACTAGGAGGAAGGCACACCCTCTTCAAGGACAATTGGATCTCTATAACCAAGGACCAATGGGTATTAAAAATCATTTCTCAGGGATACAGATTTTCCTTCAGTGAACTCCATATTCCAAGTGGGTACCCAGACATTCCCCCAAACCAGTGGGCAGAGACATTAAAACAGGTAAAAACATTAATATCCATGGGGGAGTAGAACCTGTCCCCTCTGGATCAAGCAGGAAAAGGTTTTTACTCAAACCATTCCTTATACCAAGAAAGGAGGGCACTTGGCACCCCATCCTGGATCTATACAAACTGAACACCTCCTTGGTGGTTCCCAGATTCAAAATGCTAACCTTACAGCAGCTACTGCCTATGCTCACACGAAATGCCTGGCTCGTGGCACTAGACCTAAAAGATGCCTACCTCCACATCCCCATCAGGGAGTTGTGCAGAAAATTCATGCATTTCAGAGCAGGCAATCAGCACTTTCAGCTCTTTGCACCACCCTTTGGCTTATCTACTACTCCCAGAGTATTCACCAAATGCTTGGCCCCAGTTATAGCATTCTGCAGACAGAGAAATGTACAGATTTACCCTTACCTGGACGACTACCTCATTCAGACAAACAACAAAGAAAATTTGCTCCGGGATCATCTCTTTGTCAAAAAACTCCTAAATTCCCTAAGGTTCACCGTCAATAAGAAAAAATCAAAGCAAGAAAAACAAATGGTCTTCTATCCCCAGAAAAGCAGAGCTTCCTGCCTCTCTACTTCACCCAGCTGGCTTCCAGAAAGTCCCCTCACTCCGAGGAAGTTCCTGCAAGCCCTAGGATACATGGCATCATCCATCCTTCTCATCTCTCTCACCAGGCTTCACATGAGAAAGCTTCAGTGGTACTTAACCTTTGGTGTCAGCACTCTGTCCCTAGAGACCACTGTCCCACTGATCTTTGCATAAGGGACAAATTTCTCTGGTGGGCAGAGGCCTGTGCCAGAAACAAGGGTCTTCCCTTCATCCTCCGCACCTTTCTTTAGGTTCCATGTTAATGTTGTTATGGTTAATCTTGTGAAAGTGATTTCTAAATTCATCCAGTATTTCTGGTATACTAGAAACATTCTTCTTTTTCCTTAGAGAAAAGATTTCTTTGATATGGTTTTGTTTATTCAATCTTTGTGTTTTATTTTTAAGTCTATGTAAGTATTTGGGGCTTATTGAATAAGACAAATACTTGTATTTCTCTAAAGTTATTTTAACTTTGAGTTAAAATTTCTTTGTATTTCTCATTTAGTTTGTTTATTTCTTCAATAACTTTCTTGTCCATAATATTTTCTTTATTATTATGTTTATAAGAGTCTAATTTACTTTGAATATCTAACAATTCCTTATCCCAAGATTTCCTTTTATTATTATACCATCTGATACTTTGTCCATATAGATATGATTTTAAGGCATCCCAAACATAGACAATGGAGACTTCAGGAGTATTATTTATGTCTAGAAAATGTTGTACTTCTGAAAGTATATATTCTTTATAGTCTTTTAGCTGAGTTAAGTATGCTGGTATCCTTTTGATCTGAACATTATGAGTATTTTTTATCAGGAATTCAAAAACAATTGAGTTATGATCAGATATAGGACATGAAATGATTTTGGAATTAATTAAATCTGTTACCATCTGGTTAGAAATAAAGACCCTATCTATTTTTGAATAAGTTTTGTATCTGTTAGAAAAAAAGGTGTATGGTAATGATTTTGAATATATCTGATTATTAATATCATTCAAATGATAAGAATTAACAAAATCATTTAAATGTTTTGCATTAGATGTAATTCTTCTTTTCCTTATAGTGGTAGTATCACTTTCATGTAGTATACAATTAAAATCACCAGCTAAAATATTATCCCCTATAGAGAATGATATGATCTTATCAATATGATGTTTCACTGTATTAGTACCAATTCCAGGTATCCAATATACATTAATTAAAGTGTAAGTCTTCCCATTAATTTGTATTGTAACCATACAAAACATTCCTTTGTCATCCTGAAAAGACTTAATGGTTTTAGGAATGGGCATACTTTTATTCCATAAAATAGCCACTCCTCTTTTTTTCTGAGTGTGCTCTGAACTAACCAATACTGTATACTTATTAGTGGCTAGTTTATCAATATCTTTTTTCAAGAGATGGGTTTCTTGCAGGAAGACTAGATTGGCCTTGTGTAAATTAATGTATCTTATTAGGCTTGCCCTTTTACACGGATTATTCAATCCATTAATGTTTAAAGAAATTCCTTTTAAAGATGTCATTTGGCATTTTAAAACTCAAGAATCTTATGATCGAAATAACAAATAACAAGATAAATAATGTTACATCTCCTCTTTTAGGTGTACCTTTAAATATAGCTGTATTTATTAAATCTCTTATGGGATTTTGTATAGGATTCAATTTTGTTTGTAGTGACAATGAGTATACAAAATATATTGTGGATGTCAAAACTATATACATATAACAATGAACAAGTGAAAATAATGTAAGGATTAAACCTTGCATCCAGCCTGGAGTTGAAAACTCCAACTTAGAGTAGTATTTACTAAGTTAACCCCCTACCCTAAGCAGCAGTACCTCAGCTACCACCTTATCAATTTAATACTAGTTATATTTAACTGAGGTTAACAGTTTTCAATTCAATTATCTATCAAGACAAAACTACACATTTGGTAAAACAGCATCATATAAACTAAAATAAACTTTTTTTTTTTTAAAAAAAACTGTTCATACTACTATATAGATCTATGTAATATATAACACTTGTATTCAAATAGCATTCAAATAATCGTGATGTTAGAAATCAAGAGGAGAGAAAATTAGGTTCTAACATTCATTTAAATCAAAAACTTTGGCTAATATGTTTCAGACATTACATATATTAAGATGCATCTATTTTCTGTCATGTGAATACTATTAACAGCTTCCAAAAAAAAATCTTGAATTGTTTGTATATGAGCATTTACTTAAACTCATTATTGTCAATAGAGTAAAATATTGTATTCATAAAAATTATTATAAATCATATTGCATAGTTATGCAAATTCTCAGAAACACTTGCATTATTAAAAAAAAAAAAGCCATCACACACATACACACACACACACACACATATATATATATATATATATATATATATATATATATATATATATATCTGATCTCACTGAGTTATGTCCTTGTTGAGCACTATCCTACTTGCTGTCCCTAGAATAAATCTGTCTGCTTTATAGAAAATAATGCACAGCAAACACATTTTAGTAACCAGATTTTACAATCATGCTAACCTACTGCTTTAAAATATATCACATGACATTTCTTCCAGAATAGAATTATAAAATTGTTTATGCTTGTCAATCAGATGAATTAAATGAATTATAATAAAGTATATGTTTGGAACAGAAGTTTTTAACACAGATTATTATGCTGCTGTTAAGTAGATTTTCAAAAACGTTTAAATAAATGTTTCATTTTCTGTGCCTTCTAAAATAAGACATTTACTTACTACAAGAAACTACATCATTTAAACTCATTATAACTGACATTTTATGAATAGAGTATTTTTCCTGAATCTGTGGTGTCAGTATGATAACTAGGTCAGAGGTTATACTAACTGCTTTCAGTTTCTCTGAGAATTCTGTGAGTTGAAGCTTTTGAAGTAGTTCATGGACACTGTGCATGAGACAGCCCACATCCCAGATTGTCTCCCTTAACATTTTGGCGGGAAACTTATTAAAACTTGTGGCAAACATTCATTTTGTCAATAGAGTAAAATATTGTATTCATAGAAATTATTATAAATCATATTGGATAGTTATGCAGATTCTCAGAAACACTTGCATTATTATATAAAAAAAAAGCCATCACACTCACACACACACATACATACACACACACACACACACACACACACACATATATATATATATATATATATATATATATATATATATATCTGATCTCACTGAGTTGTGTCTTTGTTGAGCACTATCCTACTTGCTGTCCCTAGAATAAATCTGTCTGCTTTATACAAAATAATGCACAGCAAACACATTTTAGTAACCAGATTTTACAATCATGCTAACCTACTGCTTTAAAATATATCACATGACATTTCTTCCAGAATAGAGTTATAAGATTATTTATGCTTGTCAATCAGATGAATTAAATGAGTTATAGTAAAGTATATGTTTGGAACACAAATTTTAACAGATTATTATGCTGCTGTTAAGTAGATTTTCAAAAACATTTAAATAAATGTTTCATTTTCTATGCCTTCTAAAATAAGACATTTACTTACTACAAGAAACTACATCATTTAGACTCATTATAACTGGCATATTTTATGAATAGAGTATTTTTCCTGAATCTGTGGTGTGTCAGTGTGATAACTATGTCAAAGGTTATACTAACTGCTTTCAGTTTCTCTGTGAGAATTCTGTGAGTTGAAGCTTTTGAAGTAGTTCATGGACACTGTGCATGAGACAGCCCACATCTCAGATTGTCTCTCTTAACATTTTGGCGGGAAACTTATTAAAAACTAGTGACAAACATTCATTTAGTAGTGTAAATGCATGTAAACATGACAAAACCTTCACAATGCATTCCACAGACCATTACAGCCTCTTACTTCTTTTCAGAAAGAGAAACAAATTGAATCACAGCTTGCCATTAAATCTTAAGATATTTTGACTGGTTATGAAACAAAACATTATAACTGACATATTTTATGAATAGAGTATTTTCCTGAATCTGTGGTGTCAGTGTGATAACTATGTCAAAGGTTATACTAACTGCTTTCTGTTTCTCTGTGAGAATTCTGTGAGCTGAAGCTTCTGAAGTAACTCATGAACACTGCATGAGACAGCCCACATCTCAGATTGTCTCTCTTAACATTTTGGCGGGAAACTTATTAAAAACTAGTGACAAACATTCATTTAGCAGTGTAAATGCATCTAAACATGACAAAACCTTCACAATGTATTCCACAGATCATTACAGCCTCTATGTAAGTGAAATTAAGCCCAAAATTACCAACAAGCAATAAAACTCAACATTCTTCTCCCAACTCAATTTTCATACAAATCCTATTATTCACTGTGCCCACACAATCAAAAGCATTTCTATATATTAATAAAGAAAAGAAAAAGAGAGTAGAAAATAAAAGGGAGTGAGGCAGAAATAAAAAATGTAAGAGAAAGCTGTAAGAAGTATATACAATGGAATGTTACTTACTGTTTATATTAATAGAGTTAAAATAAAACATATTATTTACTCTTATTTAGTTCTGATTATTATTAGTTAAAGCATAACAGATTATTTACAAACAGGCATAAGCAGTATAATCAAGAAAGTATAATTAGAAATAGCATTTGAAGAACTTATAAAACTTTTACAAGGAATAAATATGTTATTATTCTATTAATGATATTTTCATTACTGTTCTCTCCTGCCCTCCCCACCCTTTACCCACTACATAATCTAAATAGAATGTCATTGTTTAAACAAAGAAAATAATAAAAGGAGAAGGAAAAAAAAGGTAAAGATAAAAAATGTATCAAATTACTAACCTTACTTCTTTTCAGAAAGAGAAACAAATTGAATCACAGCTTGCCATTAAATCTTCAGGTATTTTGACTGGTTATGAAACAAAACATTTCTTTGCACATAGAGAATAACTTTGATTAAATCTTTTCCAAAATATTTGTGGCTTTCTGGAAATGCAGGAACTATATTCAAAAAGATTAATAATGAACTAAAATGATGAGAGAGAAAAAACATATAACAAATCATTTGTTTTTAGTCTCTTCTTCTTCTCTGAAGTCTTCCACAGCTTCAGTTGCCAATCTCTTTAATGAAGAACTAGCCCATTCCATTTCTTCTATTTTATCCAAAATCCTTTTTCTTTGACAAACAGTAAAGCAGAGTCTAAATCATCGAAAACCTTAGGACCATCAGGAAGGAAGATTTTAAGCTTGGCAGGAAACAGAAGGTATGTTTTAAACTGTGCTTTTTAAGCTCCCTTATTAGTGGCAGAAAAACTTTTCTTTTAGCTATTACCATGGAAGAATAGTCATTGTCAAACGCACAGTTGTCTCATTAATCTTAACAGGAGCTTTAGCCCAAGCAGATTTAAGAACCATCTCTTTATCAAAAGATGATAGAAATCTAACTATAACTGATCTAGGATATTTTTGTTAGAGTTAGTATTAGCTATAGATCTATGTGCTCTTCGATACCAAAAGAGAATGCTTCTGGTAAGTCTAAAGTTTTAGGGAGCCAAGTTGTTAAAAAAGAAGTAATATTGTTACCTTCAATATTTTCTGGCAGTCCAAAAATCCTAATGTTATTGCGCCTAGATCTATTTTCCAGGTCATCCAGCTTTGTTTGTAAATGTGTATTTTGTTTCAGCAGAAACTCAATGTTGATTTCCTCTTCTTGGATTCTATTTTCCATGTCATTCACAGCTTCTTCTATGCCTGTCATCTGGTTCTTCTGTTGTTGCAGGTCTGTATGTAACAGGTCTATTTGTTTTGTAGTTTTTTCTATGAAGGTGTCTATTTTAGTATCCATTTTATCCATTTTATCAGTAAGTTGCTGGATTATAATTATCAGAGACTGAAGTTCTTTCTTGAGTCTTGAGAATTTGTCTTACTGGAACTCATTTCAGACTGATAAACTGACAGGAAAATTTCCACAGTGATTTCTGACAGGAATATTGTTAAGATTTCCTTTCTTTTTTAGATATAGTTCAAGAACTATATAAAACAAACGTATTTAGAAAGAAAATTACTTCAAAAATTAATTTTTTTAAGTAATTAATTCCTGTCAGTGTAATGAAATTGGTGGAGCTGAAGAAATCTGCTGCTATCCTGTGTTCATCCTTGGCCACGCCCCCTCTGCTATGCTGAATTTTGAAAGCATCTATGTATATAGTATTGTTTGATTGATCAACCTGTTTTTGCATTACTTTCAATGTATAACAATTGTTTAATGTTCATATGTTTTCCTATATCTGTTATTTATCATTTACTGTTCTGCTTTGATGTAAAAAAATAAAAATTATTGAAAAAAAAACTAGCTATATTTCCAGATGATATTTTATACCTAACAAAACCAGAAAGGGACAGTGTTGAACAGTGAGAGTTTCAGATCTTTTGGGGATATAAAATTAATGGAAGCTAAAACAAAGGCAATAGTGGTAAATTATGTACCTATACACAAATTGCAATATCCATATTTATGAAGGCGTGATAAAATGTGTTTAGGAGTATGGATTAAAAATGATTCCAGTGTGGCAGCTAAGCATATGTGGAAAGAGACTAAACAAAAGTTAATACGTTAAAAACTGAGAGAATGGAAGCTCTATTATTATGGATAGCTGTGGTAAGATAGAAGTCGTTAAAATGTTTTTAGTTCCTTGATTTTTATGCACAAGTCAGACATATTTTTATCAACCAGAAGAGAAGTTGTGGATAGCAATTAATAAAGAGCTGAAGGGTTTTATCTGGGAGGGGAAGACCGTAAGAGTCAAGTGGGATAAGCTGATTCTTCCTAGAGAACAAGGCGGATTGGGATTACCCAGTTTGAAGAGGTATTTCAGAGCAATGCATTTAAGGCTCCTATACATAGCACAAGCAGAAAATTATAATTCAAAGTGGAAGGGATGATGATGAACTGGGGGGGCTCAAGAAACAAGGAGAAACTGGGATTTTGGATGCAGACCTTTAAAGAGAATAACAATAATACAGAATAGTTATTCTTAAAGTAGCAGAAAGTATTCTAAAAACTAAGCCAACGTGGGATTGGAGAAAGGAGATTCTGCTGATAGGGGATGACTACAATTAGGGATACAAACAATAGGCAAAAGCGGGCTGGAATTTATTGGAGAAAACTAGCATAGAGAGGGAAAAGTAATAGAATGGGAAGACGCCAAACATTTATTTGAACTGCAGGTTAGAGATTTCCTTCACTGTCAAGGATAGATATCAGAGTATTGGCAAATAGGGGCGGTCCTAAACGAAAGACCAGCACTGGTAGAGTTTAGTAGACTCTAGAAGAGAAGCTTCTGTTAAAAAAGGACTAATTAGTTGAGCAAATAAAATAGTGCATGATAACTACAAGAATCAATCAGAGGAGGTTAGAAAGGATTGGGAAAAGAGATTGGATAAGCAGTTCACAAAGAAACAATGGGTGTATATGTATGTCTCCCAAATATGCAACAAAGTCTAGAAAATTTAGGATCTTTGCTTGGAAGTGTTTACATAGGCATTTTCGTACCATAAATAGCCTCCAAATAATTTTTCCTCAGACAGCAAATGTTGGAGGTGTGATGGGGATGAAAAGGATAACTGGGGACATATTTTCTGCGAGTGTAATGAGTTGGCAAACTTTAAAGGTTCCTTCGGACTGCTGTGTCAGAGATGCTGGGTGAGCAAGTTGATGTAACCAAGGAATTTATTTTTTGAGCTATGATGCAGAATTAGAATTGCTAGAGAAATTAAGGCCTTGCTGAGTGTAATTATGGTGCCTGCCAAAAAGCAAGTACTACAAAATGGAAGTCCAAGTCTATTCCAAGTTTACTAGAAATAGCAAATAAAGAGATAAAACAACTGGAACTTGGATCTTTAGAAAAGGGTAAATTACACAGGAAAAATGGGAATTGTGGGAACAATACATGCAGAGGATGAACGAGGTTTAAAACAAGACAGGATCTGAATGAGCTTTGTAATGTTAGACTGGAAAATGACTGGATAGATTGTAAGTGATGTAACGTGTTTGTAGGTGCAGTTTTTAACGTAGTATGTAATCTGTAATGTTTGCAACTGGAATTGTCAGTATGGTATGTTTTCATTTATATATAGGTTCATAGGTTGGTACTAGGCTATCCGGCCCTAGGGCCTATGCAAGCCTAGCCATAACAATTCCCTGGCTATTTCTTTCCACACTATTTACTTCCCTTGACCCCTGTCTACCAGGGCAACTGACATGATCCCCAGGGTGAATTTCCTTTCTTCCATCCAGTCGTCAAGGTTCCTTTTGAAAAGGGCCAAAGAGGCGCTCCGCTTGACATGTATGGAGAGTCTATTCCAGAGTCTGTGGAGTCTCTGGGTCAGGAACCTGTCCCTCCAGCATGTTTTGTTTATTGAGATGACAAGGTTTAAATCCCTGGAGCATGTGGCTCTGAGGGATTGGGATTTCTTTTAAGTGTAGCATGTCCAACAGATCTGGGTTTGACATGACCTTGTATGTTAAGCAGAGATTGCCTCAGAGTAGACGATATGTGACAGAGTATAGCTGGAGTTTAAGGTGGTCAGCATAGGGCATCTGCTTTAGGCCTGTGATTCTTTTAGTGAGGTATTTCTGCGACCTTTCCAGTTGCAGATGTCTTGAGAGGTACATACCAAATGGGGTGTTGTATTCTATAATGGGTCTAATGAGGGATGAATACAGTGGGACAATGACCTCCTTTTTTCTGGATGAAAAGCCCTTAGTGTTGAGGTGTGCCACATAGGATTTCCTGACTGTTGTGATGATGTGGTTATCGAAGGTGAGACCACTGTCCACCTGTGTCCCGAAGTCTCTTATCACACTTTCATTTGTTTAGTGTACTGCCACCTATGTGGTAATTCACAGGTACATGTTTTTTTCCCAAAAGGGATAACTATACATTTCTTGGCATTGAGATTGAGCCCATGGCTCTGGCACCAAGCCTCTGTTTCTGTAAGGCCCTTTTGTAGAGTATCCACATCATTTGGGGATTCAATAATGGCCCCCAGTTTGCAGTCATCTGCAAACTTTGTTAGCCCGAGTCCCTTAGTGGTGGCCTGTACTTCAGAGAAGTAGATGCCAAACAAGAGTGGTCACAGGACTGAACCCTGAGGTAATCCACTTGTCACTTGTCCAGAGCTGGATTTGAAGTCAGCTACTTTTACAGTGTGGGTTCTGTCAGTAAGCCAGTTGGCAACCCATCGAGTGATGTAGGGATTAATGCCCAGCTTAGTAAGTCTATCTATGATTCCAGAGTGAGGGATGGTGTCAAAGGCCTTGGCGAGGTTCATATAGGCTGTGCGGAGTGCCTTACCCTCGTCCAAGGCTCTGGAGACTGATTCATAGAAATCAATCAGGTTCAGGAGACAAGATCCGGCCCTTCACGAACCCGAACTGGGTGGGGTCCAGTGTTTGAAGGTGCCAATGTCTTTGTTTATAAGCTCCATGATAATACGTTCCATGGCCTTGCACATCAGGCTTGTCAGACTGATGGGGCGGTAGTTCCCGGGATCCAAGGTGGATCCCCCTTTGTGGAGTGGTATAACTGTAGCTGTGCACCACTCAGTGGGAACGAAGCCTGAGGTGAGGCTATGATTAAACATGACACTTAGGTGAGGTGCCAGTTCATTTTGTAGTTCATATAATACACAGCCCGGGATGTCATCTGGTCCCATGGATGCTGTATTCTTAGTGTTGGAGATTGCCTTTTTTTTACCTGTGTGGCCATTATTACCAGAATTTGGCAATCTTCCGGTATTGAGATGGGACGTTTAGGGGGTGAAAGGGGGGGTGAAGTTGGCACTGAATTGATCTGCCAGTATATTGGCAATATCCTTGGGATCAGTATATTTAATGACATTCTGTTGTAGCTCAGTGCAGATCTGAGCATTGCCATATAGATTCTTGACATAATTATAGAATGCCTTGTGGTTGTCTTGGGAATCTTTAGCAATTTTTATTTTCATAACTAGCTTTGGAGGATTTTATGAGGGATCTCAGCTTCTTACTGAGGCTGGTAAGGGAGTTTTTTTGCATCCTGGGATTTTCCTCTTTTCTGCAACAGTTTCTCCTTTTGTTGTAAAGTTTGTTTATGGCAGGGGACCACCAGATTGGCTTCCTTTTTTTTTTTGGAGGAGAGCATCTTGGTTCTATTTGGGATGGCATGATTCATGCATGAGTGGATGTGTTTGTACAGTGCCTTAGTGTAGGATTCAGCAGTTGAACTTTCAGTTCCCGCCTGCATGGGTGTCATGAAGTTTGTCATTTCTGACTTGAGTAGCATGAAGTTGGCTTTGGAGAAGTTTTTTATGGAGGTTTCCTTACTGGGGGATGGGGGTGGGATGTGGATGTTGAGGGTGATTAATTTATGGTCAGACTTGACGAACAAGGGGGTGATCATAGGTGTGGAGCATTGATTTCCCATGTTGGTAATGACCAGGTCTAGGATATTGGAGCTCCTGGTGGTACTATGGATTAGTTGATCTAGTGCGTTGGAATTTATGAATTCCAAGAACCGTTGTGCAAAGGTGTATGTGTAAGATTGCCTATGTTATACATAATAATAAAGATGTTTCTTGTGTTTAAAAAAAAAAAAAAAAAAAAAAAAGCCTTCTGGTAATCAAGCATCTTTTCCTGATTCATCTGGCAGCACCTCCTAAATATAGTACCTCTCTGAGCATGAGATTCACCATTGTACTCCAGTTTATTTCCTCAGCATTTGGCTCATCTCAGTCCATCATCTGCAGCAACACAGGAGTGTCCAGACGTCCTTCCTCCAACTGTGTAAAAATAATCTGTCTTGCAGATTCTGTGATATTTCATCATTCTAAAGCACTCCACTCTGCTGATTTCTCCTCCATCTTGGAAATCTGCAAGATTTGCTTACAGACGTCTGGCTCCACCTAGTGCTCAAAATGAGTAAGAGGTGCCCTGGCCAAATCTTCCATAGTCTGAGTGAATGCCACCTTGGGCCTCCCCTGAAAAGGGACCACTGGCCTAGTCGGACTAACCCAGTCAACAAAGAGTAAAATAAATAGAGCTGTTACTTTCCAGGTGTATTTATACTTGCGTACTGAATATCCATTTCATAAGTGGGCTATGTCTGTTGACTGAATTTGCTCCCTCTAAATATGGTAAATGTGTCAGCTGTTCTTTTAAGGTATTCATTGCTTTACTATAGCAAGTCCATGACACTCCTAAAGAAGTTGCACTCACTGTGATTGCCTACTAATACAGTTTGCACCACAATGTGATTTATCTCATTTACAATAATATACCTATTGGTCCCTTTGCTTGTATGCCTGTTTTCTTGAAGCTTTATTGTATGCTTGTTTTTCTCTATGTAGTTTTTTGAATAATCATGTGTTTTCTGTTTGTTTCATGCCTCTGGGCCCAGGTTTCAACTGAAAACAGTTTATGAACCAGTTAATTTACCTGGTTGTCAAAGTTAAACTAAAGTAAACAAGAATAAAGATGACAGAACACTGGGATAATTGATTAGGGAAAGTTCCATCACCACTTTGGCTAAATGTGAGATTTGTGTGGAGCATTAGCTGCTTGTACATTACTAAAGTTAACAACTTGACACACAGCTGAGGTCCCACAGTGGATAGATTGTTTTTGAGAAGCCTCATATGTAAGATCCCCCTTAAGGAATTGTTTTACTGGTAGCATGATCTCAAGATAGGCTAGCATCTTCCTTCACTTAAGCTTAAGACTGTCCTGATTTGTAAAGCTCTTGCGTATTTCAGGATTGTGGACACTGAAGTCTTATTAAGGCCAAAACCACCCTCCTCGCACCAAAGGAGAAACTTTTCCATTTTGCCAAGTGTGACAGCCTTTAATTTTAATTTATTTTGTAGACCCTGTTTCTGTTAATTTATTACATCCGAGTGATGCCTCCAGGTGCATCTGCAGTTACCTTCTAGAGACACCTCTAGCCATCAAGTATTGCCTTTTCATATTTGCATCAATAATTACAAAACCATGCCATTTACAAGTTTTTTAAAGATTTCATCTTAAAGCTTACATAATGGCAAACTCAACTGCATTAATATTTGACTTCTGTGCTGTTTTATGATATTAATTTATATAGATATAATTTTCACATTTTTCTAAATGTGTCAACAACCAAATAGCACAAACAGAACTCCTTAGCCTCATGAAAGCTCTAAGCTACATGAATAAAATGCTGCTTGACAGTATGTGTGTAACTGGAGTGGTTTCTGTGATATTGTAAGTTGTTTACAAAATATTACAAATGTAATAGTTACTGTGTTTACTGTGACTTATAAAATTCGGCTTAAGACCTAGAACCTAAAAAATACTAACACTAAAAATAGTTTTTGCTGAAGAGTTTTCCATTTATATGTATTTCATATCCCCTGTGGTTCCAGAGATAGAAACATTTGTTTGAAATGTGAGGACATAATTTGATTCTGTCAAAAGGCTTAGGCTCCGCCCATTGAAAGTTACAGTGCAACTTCCTGGGCTCCACTGGAGTGAATGAGTTAATATAGAAAGCTTATCCTCCAAAAACCTATTTCTAAATGGAATTTTGAGAGCAAGAACATACAAACTGTCAGTCTTAGGATCTTCATGTTGGAGTGATGTTCATCGTGCATACAACTGCAGTCATAACAGATGGGTTTTCCTGCCGTCAGGCGGGTCCTCGGTCGGCCGAATTCCAAAGTGTAGGTCCGGCGTCGGATGTCTTCGCTTCTTCCCTGACGTCAGTGCGACAGGGGTATAAAAGAACAAGCCGATGCCATTTTCTTCAGTCTTTCTTGCCGCGCGGTGCCGGAAGCAGAAGCAGTTCGCAAGTGCCGGTCGGCCAGCTCCTGGGATTACGAATATTTTTCAACCAAAGTCTTCTTGAAAGCCAAGTACCCCGTTTGGGAAACTTTTCTTGCCTCAGACCGATGTCAGACAAAGTTAATAATTGCATCTCATGTGGGAAGCAAATACCGCATAAGGATTTTCATTCCCTCTGCATTCCTTGCTTAGGCCCAGACCACGACATCTCGGCCTGTCGTTTTTGTGCTACATTCAACAGACGCACTATTAAGCGTTGGGCGGAGTTCGCCCAACACTATTTTGGCAAAAAGTTTAATTACATTATGTCGTCGGATACTCCGACTCCAGTTTTGAGTAAAAGACGCAAAGATAAGGACCGACATAAGAGGTCCGCGACTTCAACCGACACCACACTAAAGTCGACTACAGCTGCTCTGGTTCTCAGCGAGGCGCCTGCGCATCCCCTGACTACCGATGAAACTTCATTGGAGGTGTCTTCTGTGCCCGAGGTCGCAGGCTCTTTGGCCCACACCCTGACTACAGATACCGAAGCCACTCTTGGTGGGGAAACTCAGAGTTTAGACAGGCCTGCCACCTCTCAAGGTGTCTTCAGGCCTTCTTCTTTTTCCATCAAGGCTTTCACTAAGTCTAAAGCAGCCATGCACACTAAAAGACAAGCTCCACAGGGCCCCTCTCAAGGCCCCATGCCTAAAAAGCAAATGCTCAAAATGGCTGAGGATTTGATTACTCTTATCAGGGGTTCTCAACCCCCCCTCGGACAAAAGGCCCAGAGTGGAGGAAGAATACCCTTCCTCTGACCAGGCCACCATTACTTCAGAACATTCTGAAGACCCGGAACATTCATACTCCCCTTTTGAAGATTCTGATGCAGAGGAGTCCATTCCCTCTGTCTCCCCCCCCCCCCCAGAGGATTACTCTTTTGGGGAAACCTTACATACCTTAAGGGAACACTTCCACTGGGAAGGCCAAGAGTACTCAGACTCCAAGAAAAGGCTTAGGGATTTCCTCTTGCTCCCTCAGCACAGGCCTCTGGCTATACCTCCTGTCTTAGACATACTAGATGATGTGTATTCGGAGGCCAGCCTTAACCCAGATTCTTTACCTCCAGCTCCAGTCAAGCCTGACAGGTATTGCCAGGTTCCTGATTCACACCAATTCCTATACAAAAGCCATGCGGCTGACCCAGAAACTATTTCACAGGGTCCCAAGGGAATTAAGGCCTCCACTGCTAAAAATCCATTACCTTCAGAGAGAGATTCCAGAGATTTAGAAAGGTGGGGGGAAAAAGGTATACACCTCGGCCACCTTAACCATGAGGGCATTAAACTGTCAGTTCCATATGTTAAAGTACCAACAGTTTCTGTTATCACAGTTGAAAAGCAAAATGTCACAACCTGAACAACCAGACTTGAAGGAGTTGCAGGATTTGTTACATAGTGCAGAGCAAGTGGGTAAACATACCTTGCAATGTGGTTTTGATGCTTTAGAGGCCTCATGTAGAGCTGCTGTTACAGGATCAGTCATACGTAGACATGCTTGGCTCAAAGAGCAAACCTTACCAGATCATGTCAAAGCTAAATTACTAGATGCACCTCTTCAAAAATATGTATTGTTTGGTGTTAAAGCTGAGGAGGTATTAAAGAAAATGTAGGAAAAGGCAAAATCAATGCAAACATTGAAAGATTTCCTACAGGTACAACCTCCACGTTTCAGTAGAAATTGGCCTTCAGAAAATTGGTCCTTTCCAGCCACGGACAGACCCCAAAGAGGTAGATACAGGCGCCCTAGGGGTAGAGGGCAATCTCAAGGATCATTTAGAGGCAGACGATGGCAAGCACCTACACAAAGAGGTGGTGAGGATAGTTCACAGCCATTCAGAAAGCAGAACCAATGACATTCCCCTCTGCATGCCAAGCAAGGCTCAAATGGCAGCACCTTTAGGCGGAAAACTGGCCTTATTTTCGAAAAATTGGCATATTGTCACAAAAGACAAATGGATCCTGGACATTATAGACAGAGGCTACAGATTCCACTTTCACACCCTTCCAAAAATGAAAGGCATGCCAAACCTGCCACACATTCAAAGGGCAGAGGCACAAAAACAAATTTCAGATCTCATGGACATGAAAGCTATTCAAGAGGTACCTGCACAAGAACAGGGTCAAGGTTTTTATTCCAGACTATTCCTGGTACCAAGGAAGGGCAAAGATTGGAGATCTATTTTGGACCTATCCATCCTAAACACATTTTTACTCTTGCCAAAATTCAAGATGCTCACATTACAGCAGCTTCTTCCCATGCTGGGCAAGAAGTCTTGGCTGGTAACATTGGACCTCAAGGAGGCATACCTGCATGTCCCAATCAGACAAGATTGCAGAAGATACCTCAGATTTCTTGCAGGTTCAACCCATTATCAATTCTCTGCATTGCCCTTTGGCTTACCTACTGTGCCCAGAGTGTTCACGAAATGCCTGGCATCAGTAATTGCCTACTGCAGACTTCAAGGGATACAAATATACCCATATTTGGATGACTGCCTGATCCAAGTGGACAGCAAGCACATACTTCTGAAACATCTGGCGTTTGTAATAATGTTGTTGAATTCTCTGGGATACACAGTCAACAAAAAGAAATCAAGGCTAATACCCTCTCGAACAATAATTTTCCTGGGTGCCAGCTTGAATACAAATACCCAGATGGCCTACCTCACGCCAGAGAAACAAGGGCAACTAACTCAATACTTCAGAAAACTGGCAACCTTCACCAGGCTGACTGCAAGGAAAATCCTGCAGGCTCTGGGATTCATGGCATCTTGCATCCTGCTAATCCCATGTGCAAAGCTGCATATGAGGAACTTCAATGCTACCTAAAATACCTATGGTCTCAACACAGCCACAATTTGGAAACAATTATACCACTGATTCCATGTCTTCAAAAGGAATTTCTGTGGTGGGCTCAAGCATGCCAAAGAAACACAGGTCTCCCATTCTGCAAGCCTCAAGCAAATCAAGTCATCACAACAGACGCCTCGGACTACGCCTGGGGGACGCACATGACAGATCGGTGCATTCAGGGCAAATGGTCCCAAAAAGAAAAGCACCTACACATCAATCAAAAGGAAATGCTAGCAGTAATAAATGCTATTATGGCTTTCAAAGACCTACTGCATCCAGGCCAGCTATTGATAAGGACAGACAACACCATAGTGATGTGGTACGTAAACAGGGAGGAACCCATTCATATCCCCTATGCAGGCTAGCCATGTCTCTTTGGAACATGGCTCTGGAATTACAAATCGAACTTCAAGCACAGTACCTGCCAGGCAAGGAAAACACGCTGGCAGACAACCTAAGCAGAAATATGACAGATCCACACGAATGGAAGTTGCATCCTCAAGTTTTTACAAAGATAATTCAAGCATGGGGAAGGCCAGACATAGATCTGTTTGCCACCCACAGAAATCACCAATTGACAAAATTCTGCTCAAGGACCTTTCATCCACAGGCCTGGAAAGTGGACGCACTCTCTTTCAGTTGGACAACAATGACAGTTTATGCCTTTCCACCTCTTCCTCTGCTGCCCAAAGTTCTATTAAAAACCAGAGCAGACAGACCAAAGATGATTCTCATTACTCCAGACTGGCCAAGACAGCACTGGTACCCACTCCCGAGGAGCCTGACACATTCCCCACCATGGATCCTGCCTCTAATGCCTCTTCTACTGACTCAGCACAACTTCAAAACTCTTCACAGTCAGCTGAAAACACTCAATCTAGCCACATGGAAGATTCCTTAAATTCACAACAGACCCTACTCCCCAAGGAGGTGCAGGATGTCATTTTGGAGGCCAGAAGGCCTTCTACTAGAAAAGCCTACTCGGAAAAATGGAAACGGTTTTGTGCCTGGAATCAGAAAAAGGGTCAGAATCCTGGAATACTGAATTTACCTCAAATATTACAGTACCTAGCTGAGATGCTAAGCAGTGGACTTTCTTTCTCCTCCATTAAAATCCATGCCTCAGCCATTTCTGCAGAATACAACACTGATCCTCCTTTATTCTCTCACCCCCTCTTAAGACAATTCCTCAGAGGGGCTAAGAATATAAAACCCCCAAGGAAACAACCAGTACCTGCTTGGGACCTCAATTTCATTCTAGAAAAACTGACCTTGCCTCCTTTTGAGCCAGCTGCTTCAACAGAACTGCAATATTTGTCCTGGAAAACAGCCTTCCTTCTGGCTATCACCTCAGCTCGCAGGGTTTCGGAACTACAAGCCCTCATGGCTGTGCAGCCTTTCATCATTTTCCATCAAGACAGAGTTTCCTTACGAACCAATCCTTCCTTTATGCCAAAGGTAGTATCCAGGGTAGCCTTGAATCCGGCTATCCACTTACCTACCTTTTACCCTAATCCTCAAAACAAAGGGGAGAGACTGCTACATTCCTTGGACATTCACAGACAGCTACGTTATTATTTGGACAGAACAAAGCCTTTCAGAAAATCAGAGCAACTCTGTGTCCTATGCTACAGGAGCTCAAGGGAAGCCTATTTCCAAACATAGTCTCAAAATGGATAGCCCACTGCATACACTTTTGTTACTCTTTTCATGGTAAAACTGTACCTGCAGGCATCAGATCTCACTCCACAAGGGCCACAGCTACCTCTGCAGCTTTCCTCAGGGGGGTTCCTACCAAAGATATTTTGGAAGCAGCCACTTGGAGTTCTGTACATACTTTCTCCAAGCACTATCACCTACCATTATACTCCAGATCTAGAGTAGGCTTTGCCACTGCAGTCTTGCAGGGCATCCTGGCTCCTCCAAGTTCCACCTAGTGCCTACCACCCCTTTTTTAGCTTTGGGATTATACCCATCTGTTATGACTGCAGCTGTATGCACGATGAACATAGTACAGTTTTGTACCTACCATAAATGTAGATGTTCGAGTGTTAATACAGCTGCAGTCCAGGTTTCCCTCCCTCCTTCCCCTCTTGGGACAGGCCTAATGGCTAACACCTCCTCATACAACCTGATTGGGGTATTCTTTTATGGTGTATTTGCTTGCAACTACTGTTTTTTGATTGTATTGCATTGCATTATTACATAAATTTATGTATTGCCTTCCTTCTGGGGGCATCCTGACATGTGGGGCAAGAAAAACTGAAGAAAATTGCGTCGGCTGGTTCTTTTATAGCCATGTCGCACTGACGTCAGGGAAGAAGCGATGATATCCGACGCCGGACCTAGACTTTGGAATTCGTCCGACCGAGGACCCGCCTGACAGCAGGAAACCCCATCTGTTATGACTGCAGCTGTATTAGCACCCAAACATCTACATTTATGGTAGGTACAAAACTGTACTTTTGTTTGACCCATTGTTTATGGATCAAGAGGTTCACATACTGAAGCATCAGTACAGACTCTATCCTCTTACTCAGTAGAATGGAGAACCAGTGCTGTCTCAGCATACCTCTCAAGAGTACCTCATTACGAGGAACGTACCTCATTTGGGGGTCTTAAAAAGTTCATGTTCCTCGAAGTTCCTCAAAGTTCAACATTGAAAGATTGTGTCACACATTCAATGTTAGGAATTTTTTTTAGTGAAGTCCATGGTAAATAGAATTGAATCATATTAATTCATTAAAAGATCTTGATAAGTAAAACCAGCATATTTTGACCATCCTATGGCCTTCCTAGTAGAAGTTGTTAGTAAGCCATTAGTATGTGTTCCACATTTTGTCCATTTGTTCCACATTACGAGGGCTAGTGTTCCTCATTTTTGGAGATGGAAGGTTGAGAGTTATGTGTCTCAGGCAAAAGGAAGCTATGAATTGCAGTTTTGGGGTATCCTCCTCTTCTGTACTATATTGACTAGAAGGATTGGAGGAGAAGGAATTAAGGCATCTTTTGCCCAGACTGTTGTAACTAGTGTCCTGGTGCAAAGTTTAAGAGCCATCTTTTTCTGCCAAAGCAAAAAAGTTGTATTTATTGCACACCCCATCTGTTTACCAAACCCAGAAGTACAAACTTGTTCAACATCCATTCATGAAGGTCTCCCTCTTTTCTGCTCAACTGTTGTGCCAAAACATTCTCCAGTTTAGGAATGTAAGATGCCCTGAGGGTCACACCTGGCTCCTGAGCCAGAACAATGCCATTATAGCCAGCCTGCACATGAGATAAGATCATGCTCCATCTTGTTTGCTGATGTACTACTGTACCGGAATTATGAAGATATGCAGGATCCCTGGCTGCCAAGTAGATCTGAAGGATTTGCTAACCAAACTTATTGTCCTCACCTCTTTGACACTGATTACCCCCCCAAGTTTTGTCTCCCAGCTTATATTTGAAGAATCTGTGTGGACTGTCTGGGTGTCTGACTGTAGCTCGAATGAAATTTCCCTGGTTTAGGTTCACCTGATTTATCTACAGTAAGAGTTCTTTCTTGAAATAGGGAAGCAGGGGATGAGGCACTGCAGGGGGTTGGGTGTGCTGGTACAGAAGTCATGCATGGAGGGAACCGTCAAGACTGAAGAGGCCATCTACCCTAGTATTCTGAGGACCTCCCTAGCAGTAGTCTGATTTTGCCTTGCTGTGGAATTGAAATACGAGGAGAGGAATTGCACCTTCCCTTTAGAAGGAATGGGAGTATTGTGTTGGTGATTAGCTGGGAGTTTAGCAGGCTTGGATAGAGTGATAACAGTTGGAAGCAGGCCACAGTAAACTACAGAATTGTCTGATGTTCTTCGTGTTTCACTGTTGCAGTCATCACATTTGGGTTATCTGCCTGCAGGTAGCCCTCAGCTGGCCTGAATACCAGAGTCTTGGGATTTCTGTGTCGGATGCTGTCGCATCTTCCATGACGTCAGGTCATCAGGGGTATAAAACATACAGCCAATGCCAGTACATCAGTCTTTCTTGCCGTGCGGTGCCCGAAGCAGTTTGCAAGTGCCGGTCGTCCGACTCCTGAAATTTTCATTTTCGAGTTTCAGACCTGAAGTCTTCAAAAAGATAAGTACCCCATTGGGGATCCTTTTTTCTTGCTTTAACCAATGTCAGAAGAAATTAAAAATAGTCTTGCCTGTGGAAAGCAAATACCTCATAGAGATTTTCATTCTTACTGCATCGCCTGTTTAGGCCCAGACCACGACGTCCCTCGCTGTCGGTTTTGTGCCTTGTTCAATGCCCGAACTATTCGTCGTTGGGCTATTTTTGTAGCTAGATACTTTCAGTCTCTATCTCCGTACTCCAAAATGGCTTTAAGCCATTTGACTACTGATCTTCCGAAAAAACGTAAGGATAAAGACTAGAGACAGACTGCATAGGTCCTAAACTGCCAACGACACTTCAGTTAAGCTAGCTGCCAGTCCACCGGTACTCAGTGAGGCGCTTTCGCAGCCCCTGATACCCGCTTCTACAGATTCACAGGCCTCTGCTGAGATCCATTCGGAGTCCAGTATGCTGCGAGATGCTTCTTCAACTATGGAACCTGCGGATGTCTCTACCTTGGATGGGTCCGGAGCCGCTGTGCAGGCACTGGCTTCTGAAGGTGTATTCAAGCCTGCGGATTTTCATATTAAACCGACGACTTTGTTTCAAGCTAAAAATACCAAATTCCTCAGGCCTAAAGCTCGCACTACACCTAGAAAACTGACAAACAAAGTGCACTCTCAGGCCTACATGCCTCAAAAACAAATGATTAGAATGGCTGAAGACCTTATTACCTTAATTAGGGGGAAGCCACCCTTCCCCTTCTAAGAGACCTAGAAGTGAATTTCCTTCTGATTCTTCTGATCAGGGATCTGATACCTCCATTCCTTCTGACTACCAGACTTTATCCTGATCTACTTATGAGGATTTTGATGCAAAGGATTCCATTCCCTCTGCTTCCACTCCAGAGGATTTTTCTTTTGGTGAAACCTTGCATACCATTAGGGAACATTTCTGCTGGGAAAGCCAGGACTATTCACAGTCCAAAAAATGACTTGGGGAATTCTTAAACCTGCCTCAGCACAGGCCTCTCTAGCTATCCCTCCTATTCTGTAGACAGTGTTTTCTTGGAATCCAGCCTTACCCCAGACACATTGCCTCCAGCTCCCAGGAAACCTGACAGGTACTATAGAGTACCTGACTCTCTCAAATTCCTCTTCAAGAATCCTACTGCGGATCCAGAGACCATTTCCCAAGGACCTAAAAGCATTAAGGCTACTACTGCCAAGAATCCTACCCCTTCTGACAGGGATTCTTGGGCTTTAGACAGATGGGGTAAGAAGGTATATACCTCTAGTGCTCTGACCATTAGGGCTTTAAATTGCCAGATGTTCTTAGTGTTTCACTGTTGCAGTCATTACATTTGGGTTATCTGCTTGCAGTAGCCCTCAGTCAGCCTAATTAACAGTCTTGGGTCCTGCGTCGGTTACTGTCCCTTCTTCCATGACGTCAGGTCATTAGGGGTGTAAAACATGCAGCTGACATCATTACCCCAGTTTTTCTTGCCGTGCTGTGCCCAAAGCAGAAGCAGTTTGCAAGTGCTGGTCAGCCGATCCCTGAAATTTTCGTTTTCGAGTTTCAGAACCAAAGTCTTTAACTAAAGCTAAGTACCTCGTTAGGGAAACTTTTTTTTTGCTCCTTACCGATGTCAGTAAAAGTTAAAAATTGCATTACTTGTGTTAAGCAAATACCTCATAAAGATTTTCATTCGTAATGTATTCCTTGCCTAGGCCCTGACCACGATGTACCTTGCTGTCGGTTTTGTGCTTTATTTAATCAACGCACTGTCCGTCATCTGTATATTTTGCCTCTAAATATTTCGGTTCTCAGTTTAATTATCCAAAAATATCGTGCATTAGCCATCGGATTACTGGGATTCCGAAAAAAACGCAACGATAAAGAAAGAGGCAGACCGCCGAGGTCCAAAATTGCCAACGAGGCTTCTCCTAAGCCAGTCGCCAGTTTGCCGGTACTCGGTGAGGTGCTTTTGCAGCCCCTGATACCTGCTTCTTCTGATTCGCAGGCCTCTACTGAGACCCATTCGGAATCCGGTATGCCATGAGATGCTTCAACTATGGAACCCACTGATGTCTCTACCTTGGATGGGTCCGGAGCCACTGTGCTGGCACCGGCTTATGAGGGTGTATTCAGGCCTATGGATTTGCATATTAAACCGATGCCTCCTTCATTTAGGCCTAAATCTCAAACCATGCCTAAAAAACCTACGCTCAGGCCTCGATGCCTAAAAAACAAATAAGAATGGCTGAAGATCTTATAACTCTAATCAGGGGAAGCCAACCTCCCCCTTCTAAGAAACCTAGAACTGAAGTTATTTATGAATCTTCTGACCAGGATTCTGATTTTTCTGATTCTTCTGATCTGGATTTGCCCTTATCTACTTATGAGGATTCTGATGCAGAGGAATCTGTTCCCCCTGCTTCCCCTCCAGAGGATTTTGCTTTTGGTGAAACCTTACATACTCTTAAGGGAGCAGTTCCACTGATAAAGCCAGGATTTTTCTGATTCAAAAAATAGGCTAATGGATTTCTTACTCTTGCCTCAGCATAGGCCTTTAGCTATTCCTCCTGTAGTAGACATTGTTGATGGTGCTTTTTCGGAATCTAGTTTGGCCCCTGATTCTTTGCCTCCAGCTCCCAGAAAACCTGACCGATATTACAGGGTTATTGATTCACACACACATTCCTTTTTAAAAATCCTATTGCAGTTCCAGAGACTATTTCACAGGGACCCAAGGGCATTAAGGCTTCTACTGCTAAAAATCCTACCCCTTCTGATAGTCTCCAGGGCGCTGGATAGGTGGGTTAAGAAGGTTTGCACTTCTGCAACCTTGGCCATTAGGGCTTTAAACTGCCAGTTTCATATGTTAAAGTATCAGCAAAATGTTATTGGATTTTCTTAAACAGAAAATGATGTTGATTCCTGACTGTGCAGAAAATAAAGAATTACAGGATTTAATGCATTCTGCTGAACAGGTTGGAAAACATACTTTGCGATGTGGATTTGATTCATTAGAGGCCTCTTGCAGGGCTGCTGTTACTGGGTCTGTGCTCAGAAGGCATGCTTGGCTTAAGGAGCAGTCTTTGCCTGATCATGTTAAAGTTTAATTGTTGGATGCTCCCTCAAATCAGGACCGCCTATTTGGCAACAAGGCTGAGGAAGTTCTTAAAAAGATGGAAGATAAAGCTAAAGCTATGAAAACCGTTAAAGATTTCTTACAAGTTCAGCCTCTTAGATTTAGTAGGCACTGGCCCTCTAAGAATTGGTCCTTTCCAGCCCCTTCCAGGTCTTCTCAAGCCAAACCCAAACACAGCAGAAACCCCAGGATGTCCTTCAAGGATGCATCTGCAGTCCTAACATATGGGTTGGGGACACACAAGACTAAGCAGTGGGGGATTTCCGCACCCAAATCAGGGAGTAAGACTCCCGCCTATGGAAAACTGTCTCAATGACTTGCTTTTAAAACTTCCAAGCACTTCCCAACTGAATTCTCCTTTAGGCAGAAAGATTGGTCTGCAGGGCAAAAACTGGGAACTCATTATCCAGGACAAATGGGTTTTAAATATAGTGTCCCAAGGATACAGATCTCACTTCCATACCTTACCAACACCAAACGGTTGGCCAGATCTACCCCCAAATCAGTGGCCAGAGGCCCAAAATCAAGTACTCTCTTTCTTAAGCATGGGGGCTATTCAGTTGGTACCAGAAGAGGAAAAGGGACAAGGTTTCTATTCGAGACTCCTTCTGGTACCCAGAAAAAGCAATAAATGGCCGTCCTATCCTGGAACTTTCTACTCTAAATAGCTTTCTGGTGATTCCAAAATTCAAGATGCTGACTCTTCAATAGCTGCTTCTTATGCTAGGCAAAGATGCATGGTTGGCAACACTAGACTTAAAAGAAGCATACCTGCACATCCCTATCAGGGAGTCTTGCAGAAGATACCTACGCTTCAAAGCAGGCTACATGCACTAACAGTTCTCTGTACTGCCCTTTAGCTTATCTACTGCGCCCAGGGTATTCACAAAGTGCCTGGCACCAGTCATTGCATTCTTCAGGCAAAGAAATATTCAAATATATCCATACCTGGACGATTGTCTTTTGAATCATCTGACCTTTGTTCAAAGGGTACTGACTTGTCTGGGGTACACCATAAACAAAAAGAATTCACACCTGGAACCCTGTCAATAAATTATATTCCTGGGAGCAAACTTGAATACAACTTCCCAGATGGCTTTCCTCATGCCAGAGAAAAGGACTCATTTGACAACCTACTTCAAACAAGTGGCCACAAAAACCCAGATGTTCTTCATGTTTCACTGTTGCAGTCATTACATTTGGGTAATCTGCTGGCAGGTTGCCCTCAGTCGGCCTGAATTCCAAAGTCTTGGGTCCTGCGTTGGTTGCTGTCTTCTCTTCCATGACGTCAGGTCGTCAGGGGTATAAAACATGCAGCCGGTGCCATTCTCTTTAGTCTTTCTGGCCGTGCGGTGCCTGAAGCAGAAGCATTTTACAAGTGCCGGTCAGCCGACTACTGAAATATTCGAGTTTGAGTTTTAGAACCGAAGTCTTCACTAAAGTTAAGTACCCCGTTGGGGAAACTTTTTTCTTGCTTTTTACCGATGTCAGAAAAAGTTAATTGTATTACTTGTGGGAAGAAAATACCTCGTAAGTATTTCCATTTATACTGTATTCCTTGCCTAGGCCCTGATCACAATGTGCCTGGCTGCTGGTTTTGTGCTAGATTTAATCAACGCGCTATTAAGCGTCTGTATATTTTTGCATCGAAGTATTTTGGAAACAGATTTAACTACCCAGAAATGTAGTCGGATAGCAATCCGACTACCGGAGTACCTAAAAAACGCAAAGAAAAGGGCAGAGAAAGACCGTCAAGATCCAAAACCGACAACAAAGCTTCTAAGCCAGATGCCGGTTCGCCGGTACTCAGTGAAGCACTTTCACAGCCCCTGATACCCACTACCTCGAGTCGCAGGGCTCTACCGACACCCATGTGGAGTCAGGCATGCCGCAAGATACTCAAGGTGTTGGACCGACGGATGTATCTCCTTCGCATGGGTCTGGAGCCGCTGAGCAGGCACCGGCTTCTGAGGGTGTATTCAGACCACAACATTTATATATTAAACCGAAAGCTGCAAAACCAAAGGCAAAAGACATCTTCTAAAACTAAAAAAATGGCGCCTGAACCACATGCACAGGCCGCTATGCCTAAGAAACAGATGATCAAAATGGCTGAAGACCTTATTACCTTGATCAGGGGTACCCATCCCCCTCCAGATAAGAGGCCTAGGCAAGTCACTATGAATCTTCAGATCAGGTTTCTGTTTCTTCTGATTCCTCTTCTGATCAGGAATTATCTTTACCTGCCTATGAGGACTCTGATGCTGAGGAGTCTATTCCATATGCATCTCCTCCTGAGGATTATTCATTTGTAGAAACCTTCCATACCTTGAGAGAGCATTTTCACTGGGACAGTCAAGACTTCTCAGAAAAGAGGCTCAAGGATTTCCTCCTTCTCCCTCAGCACAAGCCTTTAGCCATTCCCCCTGTTTTAGACATATTGTGGATGATGTGTTTTCGGAGTCAAGTCTGAACCCTGACTCCTTACCTCTGGCTCCCAGTACACCTGACAGATATTACAGGGTCCCTGACTCTCATAAATTTTTATTTAGAAACCCTGCTGCTGATCCTGAAACTATTTCACAGGGTTCAAAGGGAGTTAAGGCCTCAACAGCAAAAAAAACCCTACCCCCTCCGACAGAGATTCAAGGGCACTGGACAGATGGAGAAAAAATGTTTATACATCTGCAACCATGGCAATCAGGGCCTTAAACTGTCCATTTCATAAAGTACCAACAACATGTTATGGGATTGCTGAAAGAGAAAATGATGCTGATTTCATAATATACAGAAAATAAGGAATTGCAGGAATTATTGCATGCAGCTGAACAAGTTGGAAAGCATACTTTGCAATGTGGTTTTGATTCTTTAGAAGCCTCCTGTAGGGCCACAGTTACTGGATCTGTGATTAGGAGGCATGCCTGGTTAAAGGAACAAAATTTGCCTGATCATGTTAAAGCTAAATTGCTAGATGCACCTTTTACAGCATGATTCTTTGTTTGGTGTTAAGGCAGAAGAGATTTTAAAGAAAATGGAAGACAAAGCTAAGTCTATGCAAACTGTTAAAGATTTCTTACAAATGGAGCCACCTAGATTCAGTAGACAGTGGCCTACAAAAAATTGGTCCTTTCCTGTGTCAGAGCTCAAAGGGGCAAATCCAGATGTCCTAAGGGTTCCAGGTACCAGGCTAAAGGCTCGTACAGGTCAAAGCAATGGGGCACATCCACCTCCAAATCTGGAGGAGATAAAGCGCAAACCTATAAAAAGCAATCCCAATGACTTCCTTCTGCCTACACCAAGCACTTAGCTTTTGGCAGCACCCATAGGGGGAAAATTAGCACTTTTTGCTCAAAATTGGCAGTTAACCTAGGACAAGTGGGTACTAAACATCGTATCACAGGGATACAGATTCCATTTCCACACTCTGCCAATGACAAATGGTTGGCCAGATCTGCCAAAAAAAACAATGGGCAGAGGCACAGAAACAGGTTACGTCCCTCATGGATATGGGGCTATTCAGACAGTACCAGAACAGGAAAAAGGACAAGGTTTTTACTCAAAACTGTTCTTGGTACCCAGAAAGGACAAGGCCTGGTAGCCAATACTGGGTTTATCGATTTTGAACACATACCTGGACATTCCAAAATTCAAAATGCTCACTTTGCAACAGCTTCTGCCCATGCTGGGCAAGAATGCTTGACTGATGACTTTAGACCTAAAAGAGGCATACCTGCATGTCCCAATAAGACAGTCGTGCAGAAGATACCTCAGATTCAAGGCTGGCTTAATGCATTACCAATTCTCTGCACTGCCCTTTGGCTTATCTACGGCGCCCAGGGCCTTTTCAAAGTGCCTGGCACCAGTAATTGCATTTTGCAGACAAAGAAGTATTCAAATATATCCTTACTTGGACGCCTGTCTAATTCAAGCAGAGAACAAGGACACTCTTCTATGACACCTGGCATTTGTGAAAAGGCTTCTAACATGCCTAGGGTACACAATAAACGAAAATAAATCACAACTGGTACCCTCTCAAAAGATAATATTCGTGGGTGCAAGCTTGAATACAACTGCCCAGATGGCTTATCTCACACCAGACAAACAAAGGCAACTGACTACTTACTTCAAACTGGCAACAAAAACCCAGTCTTCTGCAAGACAAATTCTGCAGGCTCTGGGCTTCATGGCATCCTGCATCCTACTAATTCCATATGCAAGACTGCATATGAGGAAACTTCAATGGTACCTAAAACGTTTATGTAGTCAACATTCACACAGTTTGGAAACAATGATTCCTCTCATTCCATACCTGCAACAGGAGTTTCTATGGTGGGCAAAGGCCTGTTACCAAAACATGGGACGGCCCTTCACTCTACCCCCTGCCATCCAAACCTTAACAGACACATCAGATTATGCCTGGGGGGGGGGGGGGTCCACATGGCAGGAAGATGTATTCAGGGCATATGGACACCAAATCAAATACATCTACATATCAACCAGAAAGAGATGCTAGCTGTTCAAAATGCCCTAACATTCTTCAAGGACTTACTTCATCCAGGACAACTACTGATAAAGACAGACAACACCACAGTCATGTGGTATATAAACAAACAAGGGGGCACACACTCATACCCCCTTTGCAGATTAGCCATGGCACTGTGGGACACAGCTTTGACCTACCAAGTACATCTTCAAGCTCAATTCCTGCCAGGAAAACAAAACACTCTGGCAGACAATTTAAGCAGAAACCTTATGGATCCTCACGAGTGGAAACTTAAATCCACAAGTCTTCAGCATGATAACAGAGAAATGGGGGAGCCCAGACATAAATCTATTTGCCTTTCCACAAAATTATCAATTGAAAAGATTCTACACAAGAACTTATCACAGACTAGCATAGAAAGTGGACGCTCTATCCTTCAGTTGGAAAAACCTATCAGTTTAGGCCTTTCCTCCTCTGCCTCTTCTACCCAAGGTCCTCCTAAAAGACGGACAAGAGAAGCCACAGATGATACTAATTGCCCCGGACTGGTCCTGCCAATACTGGTACCCAATCCTAAGGAACTTGTCTCAATACCCAGCTTGGACTTTGCCTCAAAAACCACAACTACTGTCCCAGCAAAACAATCAGATCCTGCACAATCAACTACAGACTCTGAACCTGGCAGCATGGCTAATCCTGTAATCATGCAAACAACACCTCTCAGTAAAGCTGTGATGGATGTCATTTTGGAAGCCAGAAGGTCTAGTACTAGAAAATCTTATGCTGACAAATGAAAGATTCTGTGCTTGGAATCGAGCACAAGGAACTGATACAGCACAACCACATATTCCTCAGATATTACAATACTTAACTGACATGCCTTGACAAAGGCCTATCTCTCTCATCAGTCAAAATCCATGCCTCTGCCATTTCGTCTCATTACAATACAGAGCCACCAATCTTTTCTCATCCTTTACTAAAGCAGTATATTAGAGGAGCCAAAAATGTAAGGCCTCCTAGAAGATCACCATTACCTGCATGGGACCTCAATTATGTGTTAGAAAAGCTCACCCTGCCTTCATTTGTACCAGCTGCTACCGTTGATATAAAGTTCTTATCATGGAAGCAGCTCTGCTACTAGCAATTACTTCAGCAAGAAGAGTTTCAGAGCTACAGGCCCTCATGGCTGTAGAGCCTTTTATCATATTTTACCCAGACAGGGTGTCTCTGAGGACAAGTCCTACTTTTATGCCTAAGGTTGTTTCCAGTGTGGCTCTTAACCAAACAATTCATCTGCCAACTTTTTATCCAAATCCACAGAACAAAGGGGAGAGAATTCTGCATTCCTTGGACATACACAGACAGCTAAGATTCTACTTGAGCAGGACTAAAGCTCTAAGAAAAACTGAGCAGTTACTACTGTCATACGGTGCAGGATCAGAAGGAAAGGCTATTTCAAAACAGACAATTTCAAAGTGGATAAGCCATTGCATCCGTTTTCTACTTACACCATGGCAAACCTGTGCCCAAGGGCATTAGGTCTCACTCCTCTGAGAAAGGCTGCTTAAGTAGCTGCAGCCCTGGTGGCGTACCAACCAAGGACATTCTAGAGGCTGCTATTTGGAGTTCGGTTCACACCTTTACAAAGCATTACCATTTGCCTCTCTATTCTAAGTCCAGGGCAGGCTTTGCCACTGTAGTGCTGTAGGGCCTTATAGCCTCACCTAATGCTGTTTAGCTCCAGCCTCCCCAAACATAGCTTTGGGATTCTACCCAAATGTAATTACTGCAACAGTGAAACACGAAGAGCATAGTACAGTTGTGTACACTTACCATAAATGTAGATGTTCGAGTGTATTCACCGTTTCAGTCCAGGTTACCCTCCCGCCATCCCCCTGTCATTCTACAGTCTATCTTCTACAACCTATGTGGTATATTTGCTTGCAGATGAAGGTAAAGTTTATACTGATGCATGTATATATATAAATATTTATAATATTGCTACCTTTTTGGGGGCACCTGACATCGGGGGCAAGAAAAACTAAAGAAAATGGCGTCGGCTGCATGTTTTATACCCCTGACAACCTGACTGCATGGAAGAGAAGACAGCAACCGACGCAGGACCCAAGACTTTGGAATTCAGGCCGACTGAGGGCAACCTGCCAGCAGATTACCCAAATGTAATGACTGCAACAGTGAATACACTCGAACATCTACATTTATGGTAAGTGTACACAACTGTACTTTATCTGAAAGGCAAATATTGCAAGCCTTGGGTTTCATGGCCGCCTGCATTCTTCTAATTCCATATGCAAGGCTGCATATGAGGAAATTGCAATGGTATCTCAAAAGCCTATGGTGTCAACATTCACAGGATCTAGAAGCTATGATTCCTATCATACCTTGCCTACGCCTAGAGTTCCATTGGTGGGCAGAGGCCTACCACCAAAACAAGGGACTACCATTCACACTACCCCCTACCGCTCAAACCTTAACAACAGACTCATCAGACTATGCATGGGGGGGCTCACCTGGCAGGGAAGTGCATTCAGGGCAAATGGAACCCAAATCAAATGCACCTACACATCAAAAGGAAATGTTAGCTGTACAGAACGCTCTGACAGCCTTCAAGGACCACATTCTTCCAGGACAACTAATGGTAAAGATGGACAACACCATGGTCATGTGGTACATAAACGAGCAGTGGGGGTACACACTCTTACCCCCTCTGCAGACTAGCCATGGCATTGTGGAACACAACCTTTGAGTTACCAAGTGAATCTACAAGCTCATTTCCTGCCAGGAAAACTAAATGCACTGGCAGATGGACCCACACGAGTGGAAACTGGAACCAAGGATTTTCAACATGTTGACAAGCAAATGGGGGGCCCAGATATAGACCTGTTTGCTTGCCTCCCCCCAGAACCATCAATTGGACAAATTTTGCACAAGGATTCCCCACAAACTAGCTTGGAACCTTCAGCTGGAAAAAACTATCAGTTTATGCCTTTCCTCCGCTGCCTCTGCTCTCCAAGGTACTACTAAAGATCAAACAGGACAAGCCAAGAGTGATTTTAATTGCACCAGACTGGCCACTCCAACACTGGCACCCCCTCCTGTGCAGTGTGTCATGCTTGGCCCCATGGCACCTGCCTCAGACTCCTTCCCTGTTGTTTCAGCAGGAGAACCAGATTCTGCACCCTCAGCTGCAAACCCTGAAGCTAGCAGCCTGGGTAATTACCTAATCTCTCCTTTACCACCCCTCAGTAAATCAGTGATGGATATAATTTTATAGGCTAGGAGGCCTCGTACTAGAAAATCTTATGCTGCAAAATGGAAAAGATTTTGTACCTGGAACCAATCTCAAGGGATGAGCGCAGCAGTGCCCAATTTACCTCAGATTCTACAATATTTGACTGAGATGCTTCATAAGGGCTTGTCCTTTTCCTCCATCAAAATTCATGCCTCAGCCATTTCAGCTCATTATAGCACAGAGCCTCCCCTCTTCTCTCACCCACTGCTCATGCAGTTCCTCAGAGGGGCTAAAAGGTTAAGGCCTCCGATGAGAGCTCCAACTCCAGCCTTGGGACCTTAACCTTGTCTTGGAGAAACTCACTCTTCCTCCATTTGAGCCAGCTGCTACTGCAGATTTAAAATTCCTTTCCTGGAAAACCGCTTTCCTTTTAGCAATCACTTCTGCAAGAAGGGTATCTGAATTACAGGCCCTTATGGCAGTGGAGCCTTTCATCATCTTTCATGCGGACAGGGTGTCCCTCAGAACCAATCCCTCCTTCATGCCCAAGGTGGTATCCAGTGTGGCTCTTAATCAGTCCATTCATTTGCTTACCTTCTTTCCTAACCCACAGAACAAAGGGGAACAGTTTCCCTAGGATACAGATTCCACTTCCACTCCTTAGATGTGCACAGGCAACTTAGATTTTACTTGGACAGGACTAAACCTCAAAGGAAATCTGAACAACTGCTGGTGGCATTTGCTGCAGGGACAGAGGGGAAAGCTATTTCAAAGCAAACCATTTCAAAATGGATAGGCCACTGCATTCATTTCTGCTATAAGCATCATGGAAAACCTATCCCACAGGGCATCAGAACCCATTCAACCAAGTCTACATCTACCTCTACAGCCTTTCTCAGGGGCGTCTCTACAAGGGACATCCTAGAAGCTGCTACCTGGAGTTCTGTACATACTTTTACCAAGCATTGCCATTTGCCAATTTTCTCTAAATCCAGAGCTGGCTTTGCCACTGCGGTCTTGCAGGGCCTTATAGCTGGCCCTAATTCTATTTAAATGCCTCCTCCCAACCGTAGCTTTGGGAATCTACCCAAATGTAATGACTGCAACAGTGAAACACGAAGAACATAGTACAGTTGTGTACACTTACCATAAATGTAGATGCTGAAGTGTATTCACTGTTGCAGTCCTGGTTACCCTCCCTCCTGCCACATTTCATCTTTTGGCTATATCTCTACTCTCACTTACTATGCTCAAAAAGCTTTTTGTTGTATTTGCTTTTTTGTTTTAGGTATATCCTTGTAATTATAGATTTAATTGCTTTTCATTAGGGGAGCACCTGACATCTGAGGCAAGAAAAACTGATGTAATGATGTCGGCTGCATGTTTTATACCCCTGACGTCATGGAAGAAGGGACAGCAACTGATGCAGGACCCAAGACTTTGTTAATCAGGCCGACTGAGGGCTACTGTAAGCAGATAAACCCAAATGTAATGACTGCAACAGTGAATACACTCGAACATCTACATCTATGGTAAGTGTACACAATTGTACTGTTCATATGTTAAAGTATCAGCAACATATTATGGGACTACTTAAAAAGAAAATTATGTTGATTCCTGACTGTTCTGAACAAAGATTTACAAGAGTTAATGCATTCTGCTGACCAAGTTGGTAAACATACTTTGCAATGTGGTTTTGATGCTTTAGAAGCATCTTGCAGGGCTGGTGTCACTGGGTCTGTACTTAGAAGGCATGCTTGGTTTAAGGAGTAAAACTTGCCAGATCATGTTAAGGATGCACCCTTAAACCAAGATCACCTTTTTGGCAACAAAGTGGAAGAAGTCCTCAAAAGAATAGAGGAAAAAGCTAAATCTATGCAAACTGTTAGATTCAGTAGGCAACTGGCCTTCCAAGAACTGGTCCTTTCCTGTCCCTTCCAGGCCTTCTCAGTCCAAACCCAGAAACAGCAGACCACCAAGACTTCAGTCTCAGGCTATGCACAGATCTAAACAGTGGGGGGGGGGGGGGGGCTCCCACTTCCAAAGCATGGAGTAGTAAGCCCACCCCCCCCATGGAAAATTTTCACAATGACTTATCCTTAACTCTTACAAGCCTTGCTCAGCTTCTTGCACCTTTAGGAAGAAAGCTTGCCTTGCATACAAAAAATTGGGAATTCGTTTTAAACAGTTTCCCTAGGATACAGATTCCACTTCCACTCTCTCCCATCCCCAAGTGGATGGCCAGACCTCTCCCCATACCAGTGGGCAGAGGCCCAAAAAGTAAGTTATCTTTCTCTGTTCAGCATCAAGGCTATTCAACCTGTCCTAGCAAAACAAAGGGGACAAGGTTTCTATTCAAGACTGTTCCTGGTTCCCAGAAAAAAAAAACTCCTGGCGTCCTATCCTGGACCTGTCTGTCCTCAACACCTTTATGGTGGTTCCACAATTCAAAATGATAACTCTTCAACAGCTTCTTCCTGTGCTAGCCAAGGATGCCTGGCTGGTGGCAACCCTAGACTTAAAAGAAGCTTATTTGCACATCCCAATAAGGGAGTCTTGCAGGAAATGCCTATGCTTCAGGGCAGGCTCCATGCACTATCAGTTCTCTGCACTTCCCTTTGGCTTATCTACTGCTCCCAGGGTATTCACAAAGTGCCTAGCTCCAGCCATTGCATTTTGCAGGCAGAGAAATATTCAGATTTTCCCATATTTGGACGATTGCCTGATTCAAGCAGAGTCAGGACTTGCCATTACAGCACCTGGCATTTGTAAAGGGACTTCTAACTTCACTGGAGTACACAATCAACGAGAAGAAATCACACCTAGTACCCTGCCAGCAGATTATATTCTTGGGAGCAAGCTTGAACACAACTTCCCAGATGGCATTCCTCACTCCAGAGAAACAAGTTTGACAACCTACTTGCCAGAAAAACCCAGCTATCTTCAAGGAAAATCTTGCAATCCCTGGGGTTCATGGCCTCTTGCATTCTGTTAATTCCATATGCAAGACTGTATATGAGGAAACTTCAATGGTATCTAAAAGGTCTATGGTGTCAGCATTCTCAGGACCTGGAAACAAGGATTCCTATCATCCCTTGCCTAAGGGCAGAGTTCCTTTGGTGGGCAGAGGCTTGCAACCACAAGGGACTCCCTTTCACTCTACCCCCTGCCACCCAAACTGTAACAGACTCATCAGACTAGGCATGGGGGGCTCACATGGCAGGGCAATGCATTCAGGGCAAATGGAACCCAATACAGATGCACCTGCATATCAATCAAAAAGAAATGTTAGCTGTACAGAATACTCTTGACAGCCTTCAAAGACCGTATTCTTCCAGGACAACTATTGGTAAAGATAGACAATTCCACAGTTATGTGGTACATAAGCAGGGGGGAACCCATGCCTACCCACTCTGCAGACTAGCCATAGCTCTGTGGAACACAGCCTTGAGCAACCAAGTGAACCTACAAGCTCAATTCCTACCCGGCAGACTAAATTCACTGGCAGACAACTTAAGCAGAAATCTCATGGACCCACACAAATGGAAACTGGAACCCAAAATATTCAAGCTCTTGAGGAACAAATGGGGGGGACTCCAGAGGTTGACCGGTTTGCCTCCCCTCAGAACCACCAATTGAAAAAGTACTGCACCAGAACTCCCAATGTCAAGCTTGGAAAGTGGATGCCCTATCCTTTACCTCGGAAGGCCTCTCAGTTTATGCCTTCCCCCACTGCCTCTCCTCTCAAAGGTCCTGCTAAAGATCAAACAGGACAAGCCAAGGACAATTCTGATTACACCGGACTGACCACGCCGACACTGGTACCCCCTTTTGCACAGTCTGACAGTACTACAACCATGGCACCTGCCTCAGACTCCTTCCCTGCTGTCCCAGAAGGCGGGCCAGATTCTGCACCCTCAGCTTCAAACCCTGAACCTTACAGCCTGGCTAATCCCCTGAGCTCACCTCTAGCAACCCTCAGTAAGCAGGTGCTGGATGTCATTCTTGAGTCAGGGAGGCCTAGTACTAGAAAATCCTATTCAGAAAAGTGGAAAAGATACTGTTCCGGGAGCCAGTCTCAAGGGGTGGGCACAACGGTGCCCAGCTTACCTCATATTCTAGATTATTTAACAGAAATGCTCCACAAGGGCCCATCTTTCTCATCAATTAAGATTCTTGCCTCACCATATCAGCATGTTACAATACTGGTCCCACTCCTCTTCTCTCATCCACTGCTAAAACAATTCCTTAGAGGGGCCAAATATTTAAGACCCCCCAGGAGAGCTCCCACTCCAGCTGGGATCTAAACTTTTTGTTGGAGAAACCTACTCTTCCCCCTTTGAACCAGCTGCTACAACAGAGTTGAAATTTCTTTCTTGGAAAACAGCTTTACTTCTCGTCTTCACTTCTGTAAGAAGAGTGTCTGAACTACAGGCCCTTATGGTGGTGGAACCCTTCATTATCTTCCATGCGGACAAGTCAGGACTAATCCATCATTTATGCCCAAGGGGGTTTCTAGTGTGGCTCTGAACCAGTCCATTCATTTGCCTACCTTTTTCCCTAATCCCCAGAATAAAGGGGAAAGGATACTGCATTCCCTGGATGTGCACAGACAGCTTAGATTCTATCTGGACAGGACAAAGCCTCTCAGCAAAACTGACCAGCTGCTAGTCAGCTTTTCTGCAGGGGCAGAGGGAAGGCCATTTCAAAGCAAACCATTTCCAAATGGATAGCACATTGCATCCATTTCTGCTACAAGCACCATGGAAAACCTACCCCAGTGGGGATAAGAACACATTCCACCAGGGCTGCATCTACCTCTACTGCGTTTCTCAGAGGAGTCCCTACCAGGGACATCCTGGAAACTGTAACCTGGAGCTCTGTACATACCTTAACCAAGCATTACCACTTGCCTATCTTTTCTAAATCCAGAGCTGGATTTGCCACAGCAGTCTTACAGGGCCTCATTGCTAGCCCTAATGTTCCTTAACTGCCTCCACCCTTCCTTAGCTTTGGGAATTAACCCAAATGTGATGACTGCAACAGTGAAACACAAAGAACATAGTACAGATGTTCTTCATGTTTCACTGTTGCAGTCATTACATTTGGGTAATCTGCTGGCAGGTTGCCCTCAGTCGGCCTGAATTCCAAAGTCTTGGGTCCTGCGTCAGTTGCTGTCTCCTCTTGCATGACGTCAGGTCATCAGGGGTATAAAACATGCAGCTGACACCATTTTCTTTAGTCTTTCTTGCCGTGCGGTGCCAGAAGCAGAAGCATTTCACAAGTGCCGGTCGGCCGACTACTGAAATATTCAAGTTTGAGTTTCAGAACCAAAGTCTTCACTAAAGCCAAGTACCCCATTGGGGAAACTTTTTTCTTGCTTTTTACCGATGTCAGAAAAAGTTAATTGTATTACTTGTGGGAAACAAATACCTCATAAGGATTTCCATTTATACTGTATTCCTTGCCTAGGCCCTGATCACACTGTGCTTGGCTGTCAGTTTTGTGCTAGATTTAACCAACGCACTATTAAGCATTGGTATATTTTTGCATCAAAGTGTTTTGGAAACCGATTTAACTACCCAGAAATGTCATCGGATAGCAGTCTGACTACCGGAGTACATAAAAAACGCAAAGAAAAGGACAGAGAAAGACAGTCTAAATCCAAAACCAATGACGAAGCTTCTCCTAAGCCAGTCACCGGTACTCAGTGAGGTGCTTTCGCAGGCCCTGATACCTGTTACCTTCGAGTTGCAGGCCTCTCCCGACATCCATGTGGAGTCCGGCATGCCACAAGATACTCAAGGTATTGGACCGACGGATGTATCTCCCTCGGATGGATCTGGAGCCGCTGAGCAGGCACCGGCTTCTGAGAGTGTATTCAGACCTCAACATTTGTATATCAAACCAACGACAGCTGCAAAACCCAAGACAAAAGTAACTTCTAAAACTAAAAAACTGACGCATTTGCCACATGCACAGGCCTGTATGCCTAAAAAACAGATGATCAAAATGGCTGAAGACCTTATTACCTTGATCAGGGGTACCTATTCCCCTCCTGATAGGAGGCCTAGGCAAGACACTGATTATGAATCTTCAGATCAGGTTTCTATTTCTTCTGATTCCTCTTCTGATCAGGAATTATCTATACCTCCCTATGAGGTTTCTGATGCTGAGGAGTCTATTCCATCTGCATCTCCTCCTGAGGATTATTCATTTGGAGAAACCTTGCATACTTTGAGGGAGCATTTTCACTGGGAGAGTTAAGACTTCTCAGAATCAAAAAAGAGACTCACGGATTTCCTCCTTCTCCCTCAGCACAGGCCTTTAGCCATTCCCCGTTTTAGACATTGTGGATGATGTGTTTTCGGAGTCAAGCTTGACCCCTAACTCCTTGCCTCCGGCTCCCAGTAAGCCTGACGGATATTACAGGGTCCCTGACTTGCATAAATTTTTATTTAGAAACCCTGCTGCTGATCCTGAAACTATTTTGCAGGGTCCAAAGGGAGTTAAGGCCTCAACAGCAAAAAATCCTACCCCCTCTGACAGAGATTCAAGGGCACTGGACAGATGGGGGAAAAAAGGTTTATACATCTGCAACCTTGGTAATCAGGGCCTTAAATTGTCAATTTCATATGCTTAAGTACCAACAACATGTTATGGGATTGCTGAAACAGAAAATGTTGATTTCAGAATGTGCAAAAAATAAAGAAATGCAGGACTTATTGCATGCAGCTGAACAAGTTGGAAAGCAAACTTTGCAATGTGGTTTTGATTCCTTAGAGGGCCTCCTGCAGGGCTGCAATTACTGGATCTGTGATTAGGAGGCATGCCTGGTTAAAGGAACAAAATTTGCCTGATCGTGTTAAGGCTAAATTGCTAGATGCACCTTTACAGCATGATTCTCTATTTGGTGTTAAGGCAGAAGAGGTTTTAAAGAAAATGGAAGACAAGCTAAGCCTATGCAAACTGTTAGACTTTTTAAAAGTGCAGCCACCAAGATTCAGTAGACAGTGGCCTACAAAAAAATTGGTCCTTTCCTGTGTCATACAGAGCTCAAAGGAGCAAATCCAGACTCCCTAAGGGTTCTAGATACCAGGCGCAAGATTTATACAGGTCAAAGCAATGGGGCGCTTCCACCTCCAAATCTGGAGGAGATAAAGCGCAAACCTACAGAAAGCAATCCCAATGACTTCCCTCTGCCTACACAAAGCACTTATGTTTTGGCAACACCCATAGGGGGAAAATTAGCACTTTTTGCTCAAAATTGACAGTTAATAACCCAGGACAATGGGTACTAAACATCGTATCATAGGGATACAGTTTCTATTTCCACACACTACCAATGGCAAATGGTTGGCCAGATCTGCCAAAAAATCAATGGGCAGAGGCACAGAAACAGGTTACGTCCCTCATGGATATGGGGGCCATTCAGACAGTACCAGAACAGGAAAAAGGACAAGGTTTTTACTTAAGACTGATGTTCATCGTGTTACACTGCTGCAGTCATTACACTAGAGTTATCCCGCTGTCAGGCGGTTCCCCAGTCGGCCTGAGTTCCAAAGTCTTGGTCCAGCATCGGTTGCTGTCGCCTCCTCCCTTACGTCAGTGCAACAAGGGTATATAAGATGCAGCCAATGCCATTTTCTCCAGTCTTTCTTGCCGCGCGGTGCCTGAAGCCGAAGCAGTTCGCAAGTGCCAGTCGGCCGACTCCTGAGATTTTCATTCCGAAACCAGAACCGAAGTCTTCTACAAAGCTAAGTACCCCGTTGGGGAAACTTTTTCTTGCCTCAGACTGATGTCAGTAAAATCCTCATAAGGATTTCCACTCCTATTGTATTCCATGCCTAGGCCCAGACCACGACATTACTGGTTGTCAGTTTTGTGCTAGGTTTAACAAGCGCACTATTAAACGTCGGTTTGAGTTTGCCCGACATTATTTTGGCAGAAAATTCAATTACACCATGCCGTCGGAACTACCGATGACCGGAATACATAAAAAGCGCAAAGACAAGGACAGGCATCCGAGACCCAAAACTGACGATGAGGCCTCTTCTAGACCGGTCCCCGGTTCTCCGGTTTTCAGCGAGATGCCTACACAGCCCCTGACGACCGCTTCCACAGAACCACAGACCACCTCAGACTCCCACGTGGAGCTGGCTGGGCCTTCGGACGCTCTAGGTTTTCAGCCTACCGAAACTAACCCTTCAGAGGGAACCAAAGTAGCTGAGCAATCCACAGCTTCAGAGGGTGTTTTCATACCTACCCAGTTAACCATTAAAACCCTCTGCTAAGTCTAAGCCCCCCTTAAAAACAAAGAAACAGGTACAGCATTCTCCAGGACAGGCTTCCATGTCTAAAGAAACAAATGCTCAAAATGGCAGAAGACCTAATCACCCTGATCAGGGGGTCCCATCCCCCTCCTGATAAAAGGCCCAGACAGGATACAGACTATGAATCTTCCGACCAGGTGTCCATTTCTTCAGATTCATCCTCAAACCTAGGATATTCTTTACCCCCTTATGAGGATTCTGATGCTGAGGAATCAATTCCATTAGCCTCTCCGCCTGAGGACTACTCCTTTGGGGAGACCTTGCATACCTTGAGGGAGCATTTCCACTGGGAAGGCCAGGATTACTCAGAATCCAAGAAAAGGCTCAGAGACTTCCTTTTATTACTTCAACACAGACCCCTTGCTATTCCGCCAGTGTTAGATATTGTGGATAATGTGTACACTGAATCCAGCTTTAAACCCTGACTCCTTGCCTCCAGCCCCAGTTAAACCTGATAGATATTACAGAGTCCCTGACTCTCACAAATTTCTGTATAAAAGCCCTGTTGATGACCCTGAAACTATTTCTCAGGGACCCAAATGGATTAAGGCCTCATCAGCAAAAAACCCAGTTCCCTCTGACAGATTCCAGAGCATTAGACAGATGGGGAAAGAAAGTATATATGTCTGCAACTTTAGCAATGAGAGCCTTAAATTGACAGTTTCACATGCTAAAATATCAGCAATTTGTGATGTCTCAGTTGAAACAAAAGATGCTTCCAGATTCAGATCCTCCTAATTTTAAAGAAATGCAGGATTTATTGCATGCAGCTGAACAAGTGGGAAAACATACTTTGCAATATGGGTTTGATTCCTTAGAGGCTCCCTGTAGAGCAGCAGTTACAAACTCTGTCATTAGAAAGCATGCTTGGTTAAAGGAACATACGTTACCAAATCATGTTAAGGCAAAATTATTGGATGCACCTTTGCAGCGGGATGTGTTGTTTGGAGTTAAGGAAGAGGAGGTATTAAAGAAGATGGAGGATAAGGCAAAATCTATGCAAACGATGAAAGATTTCTTACAGGTTCAGCCTCCTCGTTTTAGCAGAAATTGGCCAACAAGGAATTGGTCCTTTCCAGTCACAGACAGACCTCAAAGGGGCAGATGCAGACGTCCAAGAGGTAGAGGTCAAGCACAAGGTCCTTACAGGCCTTGTCAATGGGGTACACCAGGCCAGAAAGAAGGGGAAGACAGGCCCCAACCATATAAAAAGCAGCCTCAATGACTACCCACTACAGCTGCCAAACAGCTCTCTCTTGGCAGCCCCCTTAGGAGGAAAACTGGCACTTTTTTATCACAATTGGCATTGCATCACCAAAGACAAATGGGTTCTCAACATTGTATCTCAAGGTTACAGGTTCCACTTTCACACTCTGCCAAGGTTAAAAGGAATGCCAAATCTGCCACCAAATCAATGGGCAGAGGCTCAAAAACAAATTACAGCACTCATGGACATGATAGCTATTCAAAAGGTACTACCACAGGAGCAAGGACAAGGATTTTACTCGAGACTCTTTCTGGTTCCCAGAAAGGACAAAGCCTTGAGACCCATTCTGGATCTTTCTTCTCTAAACACTTACCTGGATGTTCCGAAATTCAAAATGTTGACACTACAGCAGCTTCTTCCCATGCTAGGCAAGAAAGCTTGGCTCATGACTTTGGACCTCAAGGAGGCATACCTGCATGTCCCTATCAGACAAAACTGCAGAAGATACCTCAGATTCATAGCTAGTTCAATGCACTATCAATTCTCTGCACTGCCCTTTGGCTTATCTACTGCACCCAGGGTCTTCACAAAGTGCCTGGCACCAGTAATTGCATTTTGCAGACAAAAATTATCCGTACCTGGACGACTGCCTGATTCAAGCAGAGAGCAAGGACATTCTTCTAAAGCATCTTGCGTTTGTAAAAAAATTAAGTTGCCTGGGATACACAGTAAACGAAAAGAAATCAAAACTAGTGCCCTCACAAGAGATAATATTCCTGGGTGCCAGCTTGAGCACAACGTCCCAGATGGCTTATCTCATGCCAGACAAGCAAGGACAACTGACTCAATACTTTCAGTTGATGGCAGCAAAGACCCAACTCCCTGCAAGAAAAATTCTGCAGGCCTTGGGGCTACATGGCATCTTGCATACTACTAATTCCATATGCCAGACTGCATATGAGGAAACTACAGTGGTGCCTAAAGATTGTATGGCCTCAACACTGTCAAAGTTTGAAAACAGTTATACCACTAATTCTTTGCCTTCAACAGGAGTTTTGATGGTGGGCTCAAGCGGGTCACCTCAACAAGGGACAGCCTTTTACTCAACCCACAGCCAGGCAAACACTGACAGCAGATGCATCGGATTACACCTGGGGAGCACACATGGCAGGAAAATGTATTCAGGGCGAGTGGCCCGCAGAGCAAAGGCATCTTCACATCAATCAAAAAGAGATGCTAGCTGTACAAAATGCACTTATAGCTTTCAAGGACCTGCTGCATCCAGGACAGCTACTACTAAAGACAGACAACACCACAGTTATGTGGTACATAAATAAGCAAGGGGGCACACACTCCTACCCCCTCTGCAGACAAGCCATGACCTTGTGGAACACAGCTCTAGACTACCAAGTTCATCTGCAAGCACAATTCCTGCCAGGAGAGAAAAACACACTGGCAGACGACCTAAGCAGAAACATCATGGATCCCCACGAATGGGAATTGAATCCACAAATATTCAGAAGGATAACACAAAAGTGGTGGAGCCCGGACATAGATTTGTTTGCATCCCCAATGAACTGCCAGCTACAGAAATTCTGCAGAAGGAGTTACCATCTGCAAGCATGGGAAGTGGATGCCCTCTTATTCATCTGGAAAAACCTGTTAGTATACGCTTTCCCACCTTTACCTCTCCTTCCAAAGGTACTCATAAAAGCCAGGCAAGAAGAGCCAAAGATGATCCTGATTGCACCAGACTGGCCACGCCAGCACTGGTACCCAATCTTAAAGAACTTAGCACAAGAACCACCCTGGATTTTGCCTCAAATCTCACATTTGCTGACACAGCACAACAATCAGATACTTCACAGCCAGCTAAAGACCTTAAACCTAGCTGCATGGAAAATTCCTTAGTCAAGCAAGCAATGGCTCTCTCCAAAGCTGTTATGGATGTCATTCTGGAGGCCAGAAGGCCTAGCACCAGGAAAGCCTACTCGGCTAAATGGAAGAGATTCTGTGCCTGGAACAAGTCGCAGAGCCATGACCCTCCTGTCCCAAACATTCCTCAGATACTTCAATATTTAACTGAGATGCTGGACAAGGGCCTCTCCCTCTCATCCATCAAGATCCACGCCTCTGCCATTTCTGCTCATTACAACACGGATCCACCAATTTTCTCTAATCCTTTGCTCAAACAGTACCTCAGGGGGGCTAAAAACATAAGACCGCCCCGTAGAGCACCTACTCCAACTTGGGACCTCAACTTTGGTTTGGAAAATTAACTTTACCTCCTTTTGAGCCAGCTAACACAGCAGAATTAAAATTACATCTTTTGGAAAACTGTTCTGCTACTGGCAATAACATCAGCACAAAGAATTACAGGCACTAGTGGCAGTGAAACCTTTCCTCATTTTCCACTAGGACAAGGTGTCTATAAGAACTAACCCTACGTTTGTGCCAAAGGTGGTATCAAGTGTGGCTCTAAACCAAACTATTCACTTGCCAACTTTTATCCAAAACCACAGAACAAAGGGGAGAGACTACTACATTCTTTGGACATTCACAGACAGTTACGCTTCTGCTTGGACAAAACCAAAGCTTTCAGAAAATCTGAGCAATTATTGGTAGTATATGCTGCAGGAGAACAGGGAAAAGCCATTTCAAAACATACCATTTCAAAATGGATAGGACATTGTATACGTTTCTGCTATACTCACCATGGGAAACCTGTACCTTGCATTAGATCTCACTCCACCAGGGCAACAGCCATTTCAACTGCCTACCTCAGAGGAGTACCTACCAAGGATATTTTGGAAGCAGCAACATGGAGTTCTGTGCATATCCTTCACCAAGCATTACCATTTGCCTTTATACTCCAAATCCAGAGCTGGCTTCGCCACTGCTGTGCTGCAGGGCCTTATTGCCACCCCTAATGCCTTATAGAACCAGCCACCCTACCTCAGTTTTTGGATTCCACCCAAGTGTAATGACTGCAGCAGTGTAACACGATGAACATAGTACAGTTTTGTACCTACCATAAATGTAGATGTTCGAGTAGATGTTAGAGTGTAAACACTGCTGCAGTCCAGGTTACCCTCCCTCCTTCCCCTCTTACTTTCTGGTACGCACCTAGGTTTTCTACCCTTTACTACCTATGGGGAGTATTTGCTGGTAACTGAAAATTGTTGTTTGCTTTTCTTTTGTATACTTTACTAGCATTTTGAATTTCCTACATATTTGGGGGCACCTGACATCTGGGGCAAGAAAAACTGAAGAAAATGGCGTCTGCTGCATTTTATATACCCCTGTCGCACTGACGTCAGGGAGGAGGTGACAGCAACCGACGCCGGACCAAGACTTTGGAATGCAGGCTGACTGGGGAATTGCCTGACGGCAGGATAACCCTAGTGTAATGACTGCAGCAATGTTTACACTCGAACATCTACATTTATGGTAGGTACAAAACTGTACTTTCTTGGTACCCAGAAAGGACAAGGCCTGGTGGCCAATACTGAATTTATCAATTTTGAACACATACCTGGACATTCCAAAATTCAAAATGCTGACTTTGCAGCAGCTTCTGCCCATGCTGGGCAAGAATGCTTGGCTGGTGACTTTAGACCTAAAAGAGGCATACCTGCATGTCCCAGTAAGACAATCGTGCAGATGATACCTCAGATTCAAGGCTGGCTTAATGCATTACCAATTCTCTGCACTGCCCTTTGGCTTATCTACTGCGCCCAGGGTCTTCACAAAGTGCCTGGCACCAGTAATTGCATTTTGCAGACAAAGTAGTATACAAATATATCCTTACGTGGACGACTGTCTCATTCAAGCAGAGAATAAGGACACTCTTCTTCGACATCTGGCATTTATGAATAAGCTTCTAACATGCCTAGGGTATACAATAAATGAAATCACAACTGGTACCCTCTCAAAAGATAACATTCCTGGGTGCAAGCTTGAATACAACTGCCCAGATGGTTTACCTCACGCCAGACAAGCAAAGGCAACTGACTACTTACTTCAAACTGATGGCAACAAAAACCCAGTCTTCTACAAGACAAGTTCTGCAGGCTGTGGGCTTCATGGCATCCTGCATCCTACTGATTCCATATGCAAGACTGCATATGAGGAAACTTCAGTGGTACCTAAAAGGTTTATGGAGTCAACATTCTCTCAGTCTGGAAACAATAATTCCTCTCATTCCCTGCCTGCAACAGGAGTTTCTATGGTGGGCAAATGCATGCCACCAAAACATGGGACGACCATTCACTCTACCCCCTGCCAGCCAAACCATAACAACAGACGCATCAGATTATGCCTGGGGGACCCACATGTCAGGAAGATGCATTCAGGGCATATGTTCACCAAAACAAATGCATCTACATATCAACCGGAAAGAGATGCTAGCTGTTCAAAATGCCCTAACAGCCTTCAAGGACTTACTTCATCCAGGACAACTACTGATAAAGATGGACAACACCACAGTCATGTGGTATATAAACAAGCAAGGGGGCACACACTCATACCCCCTTTGCAGATTAGCCATGGCACTATGGGACACAGCTTTGACCTACCACATACATCTTCAAGCTCAATTCCTGCCAGGAAAACAAAATCTGGCAGAAGATTTAAGCAGAAACCTTTTGGACCCTCATGAGTGGAAACTAAATCCACAAGTCTTCGGCATGTTAGAGAAATGGGGGAGCCCAGACATAGATCTATTTGCCTCCTCAAAATTATCAGTTGAAAAGATTCTGCACAAGGACTTATCACAGACAAGCACCTTCTGGATCCTCACGAGTGGAAACTAAATCCACAAGTCTTCGGCATGATAACAGAGAAATGGGGGAGCCCGGACATGGATCTATTTGCCTCTCCTCAAAATTATCAATTGAAAAGATTCTGCACAAGGACTTCAACTACTACTACTTCTGCACAAAGACCACAACTACTGTCCCAGCAAAACAATCAGATCCTGCAGAATCAACTACAGACTCTGAACCTGGCAGCATGGCTGATCACATAGTCATAGAAACAACACCTCTCAGTAAAGCTGTGATGGATGTCATTTTAGAAGCCAGAAGGCCTAGTACTAGAAAATCTTATGCTGACAAATGGAAGAGATTCTGTGCTTGGAATCAAGCACAAGGAACTGATACAGCAGAACCAAATATTCCTCAGATATTGCAATACTTAACTGAGATGTTTGACAAAGGCCTTTCTCATCAATAAAAATCCATGCCTCTGCCTTTTCAGCACATTACAATACAGATCCACCAATCTTTTCATCCTTCAATCTTTTCATCCTTTACTTAAGCAGTATCTCAGAGGAGCCAAAAATGTAAGGCCCCCTAGAAGATCACCATTGCCTGCATGGGACCTCAATTTTGTGTTGGAAAAGCTCACCCTGCCTCCATTTGAACCAGCTGCTACTGCTGATATAAAGTTCTTATCATGGAAAAACAGCTCTGCTACTAGCAATTATTTCAGCAAGAAGAGTTTCAGATCTACAGGCCCTCATGGCTGTAGAGCCTTTTATCATATTTTACCCAGACAGGCTATCTCTGAGGACAAATCCTATTTTTATGCCCAAGGTGGTTTCCAGTGTGGCTCATAACCAAACAATTCATCTGCCAACATTTTATCCAAATCCGCAGAACAAGGGGGAGAGAATTCTGCATTCCTTGGACATAGCTAAGATTCTACTTGAGCAGGACTAAAGCTCTAAGAAAAACTGAGCAATTACTAGCGACATATGCTGCAGGATCAGAAGGCAAGGCTATTTCAAAGCAGACAATTTCAAAGTGGATAAGCCACTGCATCCATTTCTGCTACTTGCACCATGGTAAACCTGTGCCCAAGGGCATTAGGTCTCATTCCACCAGAGCTGCAGCTGCTTCAGCAGCCTTTCTAAGGGGAGTACCAACCAAAGACATTCTAGAGGCTGCTACTTGGAGTTCTGTTCACACCTTTACAAAGCATTACCGTTTGCACCTCTACTCTAAATCCAGGGCAGGCTTTTCCACTGCAGTTCTGCAGGGCCTTATAGCCACTCCTAATGCTGTTTAGCTCCAGCCTCCCAACCATAGCTTTGGGATTCTACCCAAATGTAATGACTGCAACAGTGAAACATGAACATAGTACAGTTTTGTGCACTTACCATAAATGTAGATGTTCGAGTGTATTCACTGTTGCAGTCCAGGTTACCCTCCCGCCATCCCCCTGTTATTCTGGAGTTTATCTTTCCTTCTCTATCTTCTACAACCAATGTGGTGTATTTGCTTGTATATGAAGGTATTTATATCGTTGCACATCTATATGTCTATATATATATATATATATATATATATATATATATATATATATATATATATTTTTTTTTTTAATTTATTTATTTTTTTTGTTTTTGCTACCTGACATCGTGGGCAAGAAAAAACTGAAGAAAATGGTGTCGGCTGCATGTTTTATACCCCTGATAACCTGACGTTATGGAAGAGGAGACAGCAACTGACGCAGGACCCAAGACTTTGGAATTCAGGCCGACTGAGGGCACCCTGCCATCTGATTACCCAAATGTAATGACTGCAACAGTGAATACACTCGAGCATCTACATTTATGGTAAGAGTACACAACTGTACTTTGTGTACACTAACCATAAATGTAGATGTTCGAGTGTATTCACTGTTGCAGTCCTGGTTACCCTTCGTCCAGCCCCCTGTCTTCTTTACTTTTATCTATCTTTTTTGTTTGGCATACTTTATATAATGTGCATTTGCTTTTTGCTGGGGGTGTTCCATACCATGTAATTGCTTCCTATTGTGGGGGCACCTGACATCTGGGGCAAAAAAAACTGATGTAATGGCATTGGCTGCATGTTTTATACCCCTGACGTCATGGAAGAAGCGACAGCATCCGGCGCAGAAATCCCAAGGTATTCAGGCCGGCTGAGGGCTACCTGCAGGCAGATAACCCAAATGTGATGACTGCAACAGTGAATACACTCTAACATCTACATTTATGGTAAGTGTACACAACTGTACTTTTCTTCTAGGGTTGGTGTCTGAATCAGGCGGTCATTCCGGTAGGGGTGGATGTGAATACCCTTGGATCTGCTGTTGGCAGTTACTGGAGCCAGGCACTTTGTGGACACACTCACTGGGTGCAGTAGATAAATGAAACTGAAGTAAATTGGAATTGAGCGCACACTATTTTGAATCTACTGTACTGCCTCTCTGCCATGGCTATAGGTTTATGGGGGTAGGCATCTTTCAGGTCTAAGGTAACCACGAGGGCCTGAGGGAAGAGGAAAGACCAAGGGGCTTAAGGTTAGCATTTTGGAACGGTTAGAAATTTTGGTAAGCTTTGCTTGGTCCAAGATTGTCTTTTCTAGAGACTAAAAGCTGTTGAGAGTAAATCCTGATGCTGCTTTTTTATTTGGTACTTGCTTTGTAGTTCCCTTTTCAGAAGGACTTTATAGAACAGATTTGATAATGCATTTTTTTCTGTCAAGAGTCCTTGAGGAAAACATGAGAACGGTGTTTTTTTTTATGAATTGAAGACTATCCTTGGCACAAGATTCTTAGGCCCCAAGTTTCCTGGTTGTTTTTCTCCCACTCTTTTACAAAATGGGCCCAAATGACTTCCTGATGTTCAACAAACACACTGCCTTGCTGTCATTCAGGTAGTAGTGCCCTGCTAGCCACCTCTGCCAGACTAAAGTTGAGTTCCTTCCATTGCCTTTCTGTGGGTGTGTTGGACCAATCATCTTGCAGTACAGAAGCTGCCTCACAAACCCTCATGCAAGAACCTTTCATTTTTGTAGTACCATAGTAAGAGAAGGCTCTCTTGGAAGGCTGCTCCATATTGTGGATCTCTTCAGCTGCTGAGCTCAGATAAGAAACCTTTTTGGATTTTATTTCCTCCCATAGGTTCTTAGGTTGGTACTAGGCTGTTGGTCCTAGGGTCTATACAAGCCTAGCCATAACAATTCCCTGGCTGTTTCTTCCCACACTATTTACTTCCCTGGACCCCTGTCTAGCAGGGTGACTGACATGATCCCTGGGGTGAATTTCCTTTCTCCCATCCAGTCATCAAGGTTCCTTTTGAAGAGGGCCAAAGAGGTGCTCTGCTTGACTTGTGTGGGCAGTCTGTTTCAGAGTCTGGGGAGTCTCTGGGTCAGGAACCTATCCCTCCAGCATGTTTTGTTTATTGTGATGACAAGGTTTAGATCCCTGGAGCGTGTGGCTCTGAAGGTTTGGGATTTTTTTTAAGTGTAGCATGTCCAGCAGCTCTGGGTTTGACATGGTCTTGTATATTAAGCAGAGATCACCTCTGAGTAGATGATATGCGACAGAGTATAGCTGGTGTTTTTTTAGATGATCAGCATAGGGCATCTGCTTTAGGCCTGTGATTCTTTTAGTGAGGTATTTCTGCGGCCTTTCCAGTTGTTGCAGATGTCTTGAGAGGTACATACCAAATGGAGCGGTGTATTCTATAATGGGTCTAATGAGGGATGAGTAGAGTGGGGCAATGACCTCCTTTTTTCTGGATGAAAATCCCTTAGTGATGAGGTGTACCGCATAGAAGGATTTCCTGACTGTTGTGGTAATGTGGTTATTGAAGGTGAGACCACTGTCTACCTGTGTCCCTAAGTCTGTTATCACACTTTCGGTGTTTAGTGTACTGCCACCTATGTGGTAATTCACAGGTACATGTTTTTTCCCCAAAGGGGATAACTATACATTTCTTGGCATTGAGCTTGAGCCCATGGCTCTGGCACAGAGCATCTGTTTCTGTAAGGCCCTTTTGTAGAGTATCGACGTCATTTGGGGATTCAGTAATGGCTCCCAGTTTGCAGTCATCTACGAACTTTGTTAGCCACAGTCCCTTAGTGTTGGCCTGTACTTCAGAAAAGTAGATGCCAAACAAGAGAAGTCCCAGGACTGAACCCTGAGGTACTCCAGTTGTCTGGAGCAGGATTTGGAATCAGCTACTTTTATAGTGTGGGTTCTGTCAGTAAGCCAGTTGGCAACCCATCGAGTGACGAAGGGATTAATGCCCAGCGTAGTAAGTTTATCTATGATTCCAGAGTGGGGAATGGTGTCAAAGGCCTTGGCGAGGTCCAGATAGGCTGTGTGGACTGCATTACCTTCGTCCACGTCTCTGGAGACTCATTCAAAGAAGTCAGTCAGGTTCAGGCGACAAGATCCGGCCCTTCACGAACCCAAACTGGGTGAGGTCCAGTGTTTTAAGGTTGCCAATGTCTTTGTTTATAAGTTCCATGATAATACGTTCCATGGCCTTGCAGATCAGGCTAGTCAGCCTGATTGGGCGGTAGTTCCCGGGATCCTCCATCTGTTTTTTCTGTCAGTGCTTGAATTGTGTATTCTGCTGCTTTTGGCTGTATTTCTCTAACTGAAAAAAAATGTATATTCTTGTTTTTTACCATGGCTGCACTGTGTAAGGCATATACTTTTTATTGTAAACTGGCTGTTGGTTTCTGTGGATTTTTAACCCTTCAAATGTGTGTGAGTTTCTGTACTGATGCCATTTTACTTCAGATCTCTCATTTTGTCATGCTACCAGAGCCACAAGTTTATCACTCATAGGTTCATAGGTGTGTAGTAGGCTAATGGCCCTGGTGCCTATACAAGCCTAGCCCATAGGATTACCCTGGCATCCTGCCACCCAACCTTAGTTCCCAGTGCCTCTGTCGATCAGAACCACTAGAGTGATTCCTGGGGTGAATTTTCTATTTCCCATCCACTCATCAAGATCTCTCTTGAAGAAGGTCACTGAGGTGCTCTTTTTGACATGTATGGGAAGTCTATTCCAGAGCATGGGCAGTCTCTAGGTTATGAACCTGTCCCTGCAGCACATTTTGTGGTAATGAGGTTGAGGTCTCTGGAGCATGTGGTGTGGAAGGATTGGGATTTTTTTATATGTAGCATTTCTGACAGAGCCGGGTCAGACATGGCTAAGTCGAGCAGAGATCGCCTGTAAGTAGGTGATATGAGACGGAGAATAGTTTTAGTTTTTGTAGGCTGTCCATATAGGACAAGTATTTAAGGCCTAGGATCCTCTTTGTGAGGTACTTCTGTGGCCTCTCCAGTTGTTGCAGGTGTTGAGTGAGGTACATGCCAAATGGGGGATTGTACTCTGACTGGCCTAATGAGGGAAGACTAGAGGGAGACCATGAACTCTTTCTTTCTGGATGTAAAACCCTTAGTAATGAGATGTGCCATATAGAAGGACTTTCTGACCACAGTGGCAATGTGATGGTCAAAAGAGAGGTTGCTCTCAACCTGTGTTCCCAGATCTCTTACAATGCCTTCTGTGTTCAGTGGACTACCATTGATGTGGTAATTCATGGGAACCGGCTTTTTCCCAGAGGGGATGACAACACATTTTTTTTGGCATTGAGCTTAAGGCCATGGTTCTGACACCAGTCGTTAGTCTCAGTGAGGCCTTTCTGTAAGATGTCAGCATCACTTGGGGAGTTAATAGCTCCCAACTTGCAGTAGTCTGCAAACTTTGTCAGCCAGCGTCCCTTTGTGTTGGCCTGGACTTCAGAGAAGTAGGTTTCAAATGGGAGAGGACCAAACCCTGTGGGACTCAACTCATGACTGGTCGGCAGTCTGACTTGGAGGCAGCTACTTTCACACTGTGGTTTCTGTCTGTGTGCCAGTTTGCAACCCACCTAGTGATATAGGGGTTGATGCCTAGCTTAGTGAGTTTTCCTATGAGTGGGAAATGGTATCAAAGGCCTTGGCCAGATCAGGGTAGGCTGTATGAACCACATTGCCTTCATCCACAGCTCTGGTGACTGACTCAAAGAAGTTGACCAAGTTGAGCAGGCATGATCTACCCTTCACAAAACCAAACTGTATGGGATCCAGAGTTTGGAGATTTTTTATATCCGTGTTTATTAGGTCCATGATGATGGATTTCATACCTTTGCATGTCAGACTCGTCAGGTTAATGGGGCGATAGTTCCCAGGGTCTGTAGTAGCTCCTCCTTTGTGGAGAGGGATGACTGTAGCAGTGTGCCATTTGGTAAGGACAACGCCTGAGATGAGGCTGTGGTTGAACAAGGCATTCAGGTGATGTACCAGTTCACTCTGTATTTCATGTAGAACACAGCCAGGGATGTTGTCGGTCCCATAGAAGCTGTATTCTTGGCCTTGGACAGTGCTGTTTTAATCTGTGCAGCAGTAATATTGGGTGCCTGGCAATCAACTGGTATTGTGATTGGCCCTGGGGGGGTTGTAAAGTTGGCACTGAATCTATCAGCCAGTATATTGGTAATATCTGTTGGCTCATTATAGGAGGTACCATTGTGCAGTAGCTCAGAGCAAATCTGGGTTTTGCCGTGGAGATTTTTTACATGACTATAGAAGGCCTTGTGGTTATCTTTACTATCTTCTGCAATTCTGTTTTCATAGCTAGCTTTAGAGGATTTTGATGAGGGATCTCAACTTTTTGTTGAGGTTGATAAGGGAGTTTTTCCAGTCTTGGGACTTCACCTTATTCCACATCAGTTTCCTCCTTGTGTTGTAGAGTTTGTTTATGGCAAGGGGCCACCAGATTGGCTTCCTTTTTTTTTTTTTTGGAGGAGAGCGTCTTGGTTCTATTGGATACGGTAAGATCCACGCATTTGTGTACGTGTTCGTACAGTGCATTGGTGTATGATTCGGTGGTCATGCAAATATTCTCCATTTGCATGGGTGCCGTGAAGTTAGCCACCTCTTTTTTTAAGATCCCAAAATTAGCTTTGGGGAAGTTTTTTATGGTGGTTACCTTTGTGGGGAGGGATGTGGATTTCCAAGGTGATTAGTTTGTGGTCGGATCTAACCAGGGAGGAGTTGACTATTTATGTAGAGCAACGGTCGCCCATGTTAGTAATGACCAGGTCAAGGATGATGTGCTACCTGTAGTGGGGGTAAGAATGAGCTGGCCCAGGGCATTGCAATTAATGAATTCCAGCAAACGTTGGGCAAGTGTATTGGTACATGAGTAGTTTTCCCAGTTAATGGAGGGGTAGTTGAAGTCGCACAGTATGAGTGTTAGGTTGGACCCTAATATTCTCCAAGGTGTTTAGGAATGTGGAGTGCGAGTCTTGGGGCATGGTTGGGGGACATATAGCAAGCTAGAACATGAATCGTCTTACCCAATGTTAGCTGCACCTAAAATATCTTTGATGCATTATGTTGGGCTACCAGTCTGGAGGTGTGCGCATCCTTCATGAATATAGAAACACCACCACCTTTGGAGCTTCGGTCCAAGTTCTGGGGCCGAAAGGTGTCGAATGAGTTATAGCCTGGTAACACAGGGGTGCTTTCGGTTGCCTTGAACGAGGTCCCCGTTACAGCACGAATGTCGATGTACATTTTAAGGAGTGCTTCAAGCAAGTGCATTTTGAGATTTAGACTTCTAACGTTGAGCATCATGATCCTCAGATTGCATTTGTTTGTAGCTGTTACCGTGTTAATTTGGTCTTTGGAACACCACCTAAAAAAAGGCACTATAAGGGTGACAAGAGCCTTGGCCAGTATCCAGAAGCCCAGGGGTGACAGATGCAGGCCATCTCTGACAAAGCATCGAGGTCTGTCAGTCATGTCATCCCAGGCAGATGGATACTGGATCCCCCTTAGAATGACACCAGAAACTTAGCCAGTTGTTGAAATCAGTAATTTTTTGCTTGTACTGTGGTATCATTCTGGGTGATGGTAGGATGCTGCTCAGGGCTAGGGTCATACCCGCCTGGGCTACATAATCCGAGAGCTCCTTCTTGTCTCTTTTCATGTAGTCCAGGGAGGTATATCTCAGGTCATTCCCTCCCACATGTACAATGATAGTCATATTTATACCTGTTGCTGAGGGACCTGAGTGTGTGCGTTATGTGGCAGATCCTGGCAGCTGACTGTTGCTTTCTCCTTGTTCAACTTATGACTAGTGTGACTAGTGTGCTGGGCATGCTGTTTTGCCTTAAGGGCTTTGGTTGAGTGGCACACTGTTTAGGAGAGTTGTGTCTCGTGGTTAGTGTGTTGTGATGGTCAAGTGCTTTTCTACCTTGGAGGTCTCTGCTGTTTGGGTAGATTTTTATTGAGAGCCTCCGCTAAGGTGCGTGTCTGTGGCGGCAGTGCTGGTGTGTGTTCTGGAGGGCTATGTGTTTTGTGTGGTGAAAGTGTTGACCACCTCCTCTAGACCAGCTATTCCAGTCTTGGCTGGAGAGTGTGTGGCTTCCAATTTGGACATGTAAGTGCATCTGTCGCAAGTTTGAGTGTTAAGAGATAACAGGAGAGGGTTGTCTGTGTACATAAGGCAGTTGCTGCATTGCCTCAGGATGCCCAAGTTCAACAAGTTAATAGGAGAAAGCACAGGAAACTGAGCTTTAGACATACCTGGAGGAGTGGGCATTAATAGTAAGTACTGGAGCAGTTTCCTTGTAGAACGTTTAGTGCTGGTAGCACTTGTGTACTACAATAATTGCTACAAGAAGTCTGGTAAAGTGCTAGACTAATAAGCTAGTAGTGCAGGAGAGGAGAGAACTAGCAGATCTAAGGAAGAAATTGAAGAGCAGACTTTGGCACTGGTCAGAAGCTTAGAAACCGTCCTGGATACAGCAAATCTTTATCTGGACTAGACTAGTTACAGCAAAGGCAGGAAACAAGCGCAAACGCTGACTTTTAAACCAGAAAGTTGAAAGAGATGGGAAAACTGCCCAAACAGCCAATAAACTACAATTTATGGGCCAGAAACTACTCCTCTTGTGGTTGATAGGCTACCTCTTGCTTACCACTCCCACTGATAAGCTAGAAGGCTTCCCTCCAACACAGAAAGGCTTGAGGGGCTCAGAAGCTTACACAGAATCCTGGATACAGCAAATCCGTATCTGGACCAGACTAGTTACAGGAATGACGGGAAAAGCACAAACGCGGGCTTTTAGACCAGAAAGTTGAAAGAGATGGGAAAACTGCCCAAACAGCCAATAAACTACAATTTCTGGGCCAGAAACCAGTCCTTTTGTAGTAGATAGGCTTACCTAGTGCTTACCACTCCCACTGATGAGCTAGAAGGCGTACTTCCAGCCAGGGCCGGCCTTAGCTGAAATGGCACCCTAGGCGAAGTAGTGTTCTGGCGCCCCTTAAGCCACACCCACACCACACTCATGAAACACCCCTATTTGAGCCACACCCACAGAGTCATTCCCCAAGAAAGCCACCCCAGTCATTTCCTTAAATTATTTCAATGCATAGGGAAAAAAAGATACATTGTAATGTAGTTAAACTGCAACTACCTTTGCATACGTATTTTCTACTTTAAATACCAGAGCCAGATCATTGTCAAATAGGGCCCTAGCACGGTAACAGACTACCCCCCCAGAGCAGCCACTCCAGCAGCAACACTCTCCCCCCAGAAGCAGCCCCCTCCTCAGCAACTCCAATGTTCCATTATTTGGTTATTTCTCACCAGTTACCATGCATACTGTTCTCTTATTCGCTTCTACAGTGATTACAGATATTGAAATAAAATAGCACAGACGGCCATTTGCTAAATAAACAATAGAGTCTCACAATGAAGAGAGACTTATAGCATGAGCAGTAAACTTTTCTGCCCTTGAAACTCACATTCATTGAAATGGCATGAAAATCCACATTCATAGTAATGCATCTGGCTAGTGGAGAACTGAGTTTACCTTTGGGCTGTTTTCAAAACAGACTCCTTGCACACATTTTTAGGGCCATGCATACATGTACTTATTCTTGGATTCACTTTCCTGATTGTACTGAATTATATTCCTTGTATAATACAGTACCGCTTTTTAGAGTATGTTTTAAATTTGTAGTTTTAAACATTTGTTTAATAAGCAATGAAACAAAATGTATGAACCAATAACTACCCATTTCAAAAAATGTCAAAAATAAAAGGCCACTCAAGACTTCTGTCATTGCAGTCCACCAATATTACTGTCCACACACACACACACACACACACACACACACACACACACAAACACAAACACACACACACACACAAACACACAACCCTCCCTTAGATAAAGCTGACAACAGTCCAAAATTCTTCTCTATCTACATGGAAATCTGCACAGAGAAGGGAACAGAGATCAGAAACTAACCACAGACCTTGGAGATGTGTGGCAGAAACCTTAACAACCATGACATGATGTTATGTTACTGCAGTGAGAACCAAAGTCTAATCTACAATAACTTGAAGGGGAATGCAAATAATACAAAACCATAAGAGTGAGACAGACAAAACACACAGAATTCTGCACAATAATAAAAGAATCAGAAATAAATGCAAAAGGGGATTTAAAAAAGTCAACATCACTCCAGAAGAATGTTAAACACACCAGATCTCTCCTTGGTAATTAATGATACTCCACACCTACTTGTGACATACCTACTACATTAAAACCTACATTAAAACCACACTTTCAACACGTGCAAAGCTATATGCCAGTAGAAATGCACTTGAACTATGTACCTCCAACAGGAAAAAAAAAAAAAAAAGATTCTTTATAAAAATAAATTCTAAACATCCATCAAACAAATATTAAAGCCATGTATAGTAGTGAAAGGGTTACAGTTTCATTGACATCAAGTACAAAGACCACATGCAAACATTTTAATTGTTTACCTTTAGTCCTACTAGGCTAGTGGCCTCTTTTCAGGGGACGCCAGGAATGGCATTACTACTAGTGGAAATTTGTCAGAGCAAAACTTCTTCCCTTACTATTTTCAATAGGTGCTGTGTCTTCTAGCACCAATGATGAACCTTCTACCTGCTGCTTCACTGCCACATATAAAAAGATGTGTAGTAAAAGTCCTCCTCAAGAATCCAAAGCTACCCTTGCATGGGTTAAAATGGAAGAAAGGACTTCATCGGATGCATGCCCTACAAATCAACTCCACATTCTCAACATTTAGCTCAGTGTTGCCAAGCAGGTAATTCCACTGACCAAAAGTCATTTTATACAAACAAAACATGGGGAGGGGATCCCAAAATAGCAGTATTATACAGAAAACAAAAAGCAAACAGATGAATTTGCAATAAAAACACAAAACAAAAACTGCTTATACATCCAAAATTCTTGAAAAGAATGCAGGCAATAATAATCCTCTGGGTATGACAGTGGTGGGAAAAGCAGAGCTCAGTAGACTATGTTCATTGCTGAAATTACCACACATACCCAAGTAGGCTTTAGCATATAAACTTAGATAAAGAATAAGGGGGAGACCAAAGGGCAAGAGGAGAGAAGGCAAATAGGATGGCAGGGGAAATATAAAATTGAATGAAGAGGCACTAAACAGATGGGTTGACATAATTTTTGGACAAGAAAAAGACAGAGGCATATGGAGAAAGGTGTGCTAGGGTACTTTCATATGGTAGAAGCAAATAAAAATGGGAGAAAAATAAGATAAGGAGAGAGGTTAATGAAGATTTCCTTATGTTGCAAATCATATGATATGTACTCAACAAAATAAATGATCCTCAGCATACTTGAGCAGACCATGCAGCTTTTGATGCTGACACTGTCCTCTGCACATGCATGTTGTTTGTTCTACCTTGTTGAGATGTAGTAATGAGACATCTATAATATTACATACACTACCATGTATGCACATAGCTAATGCATATACCTTTCTACTCGTTTGCTAAAGAATTTTGGACAAACCAAAAATTGTGGGAATACAAAGGTCCCAAATCCTGTTCATTGTGCATTATTTACTTGTTCATCTAATTCACTTAAAAAGTTAATAGAACAGGTTTTATATTAACACATATTTTCAGCATACTAGAAGCATGAAATGGTAACATCTGGCATTATTGACTGACTGTAATCCTCAGTCATTTAGCAGAACATCAACACTTTGGGGGAAACGGCAAAAGTACAAGGCAAAATCAGGGGCAGTGTTAATATAGCACAACAAAATGACTGTAGCCATCAATTTCTACAGAACATAGCAGACATCTTACAAACTATGAAAATAATTCTGCCTGGTAAAATTGATGACATGGCCCAGCGTTTGAGGAAACACTGCCTTAGAATGCTTTCTTTTAATCTTAAATTATTACTACGGGTCAATGTCTTCCCAGTTTTCATACACAAATCAGCCTTCTCTAGTTCCTATAACTTATCAGTGAGACAAGCTTTGATTGCTTCCCCTGCCCAAAACTTTTAATACTCAAGGAAAAAGAATTTTAAATAAAATAACATAGTGCAAATCAGACAGAAAACAAACAATGGCATATAAACAACACAAAAATCAATTTTCACAGAGAACAGTGTTCTGGTAGAGTCAATTCAAAAGTTAGCTTTCTCAGGAAACACTCACACAAGCAATGAAGTTACACAGAAAACTAATGTAGCTCACTTACTAGCTATGGGTGTACTTAAAAAGCAAACCAACATTGTACACAGCAGGAGCAAAATAAGCTTGTGTGAAAAGTACACTAACCAGATACTCTGATAGTGAGCACAGTTCTTCATAACTGTGATGGCTCAAAACAAGTTACAGCAAGCAAGAACACACAGATGCACTCATACACACACACACACACACACACACACACACACACACACACACACACACACACACACACACACACACACACACACACACACAGAATGACTAATTTAGTTTACATACAAACACATACCCGCACACACTTTCTCTCGCATACAGAAACAAACAGCTTAACTTACACATAGACTCACACTTCCACTTACCTTGTTTTGAATCTGAACAGCCACACGCGCACGCATGATGACCTTAACCCCTTTCTTCACTGACGCATGAGCGGCAATTTTTTTTTTAACTTGTTGAAGGCAACCTGATGCAAAGTGGGAGGGTGCTTCCCCCTTCCCTTCGCCCTATGGTTTTGTTATTTTGCGATCTTCTCGGCGCCCTGTCTCTGAGTGAAGGGCGCCGAGAAGATCGCAAAATACCAAAAGTACATTTGTTAAAAATAAATAAATAAATTCTTAAAATTCCGCCCTTTACAAGGCCAGTTGTAAGGCGCCCTAGGCGGTCGCCTAGTTCGCCTATGCCTAAGGCCGGCCGTGCTTCCAGCACAAAAAGACTTGGGGGGGGGGGGGGCTCAGAAGCTTACAAAACAGTCCTGGATACAGCAAATCTGTATCTGGACTAGACTAGTTACAGGAAAAGTGGGAAACAAGAGCAAATGCGGACATTTAAACCAGAAAGTTGAAAGAGATGGAAACAACTGCCCAAATGGCCAATAAACTACAATTTCTGGTCCAGAAACCACTCCTCTTGTGGTAGATAGGCTACCTAGTGCTTACCACTCCCACTGATGAGCTGGAAGGCTTCCCTCCAGCACAGAAAGGTTTGGGGGGCACAGAAGCTTACAAACAATCCTGGATACAGAAAATCTGTATCTGGACTAGACTAGATACAGAAACAAGCTTAGAATATTTTTATACAGAAAAGCAGCTAAACAGCACTAAAAACAATTAAAGTGCAGTGCAAGCTAGCACACTTGAGTGTGTAGCAATAATGTTGATTAATAGCTTCATTTGGTAGTTTTGGCAGGGGAACTTGGTAGTATTGCAGTTTTTTCTTTAGTATTATTATTTGATGTAACTTAGCAGGATTACAGCATTTAAATTATTTTTTTCATTTAAATAGCAATTTTGGCTCCATTTTATGTGCATTACTTCTTGACTAAAGCTGTTTTGTGCTGTTTATAATAATTTGTGGCTAAAACTAGCATTTGTTTACAAAAAATGGGGGACTTCTGTTCATATATTTTGTGATTTGGACTTTTACTGAAGAATAGTATCCCTGCAGAAGTAGAATTCAGGTTGCTATTTTGAGGGAGACTAGTGGTATTTGATCATTTGTTTATACTGGCTGACCATGCAACCGTTATTTGGTATTGCTCTGGCTAGTTTTGAGTCCCCTGATGGACAGATTCAGATACTGTGCACCCCACTCCCAACCCTATTGATCTCTTGTCTCCCTAATAAATATAAGTCAGTTAAGTGCTATGTCTCAGCCTACAGCTTGTGACTGTAGTAGCCTTCATAAATCTATTGGACATCTTGCTGCCTTTTGCCTACAGGTCCCTTCGTATAGTGATAGTACCATAGCTGTGCATGACATGAGAGTCAGATGCATCTGCCAGGGCTGTACCAGAGCCTGATTCAGGTATGGAAGAATAAAACTCTAGGTTCAGGGCAAGTCAGGGGTACAGAATCTGTTTTCAGTGTTGATACATCTACCACTGGGGATTCTTCCATTAATGCAGTGCATGCACAAAAGTGACAGAAGATCCACCACATTGTGGGGCAAGTCTCTGATTCCACCCGAGCTGGTGGCTGTGACTTGGTCCACTATTCAGGCTGTTGATTACAGAGTGCAAACCATGGTTTTCAGTAGTGCCAGCACTGTCATCCTCATTCAACCATTGAATGATCCTGATTCTGGAATCTCAGATTCCAGATCCCCTTCAAAAGTGTTAGAATCTGACCGATCAGTTTCTTTTGAGGATGTAAGTGGTCTCAGAATTCGTTCCGTCAGTCCATCAAACTCCCTGTATTCTTCACTGAACTCAAGAATAAGGGAAAGAAGATACTTAATACCTTGGATGTGCACCGGCAGCTCAGGTACTACCTTGACCGAACAAAACCCTTCAGGAAGGCTGAAAGGCTTTTTATTTCCTACACTGGGGCAAAGAGTCAACCTCTCTGAAAGCAAGCCATTGCTCATTGGTTGTCCCCTGGCGTTGTTTTGTTTTGTACAGTAAGGCAAGGTAAAGGCACATTCCACCAGGCCTTTTACTCTTCAGTGGTGTACTGGAAAGGAGTGGACTTGAAGTATTCTAGAGGCAGCAACTTGGTCCCTTGTCCATACCTTTATGAATCACTACAAGCGGGATGCTTTTTTCTAGATCCAGAGAGGCCTCACTAGGACTATTCTCCAGTTACTCCTGGACCCTTATCCTTCCTCTTCCTTTGGTGGGTAAGATTTGGGAATCTACCCGAATGTCAGTAAGGCAGTGTGTGCAGTGAATATAGTTCAGTTGTGTAAGTCCTACTTTTGTATAACAGTAGATATTCTTAGAACAAGCTACCCACCGTCTTACAAGCAGTACACAATCCACTATATCCCTGTTTTGGATGTAGATGGGTTGATGTTTGGGTTGCTGTTGAGCTTTGCTCCAGTGCTTGTAATTTTGTGTGTGGCTTTTCATTTGAAAAAGTAGACGTTTGCAAAGCTTATGTTTCCATCTTCTCTCTTCCTCCAGGATACTAAAAAACTGAAAGGGTCCTGTCTATGAGTTTGTAAGGCAGCCCCTGTATTGCTAGGTGATTGGTCCATTGCACCACACATGGGCAATGAGAGAGATTATTGAGCTGTAGTAGTCTGCCAGAAGAGGGTAACAGGGTACTGTTAACTGAATGCCAGTAAGGCAGCGTCTTTCACGAACACCTACTGTTACAGGGTATGTAGGACTTGTGTGATTGTACCTTTTTTTTTTTTGTGGGGTGGGGATGTTAATTGAAGTAGATTTGGAGAGGGCATAACTTGGGATGAGATTTGGGGGGGATTTTTGAGTCATAGTTGTTCCCTTGTGTTGCCTTGGCCAAAAGCTTCTCCTTTTGGTCAGCATGCCATTTTCTTTTGAACAGCCCCATCTTCTCTTTTGACTGCTTGCTTTTGTCTTGCCTGCAGCAGAAAAGCCCAGCTTTGGCAGACTAGCTTGTACTCTTAATTGGCAGGGAATTAAACAGCTGTTTTACTGACTGCATAGTCCTCCCTTTTCTTCCCATCTACTTAGACATATGTTCAACAGGGTCCAAAAAGCAGCTCCTTTTCTTGTGGGACGTTAAGGAGATGTACTCTTATTTGATCTGGAAGGGTCTGTTTCTGGGTCCTCATGTAGGCAAAGCTCTCTAATGACTAACCCATTGCTGCTGCCTCCACAGTGTCATACTCAGTTGATTACCTGCCAACCTCAGAGGTGGTGTTGCACAAGTCTAGCACTTTATCATCCAAATCATTGTCCTTCACCTGGGACAGGTATGCCCCCTTGTGTTTTTAACGTATGTTTGTGGCATCTGAGGGCACTTACTTTCAGGGAAGTAGAGTTGTATGGACTTTCTTCCTGGAACATTCAAGTGTCTTAAATTTATTTGTCATTGGAAGGGAGATTTTTGGTTGCACCTCCAGCTGACCCATTGCTGAAATCCATGGACACTACCACAAGTTAAGCCATATGTTTCTGGAACATATATACAATCATGTAAATAAAATGTATGTACTGGTTTTCCTAGGAACAGAGGGCTGGAAGTGTGACTCCAAATGTAGAGCATTAAATGTATTTTCAAAGGTTTCAGTCACTGGGGTGAATAGCTAAGGACTTTGGCACTGGCAAGCCCAGAAGTTCCCTTTAGCCCTTCTGGGCAACAGTGTAATTTTTAGACTCCCACTTGAATGTTGATGGTATTGTCAAATGAGATGCTGGTGGGGCAGTTGAGGATAAGGCACCTTCGGTGTCTGACTCATTGCTTTGAGGAAAGGTGTCTAGTCCACATTTGCCAATTCATTTGCCTCTCTCTCTTTTTAAGAGTGAGAATATCTTGCACCGAGTCCTGAAGATTTTTTTTTTTTTAAAAAGAGAAGTCTTGAGCTGGCTTCCTCAGATCTTGTAAAGGGGGGCCTGGGGGGGGAGAAGATGTGAAGAGGGGCACACCCAGCTCAAGCTGAGACAAGATGATGGAAACCTGAAATTCGAGCACCTTACCTCTGCAGTTGGAGACTATTTCCTTAGAGGTCTCCCGCATCTTATTGGCAATAGTGACCTCTATTTTAGTCCATTGGGTGTACTCTTGTGTTGGAACAATCTGCCATTATCACAGTACAGCTGCTGGAGTCAGAAACATGTGGAGAAGTCCCTGGACTAAGCATTACAAGTTTTTGACTCTGGAGGATGGTGCCATTATCTAAGTGAATGGTCGCCAAGTGACTTCACCAGAAGCATTAATCTGAATAGGTGTGTAGATCAGTGTGTGTGTATTTACCTTTAAGAAGCTATCCTAGGGCTTGCACAAGTGTGTAAATACTGAGTACCTGCAAGCCTGACTGCCATTTTGTAAGCTGTTGAGATGTAAGCATGTATGTATGTAAGGTCTTTCTGTTAATCCATTTGTTTATATTTTATCATGCTGCTATCCATCATGTGTTTCTATGTATTAAAGCATCTAAACGAACTTACCCCACCTGCTTGTCATCTGTGTTAGAGAGGGATGAGCGACTTGGTGTAATAGTTTGGGACTGCAAAAAAGCCTGAACATATCCAGTGCCCTTGAGTCTAGGGTGGTCTTTGAACTTCATGGGTATGTTTTGGTCCTTTGGGATTCCTTTTCTCTGAGCAACGTTTCCCATCATGGTTCAAGTTGTCCCAAAGAGATTTTGCTTTCTGCTTATCGGTGTTTTTTTTTTGTAACTTCTGGCACAATGACAATGAGGACAGACGCAGCACTGTACTTAGTGTTTGGGGACAAATGAATTATATATTGCCTTCTGTTGGTTTCTTGCTGCTACTTGCATTTACATGCATGCATACCACATATATTTAACTATTTATTGTGACCAACTAGTCTTATTACTGTATTGTACCAAGTACAATAAATACACTGAGACAAACTGCTTCACTTAAGACGCATTTTCTATTACGTTTTCCTTTTGGATCTACAAGCATGCAACACAGATGTTCTTCATGTTTCACTGTTGCAGTCATTACTTTTGGGTAATCTGCTGGTAGGTTGCCCTAGGTCGGCCTGATTAACAAAGTCTTGGGTCCTGCGTCGGATGCTGTGCCTTCTTCCATGACGTCAGGTCGTCAGGGGTATAAAACATGCAGCTGACATCTTTACATCAGTCTTTCTTGCTGTGCGGTGCCCGAAGCAGAATCAGTTCACAAGTGACTGTCAGCCGACTCCTGAAATTTTCGTTTTCGTGTTTCAACTCCGAAGGCTTCAACTTAAAGCTAAGTACCCCATTGGGGAAACTTTTCTTACTCCTTTCCGATGTCAGTAAAAGTTAATAATTGCATTACTTGTGGAAAGCAAATACCTCATAAATATTTTCATTCGTACTGTATTCTTTGCCTAGGCCCTGACCATGACGTACCTTAATGTTGGTTTTGTGCTTTATTTAATCAGTGCACTATCCGTCATCGTTATATTTTTGCCTCTCATTATTTCAGTTCTCAGTTTAATTATCCAGAAATGTCATAGATTAGCCATCCGACTACTGGGATTCCAAAAAAACGCAAAGATAAAGACAGAGACAGGCAGTTGAGGTCCAAAACTGCCGACGACACTTCTCCTAAGCCAGTTGCCAATTCGCCAGTAATCAGTGAGGTGCTTTTGCAGCCCCTGATTCGCAAGCCTCTACTGAGACCTATTCGGAGTCTGGTATGACACGAGATGCTTCACCTATGGAACCCCACGGATGTCTCTACCTTGGATGGGTCTGGAGCCGCTGCACAGGCACCGGCTTCTGAGGGCGTATTCAGGCCTACAGACTTGTATATTAAATCGACACCACCTTCATTACTAAGGCCTAAATCTTGATCCATGTCTAAAAAACTGATGCATAGGCCACATGTTCAGGCCCCTATGCCTAAAAAACAAATGATAAAAATGGCTGAAGATCTAATTTCTCTAATCAGGGGTAGTCAACCCCCCCCCCCCCAAGAAGCCTAGGGCTGAATTTGATTATGAATCTTCTGATCAGGATTCTGTTTCTTCTGACTCTTATAATGACCTGGATTTGTCCATACCGACTTATGAGGATTCTGATGCAGAGGACTCCATTCCCTCTGCTTCCCCTCCTGAGGACTTTTCTTTTGGGGGGGAACCTTACATGCTTTGAGGGAGCATTTCCACTGGGAAAGCCAGGAATTATCTGATTCAAAAAAGAGACGTAGGGATTTCCTGCTTCTACGTCAGCATAGGCCTTTGGCTATACCTCCTGTACTAGGCATTGTTGATGTGTTCTCGGAATCCAGTTTGGCCCTTGATTCCCTGACTCTGGCTTCTAGTAAACCTGACAGATACTACAGGGTTCCGGAGTCCCACAAGTTCCTTTTCAAAAATACTGTTGCGGATCCAGAAACCATTTCTCAGGGGCCCAAGGGCATTAAGGCTTCTACTGCTAAAAATCCTACCCCTTCTGATAGAGATTCCAGCACGTTGGATAGATGGGGTAAAAAGGTTTACACTTCTGCGACTTTGGCAATCAGAGCATTAAACTGCCAATTTCATATGTTAAAATATCAACAGCATATTATTGGACTGCTTAAACAGAAAATGATTCCTGACTGTGTGGAAAATAAAGATTTCAGGATTTAATGCATTCTGCTGAACAAGTTGGAAAACTTACTTTGCAATGTGGTTTTGATTCTTTAGAGGCCTCCTGCAGGTCTGCTGTTACTGGGTCTGTGCTTAGAAGGCATGATTGGCTTAAGGAGCAATCCTTGCCTGATCATGTTAAAGCTAAATTGTTGGATGCTCCTTTAAATCGGGACTGCCTGTTTGTCAATAAGGCTAAAGAAGTTCTAAAAAAGATGGCAAGATAAAGCTAAATCTATGCAAACTGTTAAAGATTTCTTACAAGTGCAACCTCCAAGATTTAGTAGGCATTGGCCGACTAAGAATTGGTCCTTTCCAGCCCCTAACAGATCCTCTGTCCAAATCCAGACACAGCAAAAATCCCAGGTTTCAGTCCCAGGGTACTCTCAGAGCTAAGCAGTGGGGGGCCTCCACTTCCAAATCTGGAAATAACAAGACACCCGTAGACCGTCTCAATGACTTCCTTTTAAAATTACCAAGCACTTATCTTTCAACTGCCCCTTTGGGGGGGGATTGCTCTTCATGCAAAGAACTGGGAACTCATAACCCAGCACACTTGGGTTTTAAGTAGTGTCCCAGGGATACAGATTGCATTTCCACATATTGCCAACACCAAACAGGTGGCCAGACCTGCCCCCAAATCAGTGGGCAGAGGCTCAAAAACAAGTTCTTTCTCTCTTAAGCATGGGGGCAATTCAACTGGTACCAGAAGAGGAAAGGGGACAAGGTTTCTATTCAAGGCTTTTCCTGCTACCCAGAAAAGACAAATCATGGCGTCCAATCCTGGATCTGTCTACTCTAAGCACCTTTCTGGAAATTCCAAAATTCAAGACGCTGACTCTTCACCAGTTACTTTCTTATGCTAGGCAAAGATGCCTGGTTGGCAACTCTAGATTTAAAAGAAGCATACCTGCACATCCCAATCAGGGAATCTTGCAGAAGATACCTACACTTCAAAGCAGGCCACTTGCATTATCAGTTCTCTGTGCCAACCTTTGGCTTGTCTACTGTGCCCAGAGATTTCACAAAGTGCCTGGCTCTAGTTATTGCATTTTGCAGGCAAAGAAATATTCAAATATATCCATACATGGACGATTGTCTAATTCAGGCAGAAAAACAGGGCATACTTTTAAATCATCTGATGTTTGTAAAAAGGGTACTAACTTGTCTAGGGTACACCATAAACAAAAAGAAATCACAACTGGTACATTGTCAACAGATTACATTCCTGGGTGCAAGCTTGAATACAACTGCCCAGATGGCTTTCCTCACGCCAGAGAAGCAAACTCATTTGGTAACTTACTTCAAACAAGTGGCCACAAAAACCCTGCTATCTGCAAGACAAATACTGCAAGCCTTGGGGTTCATGGCCTCCTGCATTCTTCTAATTCCATATGCAAGACTGCATATGAGTTAACTACAGTGGTATCTAAAAAGTCTATGGAGTCAACATTGTCACAGCCTGGAAACAATGATTCCTATCATACCTTGCCTACGCCTGGAGTTCCTATGGTGGGCAGAAGCCTGCCACCAAAACAAGGGATTACCATTCACACTACTCCCTGCCACCCAAACCCTAACTACAGATGCATCAGTCTGTGCATGGGGGCGCTCACCTGGCAGGGAAGTGCATTCAGGGCAAATGGAACCCAAATCAAATGCACCTACATATCAATCAAAAAGAAATGTTAGCTGTACAGAATGCACTGACAGCCTTCAAGGACTACATTCTTCCAGGACAACTAATGGTAAAGATGAACAACACCACAGTTATGTGGTACATAAACAAGCAGGGGGGTACACAATCCTACCCCCTCTACAGACTAGCCATGGCATTGTGGAACACAGCCCTGAGCTACCAAGTGCATCTACAAGCTCAATTCCTGCCAGGAAAATTGAATACATAGGCAGACAGACTAAGCAGAAACCTCATGGACCCACACGAGTGGAAACTGGAACCATGGATTTTCAACATGTTAACAAACAAATATGGGGAGTCCAGACATAGATCTATTTGCCTCCCCCCAGAACTACCAGTTGGACAAGTTTTGCACAAGGACTCTCCACAAACAAGCCTGGAAAGTGGATGCTCTGTCCTTCAGCTGGAAAAATCCATCAGTCTACGTTTTTCCCCCTCTGCCTCTGCTCTCCAAAGTTCTACTAAAAGTCAAACAGGACAAACCAAGGATGATTTTGATTGCTCCAGACTGGCTGCGCCAACACTGGTACCCCCTCTTGGACAGTGTATCGCAAATATCTCCATGGCACCTGCCTCAGACCCCTTCCCTGCTGTCTCAGCAGGAGAACCAAATTGTGCACCCTAGGCTTCCAACATTAAACCTTGCAACTTGGCTAATCACTTAAATTCACCCTTATCATCCCTCAGCAAACCATTGATGGATGTCATCTTGAAGGCGAGGAGACCTTGTACTAGAAAATCTTATGCTAACAAATGGAAAAGATTTTGTGCCTGGAACCAGTCTTTAGGGATCAGCACAGCAGCGCTCAATTTAACTCAGATTTTTCCAATACTTAACTGAGATGCTTCACAAGGGCCTGTCTTTTTCCTCCATTAAAATCCATGCCTCAGCTGTTTCAGCTCACTATAACATAGAAGCTCCCCTCTTCTCTCATCCTCTAATCAAGCAGTATCTCACTGAGGCAAAAAACTTGAGACCACCCAGGAGAGCTCCAACCCCTGCCTGGGACTTTAACTTTGTTTTGGAGAAACTCACTACCTCCTTTCAAGCCAGCGTCTACTGCAGACTTAAAATTTCATTCTTGGAAAGCAGCCTTAGTTTTAGCAATCACTTCAGCTAGAAGGATATCTGAACTACAGGCCCTTACGGCAGTGGAGCCTTTCATCATCTTTCATGCGGACAGGGTATCTCTCGGGACCAATCCATCCTTCATGCACAAGGTGGTTTCCAGTGTGTCTCTTAATCAGTCCATTCATTTGCCAACCTTCTTTCCCAATCCACAGAACAAAGGGGAACGGATTCTGCATTCCTTGGATGTGCACAGACAACTAAGATTCTACTTGGACAGGGCTAAATCTTGAAGAATATCTGAACAATTGCTGGTAGGATTTACTGCAGGGGCAGAGAGGAAGGCTATTTCAAAACAAACCATTTCTAAATGGATAAGCCATTGCATTCATTTCAGCTATAAGCACCATGGACAACCCATGCCCCAGGGGATCAGATCTCATTCCACCAGGGCTGCATCTACTTCTGCAGCCTTTCTCAGAGGTGTCCCTACCAGGGATATCCTGGAAGCTGCTACATGGAGTTCTGTGCATACTTTCACCAAGGATTATCATTTACCAATTTTCTCTAAATCCAGAGCTGGCTTTGCCACTGCTGTCTTGCAGGGCCTTATAGCTGGCCCTAATGCTGTATAAACGCCTCCTCCCAACCATAGCTTTGGGAATCTACTCAAATGTAATGACTGCAACAGTGAAACACGAAGGACATAGTACAGTAGTGTACACTTACAATAAATGTAGATGTTCGAGTGCATTTACTGTTGCAGTCCTGGTTACCCTCCTTCCAGCCCCCTACATTTTCTGACTATACCTCTACTTTCCTTTACTATACCTAAAAGCATTTTTGGCATATTTGCTTTTGGTTGGAGGTATACTTTTGTGTTTTTGTGTTTATTTGCTTCCCATTAGGTGGGCATCGGATAGCTGGGGCAAGAAAAACTGATGTAATGAAGTCAGCTGCATATTTTATACCCCTGACGACTTGACATCATGGAAGAAGGGACAGCATCCGAAGCAGGACCCAAGACGTTGTTAATCAGGCCAACTGAGGACAACCTGCCAGCAGATTACCCAAATGTAATGACTGCAACAGTGAATACACTCGAACATCTACATTTATGGTAAGTGTACACCACTGTACTTTGTCAGCTCTCTATGGCAAATTCTCAGTTTGTTTATACACACTCATATTTATACCAAACGCCTGATATTTTTTCTCAGTCTGATGTATTACAATCTTCCCTTGTATAACACTTTTCTTTGGTTTTCTAATTTATGATTTGTCCTTGATTATTTTTCAAGTTCGGTGGTCCAGGGAAACTCCGTCTTGCATTGTCTGAAACGTGGTGTTCCAGCACTATCTGTTCTAACTTTATCTTGCTTGATGTTACATCTCTTTACTTCATTGATATCCTTCCAGCTGCCATCTGCGCAGTTATTTTTACAGGCTTTGTTTCTCAATAACATACTCCTTTACATGGATGTCAATATCGAATTAAGCTATGCCAGCACACTTACTACTTTCTATTTTTCAGCATTTTATACTATTCCTAAATTAACCCATTATATTTCATATCATTGTTGCAGCTTTTTATTCAAGATAATAATTATGCTAGCAACAGTTTTGAAAAGACAGTGAATACTATTATTCTTTCAACTGACTGTGAATTTCTTTGAACAGCATTTGTTTCTTGCATGTAATGTAGTTATTAACTGTACATTATGATATTTATACTCCCTGATGCTCAGAATCTCCTAAGTGTTGAATATACATACGGCTATACTTCCCTCAACAGTACACTTATCTGTGGGCTCCCAATACAGCTGTACTTTGTAAGGCTCCTGTGTCATGAATTTCTGAAGGGATATTTCATTGTTTTCGCTGTTCAATTTTGAGGGGCTAAGGAGTCTACAAATTGTGTGAAATATAAAGATTTCTGTTTCAGTGATGAGAAAAGGGTCAGGTTTTTCATTAGGTCAATTGGTGCTGGTATGTGAGGATACTTTTCTTTGAGGAACAATATTATTGAATTAGACAGTGCAGTTGTTGGTTGTGTAGTCATCATTTTGTTCATTTGACATAGAATTATAAGCTGCTTAATGCCAAGCTAAAAGCTTTTTGATTTGGTGTAGGTAGGTTGAACAATTTTGCATTGTTTTTAGCATTGTAAATTACAGAAGGGTAGTTACTGTGGGGCAAACGGGTTGGCCACCCTGGGTGTAAGATGTTAAGAGGAACTCCTTGTGTGGATATGCCAGGGACCTGGCACTCTTCTGTAGGAGAGGAGGGAGTAGTACCAGATCAGAGGAGAGACTTTATTTTTTTTTGCTCTCACTCTACATTAGGGTATAATAAAGACCCTGGTACTCTTCCCTTATGTCCCACAGAGGAGCACCGGGTCAAAGTATAGACCTGTTGTGTTCCTCAACTTAGTGTTAGGGAGCACCAGATTGGGGAGTGGCATTCGGTGCCAGATGAGACAACTACAGCTCTGGTAAATTAAGCTTTTGCCTATTTCGGGCCTCCCTGTATTTCTGGAAATGTCTTTGAACATTTTGTAGTGCTTCCATAATATATCTTAAGTGGTGATTTTAGTGATCTGCAGTGATGTTTTTCCCAGAGAAATTTCTTCAGTCAGATTGGTCTTTGGGACGCTGCAGATTTAATTTGTAAGATCACATTGTTGAAAAACATGAAACCATAACATTTTTGTATAGTCTTTTCAGTGTTTCACAGGTTTATAGGTTCTTACTAACTCGCAGTCAGAGACTATCCAGAAGCTTGGCCAGATCACCCAGTTATGGTGGAAGATTGTTTCCCCTATTAATTGTTACCCTCGTATATCCCAGGTGAATATTTGCAGTCACCCATGTAGACCACTTTTAATGGTTGCAAGGATAGTACTCTTCTTAAATGTCTGGAGAGCCTTTCCAGAGATGGAAAATACTATTTTGTTCAGTTGTCTTTTCCAAAGGAGGCATTCTATTCAGTAAGAGGCCCAATACCAGAAGCAAGAGAAAGTAGGACTATAACTTCTCTGAACTTTGAGGAAATACCACAGAGTAACTTGCGCAGTGCGGAAGTATTTTTTTTTAATCGTGACAGATGTATTCAGAGAGAGGCTATCAGAATTGGTTCCCAAGTCTCTGATGACTGGTTCCGATTTAAGTTGAATATTATCTGTATGGTACATGCTGTTGTGATAGGTTTACCAAAGCAAAGTATATTGTATTTCTTAGCACTGAGGGTAATGCCATGTTTAACACACCAAGCACTCACTTGATTCATCCATTGATTGGTAATTTGAGTATCAGAGTGGGATTTTGATAACTACCCTCAATTTGCAGTCATCATCAAACTTTATAGCTGTCGTCCCTTAATATCTGCTTCCACATTACAGGCTTACATGTCAATGAAAACATTTCACATTCAGTAAATTTATTTATAGTCTGTGTGTGTAGTACTCTACACAGAACAGATTGAATATCAATGTCCATAATGTGGAAAAATGGAATGTCGAAAGCAACTGCATATGGCCTGAGGATTAACCTTGCATCATAGGCAAGACCCAAAAGCAACTGGTTTGTGTGTATATATATATTGTGTGTGTATATAATATATATATATATATATATATATATATATAATGTGTGAGAGTGTGTGTGATTTTGTGTGTGTGTGTATATATATATATATATATATATATATATATATATATATATATATATATATATACATACATACATACATACATACACGTGTGTGTGTGTGTATATATATATATATATATATATATATATATATATATATATATATATATATATATATATATATATATATATATATATATATACATATACATATACATATTCTCAAAATACTGATATTGCCAACATCCTGGCAGATTGGTTCAGTATTAACTTTACCTCCCTCTCACCCCCTAAAAGGCCCATATCTATACAGTAAGAATGCAGAGTCCCTGTAATCACAACTACTCAGTTAAAAGCTGCACACTCTAAAGCCAAAAACACAGCATCCATGGGACCGGACAACATCCTAGGCTGCGTTTTACACAAATTTCAGAATGAACTGACTCCCCACTTAAGCACCATGTACAATAATGGCCTTGCATCAGGCTTTGTCCCCACTGAATGGCGCACAGCGACAGTTATCCCACTCCACAAAGGGGGAGCCACCACTGATCCCGGGAACTATCGACCTATTAGCCTGACGAGCCTGGTCTGCAAGGCCATGGAACATATCATCGTGGAACTCATAAACAAAAGACATTGATAACCTCCAAACTCTGGATCCCACCCAGTTCAGGTTTGTGAAAGGCAGATCATGCCTCCTGAACCTGATCAACTTCTTTGAGGCAGTCACCAAAGCTGTGGATGAGGGTAACGTGGTTCACACAGCCTATCTTGACCTCGCCAAGGCTTTCAACACCATCCCCCATTCTGGAATTATAGCTAAACTCACTAAACTAGGTATAAATCCCTACGTCACAAGATGGGTTGTCATCTGGCTTACTGACAGAACCCACACTGTAAAAGTTGCAGACTCCAAATCTGTCCTCAAAGCAGTGACAAGTGGAGTACCACAGGGTTCTGTCCTGGGACCTCTCCTGTTTGGTATCTACTTCTCTGAAGTACAGGCTAACACAGAAGGCCTCTGGCTAATGTAGTTTGCAGATGACTGCAAACTAGGAGCCATAGTCAAGTCCCCAAATGATGTGGACATCCTACAGAAGGGCCTCACTGAGACAGATGCCTGGTGTCAGAGCCATGGCCTCAAGCTCAATGCCGAAAAGTACAGTGTCATCCCCTTTGGTAAAAACTCTGTACCCATGAACTACCACATAAGCAGCAATCTGCTTAACACCGAATGCGTGATAAGAGACCTTGGGACCCAGGTGGACAGCAGTCTCTCCTTTGATACTCATCAAAAAAGGGTTTTCATCCAGGGAAAAAGAAGTCATTGTTCCCCTCTACTCGTCACTCAGACCCATTCTAGAGTACAACCCCCCTTGTGGAATGTACCTCACAAGACATCTGCAGCAGGTGGAAAGGCCACAGAAGTACCTCACAAAGAGGGTTACTGGCTTCAAATTCCCTACACTGACCACCTCAAAAAACTCCAGCTTTACTCCGTAGTATATCGCCGTGATCTCTGCCTAACATATAAAGCTAAGTCAAACCCAGAGCTGTTGGACATGCTACTCCTAAAGAAATCCCAATCCCTCCAAGCTACACGCTCTAGGGACCTAAACCTTGTCACCACAATAAACAGAACACGCTGGAGGGGATCGATTCTTGTCCCAGAGACTTCCTATACCCTGGAACAAGCTACCCATCTATGTCAAGCAAAGTTGTCCATTAGCACTCTTCAAGAAAAATCTTGATGAGTGGATGGGAAATAGGAAATACACCCTGGGGATCACTTCTGTGTCTCTGCTGGACAGTGGCACAGGAAAATAACTTTCTTGGGTGGTGTAAGCTATGGAACCTTGCTGGCTAGGCTTATGTAGGCCCTTGGGGCTGATAGCCTAGTACCTACCTATGAACCAACACATTAATATACTCTTAAAGCAAAATTAGGAACTCTCAACACACAAAAAAAAAACTCACCCAAATCTCACTGTAGGACATAGTTTGTCTGAATGAATAGTGCTACTGTTACTCATACCTCTCAACCTCTTAGAGCAAGAAATCTGGCCAAAGCCAGAAATAATGGGGGAAAAGGTCCAAAAATAGGAACACTTTTTACATATTGCTCTTGCAGACTTAGAAAGTTGATAGAATAAAAGGATTTGTATTGGCATGAAATTTCTGAAGGATATGAAGTCTGAAACTCAGATGTCTGCCATTATTTTCTGACATCAGTCCTCAATGATATGCCAGAAAACTGCAAATTGTATTAGAAACCGACCAAAAATACGAGTCAAAAGTCTGGACATTCTGTGACAGTCTGGACAGTTGAGAGGTATGCTGTTACTTATGGAAAAGATTTTTCTAAAGTAAGGTGTAGGGTTAACACTTATTTGTAAGGTGGACACTAACAATAACCCTGCACCTTATCTTAGAAAAACCCTTTTTGTAACACCTTAACCATCATGCAAGCCCCCAATCCTTGCATATGTTTGATTTATGAGCTGTCCTTATTCTTATACTGCAGTTTTCACCATCTCCAACTGAAATTTAACCATAAATCAATGTACAAAATTTGTTTTATGTAATGCTTAAACTGGCATTTATTTGGCTTTATTTCTGAGTTTTATTTACATTGTGTGTGTAAAATTATTTCCTTTTGTAGAGTTATGTTTTATTTGCATAATGGTTAAACTTGAGTTTCTTTGTACTTTTGCTTTGTTCCTGAATTTTGACTTGCATTCTATCATTTATCAACAGTCTCTGTACATGTAATATTTTTCTGGTTCTTTTCTCACGTGGCCTACAGTGAAAGGGACTGTCAGCCCAGTTGTACTATCTCATTTAAGAAACCAACATAAATAAAATAATATGGCAGTCCATTTAATGCCACAATGCTCCATACTAACTCCAGCTCTCATTTAGCCTTGCAGGAGGCAGCTGCCCGATTTAAAGACCTGAAGGCTTTGAAGGAGGTGCGGCAGTTGCAGGAAAGCAAAAAGAATGACAAGAGACCGGTACCTTATAAACATATCAAGGTAAGTTGAGCAAGCCAGCATGCTGAAAATTCCAGTTTGCAGTTGTTTCTAGTCTTGCAAATACATGGTGTTTTTTGATATAATCTCACTACACCTCCAGCAGATGCTGACAACACTGTCAAGGATGCAGTGCCTGGACTTGTACAATGTATGTATTCCCATGATGGGGATGAATGTTGCGACTGCATGAAGACTAAAGAAACAAGACTGTCTACTATCTGATGCTGTGTAAACTGTCAGTTATTTTCTTATTTGTAATTATGCTTAATTAGACATTCAGAGTTAAGTTGTGCATGTTGTACATTAATATTAAATGCATAGATTGATTATTGCAGTGAGCAGCAGAGCAGCTGTGACAAATGATGTGACATTGCTGAATTTGGATGATACTTATTGGAAAGGAAGGTGAATTTTTCAAGGTAAAACTTGCTGCAGATGAGACAGGTGGCCTGCAGTGTGTAATGTTCATAAATGCCAGTTAGGAAAATGTTTACTCTTTGAATGCATCTTAATGACAAGAGCCAAAATGTTTTGAAGTTTTTTTCTTGGAAAAAAATCATCTGATTTACTAATCTTGCCTTAAAACAAATTGTTAAAGAACTAGACAAAAGTATGCAGACCCTTTCAAGCTATCCATAAAAATCCTGCATTTGTGTGATTTATGACTTAAATTGTTAGATGCAACTGCATGTTGTATGCATCCCTTTTTCCCACAAGAAGCAGGAACTGTCTTTATCTTTTCATTAGTGAAAATTGAAGCAGTTTTCACTACTTACCAAGTTGGCGTTAACAGGTTAGAGCTCTATCAAAGCAGTTGATTTCCAAAATGTCTGTAGGCTGTGTTATAAACATTCAGTTTCTCTACAATAAAAACATCATCCATGCTGTGGATCTAGTATAGTCTGATTTTGAACTCATCAAGATCTATTTGACCAAATATGGTTTATGTAGTTGATTTTTTTCCAATGATCCTTAACCTTTCAAATACATTCCATGGGACAGGTTCAAAATAACTTAGTGAAGTGAGGGGTATGCTCCCCACCCACTTCATTGACTGAAGTCCCAAAGGGAAACCATTTCACCAATTCTGTAAGACCAAATGGACAGTATGCAGCACATTCTGTCTCTCTCTCCCTATATATATATATGTGTATACATATATATATATATATACATATATATATATATATATATACACATATATATATATATATATACATATATATATATATATATATATACATATATATATATATATATATATATATATATATATATATATATATATATATATATATACATATATATATATATATACATATACATATATATATATATATATATACATATATATATATATATATACATACATATATACATATATATATACATATATATATATACATATATATATATATATATATATATATATATATATATATATATATATATATACATATATATATATATATATATATATATATATATATATATATATATATATATATATATATATATATATATATATATATATATATATATATATATATATATTCTTGCCCCCCACATTGACTGCAAGGTTACCAAACCTCAGCCAACGCTATTCTAGTTGTGATGGGTTGCATCTTCAGTCTTCTAGGCTTACTTGAAGATGCTTCATATTGGGAATCAGTTAACCAAACGCTTTCATTCCATTTTGAGAAAAATGAAAAGACATGCTTACTATATGGCTGACTTGCGCCATCAAAAAGGCCTGTGGAACCAACAGTCAATTCCTGAATACAAATCATAGAACAGTCATGCACCCTTCTATTTTGAGTATTGGCAAAATCGGACATTATTGCAAACATCTCACAAAGTTATGTCAGTGTTTCTTAGACTGTAGCAGACCGTATTGCAGGGTAGTTCCAAAGTCAGCTTCTTGAAGGAGATTAATGGTCAAGTTACCCCTTGCATTTTATTGCCACTTAATATATCACTAGCTGCTGTTGCTTAGACATTTGCTTATCTTTTCCTGTAATCAGTCTGGGAGCACCACTACCACCGAACCTAACCCTCACCCAGACTAAACACCAACTTGTTCTCACTTCAGCTTCTCTTCAAGTAGTCTTACCAGTGTTAATCACTGGCCAAAGAATGTTCCTAACTATGATGGAGCTTTTTCTGATCAGGTAATTGCCCAGATTCTTCAGAGCTTATAACACTTTCAGCTCCATTTCTCTTGCCTGATATTATTAATGTTTCTTCAACCACAACCAGATGCTCTTCATGTTTCAGTGTTACAGTCATCACTTGTGGGTTATCCCTGCTGTGGTAGCCCTTGACCAGCCTGAATACCAGAGTCAATGTTTTCTTGCGTCGGCTGCAGTCACCTGTAGTCTGATGTCAGGTTGTCAGTGCTATAAAGCAAGGCAGTCAACGTCATTTCATCAGTCTTTCTTGCCGTGGAGCCCATAGCAGAAGCAATTTGCACGAGTGCCGGTTGGTCGTTACCAGAAGTTAAACTTCAGCCGAAAATGTCTAAAGCTAAGTACCCAGTTGGGAATCCTTTTTTCTTGCGCTAACCAATGCCCGAAAAAGTTAACAATTGTCTCGCCTGTGGAAAGCAGATCCCACACAGAGACTTCCATTTTTACTATATCACTTGTTTATGCCCAGACCATGACGTCCCCCCCCCCCCCCATTGCCAGTTCTGTGCCCTCTTTAATGCGAGAACCATTTACCATAGAACTCTTTTTGTAGACAGTTATTTTCGTGTTCAGTCTTCATATTCCGATATGGTGTCCATCAGCCAACAATCTGTGGACATTCTGAAAAAAATGTAGAGATAAAGCTAGAGACAGACCACACAAGGCTAAGCCTTCCAATAACGCTACCGCTAAGCAGGTCATCAGTTCTTCGGAATTCAGTGAGGCGCTTTTGCAACCCCTGATGCCCGATTTGATATCTATGCAGGCCTCTACCGAGACCTTTTTGGAGTCTAGTATGCCGCAGGAATCATCTTCGTCTTCTGAGCCTTTGGCTGTCTCTACCTCGTTTGTGTCCGGAGCCGCAACGTAGGCACCGGCTTCCAAGGAGGCCTTTTGCACTACCAAATCTAGGCAAAAAAAACGTCTTCTTATCCGACTACTGTTTCTCTCAGACCGGCGGATTTCTCTCATACCTAGAAGCCAGGCCACTCCTAGGAAATTTGCTTCTAGCCACCATCTTGCTACTGCTCCACCACCCCAAGCACAAATGCTTAAAGCGGCGGAGGATCTCATCTCCCTTAACCGGGCTAGTCAGGCCATGGCATCTAAAAGGATAAGGCACCCTTTTCCAGAAATTGACAGAACAGGGATCTGAGGAATCTGACTATTCAGTTTTTGAAGAGGAACACCATCCCTTAACTACTTATGAGGATTCAGGTGCAGAGGAATCCATCCCTTCTGCCTTCCCTCCAGAGGACCTTTCCTTTGGGTAAACCCTTCACTGCCTCAGGGGACATTTCCAGTGGGAATCTCAGGACTTCTCACAGTCTAAGAAAAGACTTAGAGAGTTTCTGGACCTGCCCCAGTACAGACCCCTGGCCACCCCCCAGAAGTGGTGGATGATGATGATCTTCGTGTTTCACTGTTGCAGTCATTACATTTGGGTTAAATGCCTGCAGGTAGCCCTCAGCCAGCCTGAATACCAGAGTCTTGGATTCCTGCGTCGGAAGCTGTCTCTTATCCTATGACGTCAGGTCATCAGGGGTATAAAACATGCAGCCAACGCCTTTACATCAGTCTTTCTTGCCACTTGGTGCCCGAAGCAGAAGCAGTTCGCAAGTGCCAGTTGGCAGACTTCTGAAATTTTCGTTTTCGAGTTTCAGAACTGAAGTCTTCAAAAAAGCTAAGCACCCCGTTGGGGATCCTTTTTCTTGCTCTTAACCAACGTCAGTAAAAGTTAACTATTGTCTTACCTGCGGAAAGCAAATACCTCATAGAGATTTTCATTCATACTACATTCCTTGCTTAGGCCCAGACCACGACGTCCCTCACTGTTGGTTTTGTGCCTTATTCATCTCCCGAACTATTCGTTGTTGGTCTATTTTTGCAGCAAATTATTTTGGTACTCGGTATAACTACCAAGAAATGGCTTCGGTAAGCCATCCCACTACCAATATTCCGAAAAAACGTAAGGATAAAGACAGAGACAGACCGCATAGGTCCAAAACTGCAGGCGATGCTTCCGTTAAGCCAGTGAGGTGCTTTCACAGCCCCTGATACCTGCTATCTCAGATTTGCAGGCCTCTATTGAGACCCATTCGGAGTCTGATATGCCGCGAGATGCTTCTTCGACTATGGAACCTGCGTATGTCTACCTTGGATGGGTCCGGAGCCGCTATGCAGGCACCGGCTTCTAAGGGTGTATTCAGGCCTACAGACTTGAATTTTAAAAGGTTACCATCTTCTTCATCCAGGCCTAAAACTTGACCCACGCCTAGAAAACCGACATCCAAACCGCATGCTCAGGCCTGTATGCCTAAAAAAACAAATGCTTAGAATGGCTGAAGACATTATTACTTTAATTAGGGGAAGCCAGCCTTCCCCCTCTAAGAGACCTAGAACTGATTTTCCTTCTGATTCTTCTGATCAGAATCAGGATGTTGATATTTCTGATGTTCATCGTGTTATACTGCTGCAGTCATCACACTTGGGTTATCCTGCCGTCAGCCGAATCCCAAAGTCTTGGCCCGGCGTCGGTTGTCATCGCTTCTTCCCTGACGTCAGTGCGACGGGGATAAAAGAGGCAGCCAACGCCATTTTCTCCAGTCTTTCTTGCCGCGCGGTGCCCGAAGCAGAAGCAGTTCGCAAGTGCCGGTCGGCTAGCTCCTGAGATTTTCGATTCGAATTTCAGCCCGAAGTCTTCTCTAAAGCTAAGTACCCCATTGGGGAAACTTCTTGCCTCAGACCGATGTCAGACAAAGTTAATAATTGCATTTCTTGTGGGAAGCAAATACCTCATAAGGATTTTCATTCTTATTGTATTCCTTGCCTAGGCCCAGACCACGACGTCTCTGATTGTCGGTTTTGTGCTAGTTCAACAAACGTACAATCAAGCGTCGGGCAGATTTCATCTGACATTATTTTGGCAGAAAATTTAATTATAGCATGTCGTCGGAGCAACCGACATCAGCAATGATTAAAAAAACGCAAGGATAAGGACAGGCAACCAAGACCAGATACCGAGGCCTCAGCAAGGCCTGCCGCCGGTTCTCCGGTTTTCAGCGAGGTACCTACGGAGCCCTTGACTACCGCAGATTTAGAAATTCTGACAGCCTCCCAGACCAAATCACCTGGGCCTCAGGAGCCGGTTCCATCTCACCCCTCGGACGCCAACCCTGACGGTGATCTGGAGATTTTGGACAGGCCTTCGGTTTCTGAAGGTGTCTTCAGACCGACAACTCTCTCTATTAAGTCTTATGCTAAACTTAAAGCCCCCTTAAAAGTTAGGAAACCGGGTCCACAGTCCCCCCCACAGGCCCCTATGCCTAAAAAACAGATGCTTAAGATGGCTGAGGATTTAATTACCCTTATCAGGGGTTCACAACCCCCTCCTGACAAAAGGCCTAGACTGGAGGAAGATTATCCTTCCTCTGACCAAGCATCCATTTCCTCAGCTAACTCTGAGGACCAGGATTATTCCTTCCCTCTTTATGAAGACTCAGATGCTGAAGAGTCCATTCCCTCTGTCTCCCCCCCCGAAGACTACTCTTTTGGGGAAACTTTACACACCATGAGGGAACACTTCCACTGGGAAGGCCAAGATTACTCTGACTCTAAGAAAAGACTCCGTGAGTTTCTTCTTCTCCCACAGCATAGACCTCTATCAATTCCTCCAGTTTTAGACATTTTGGATGATGTTTACACCGAATCTAGTCTAAACCCAGATTCCTTACCTCCTGCACCAGCTAAACCAGACAGATACTACTGAGTTCCTGATTCTCATAAGTTTCTATATAAAAGCCCTGTTGCAGACCCCAAAACCATTTCCCAGGGTCCCAAAGGGGTTAAGGCCTCTACTGCTAAGAATCCACTACCTTCTGAAAGAGATTCCAGAGCATTAGAAAGATGGGGGAAGAAAGTTTATACGTCTGCCACTTTGGCCATGAGGGCCTTAAACTGCCAATTCCACATGCTAAAATACCAGCAGTACTTGATTGCACAGTTAAAGCAGAAAATTATCCCTCAGACAGATCAACCTGATTTCAAAGAGATGCAGGATTTGCTGCATGCAGCAGAACAGGTGGGAAAGCATACCTTACAGTGTGGTTTTGATTAATTGGAAGCCTCATGTAGAGCAGCTGTCACAGGATCTGTAATACGTAGACATGCTTGGCTAAAAGAGCAAGCCTTACCAGAACATGTCAAAGCAAAGTTATTGGATGCTCCATTGCAGAAAGATGTGTTATTTGGTGTCAAAGCAGAGGAAGTTTTAAAGAAAATGGAAGAAAAGGCAAAATCTATGCAGACAGTTATTTTTTACAGGTACAATCTCCTCGTTTCAGCAGAAACTGGCCATCAAAAAACTGGTCCTTTCCTGCATCAGACAGACCCCAAAGGGGTAGGTACAGACGCCCAAGGGGCAGAGGCCAGCCACAAGGTTCTTTCAGGCCTAGACAATGGCATACAACAACTCAGAGGTGGAGACGAAAGATCTCAACCCTTCAGGAAACACACAATGACTTCCCTCTTCACCTGCCAAGCAAAATTGCCCTGGCAGCACCTTTGGGAGGAAAACTGGCTCCATTTCCACAAAATTGGCGCATCATAACAAAGGACAAATGGGTTCTGGATATTATTACCTGAGGCTACAGATTTCATTTTCACACTTTACCACGGATGAGAGGCATGCCAAATCTGCCTCCAAACCAATAGGCAAAGGCACAAATGCAAATTTCAGCTCTCATGGATATGAAAGCAATTCAAAAGGTACCTACAAAGGAGCAAGGTCAAGGTTTTTACTCAAGACTATTTCTAGTACCAAGAAAGGACAAAGCCTGGAGACCCATTTTAGACCTCTCAATTCTAAACACTTACCTGGAGGTACCCAAATTCAAAATGCTCACACTACAGCAGCTTCTTCCCATGCTGGGCAAGGAGTCTTGGCTGGTAACGTTGGACCTCAGAGGCATACCTGCATGTCCCTATCAGACAAGATAGCAGAAGATACCTCAGATTTTTGGCAGGTACAACGCTTTATCAATTCTGTACATTGCCCTTTGGCTTATCTACTGCGCCCAGAGTATTTACGAAATGCCTAGCATCAGTAATTGTATACTGCAGACAACGAGGAATACAAATTTATCCATATCTGGATGACTGCCTGATCCAAGCGGACAGCAAGGCCATTCTATTACAGCGTCTGGCATTTGTAACAAAGCTGCTAAGTTGCCTAGGGTACACAGTAAACAAAAAGAAGTCAAAGCGAATACCCTCACAAGACATAATATTCCTGGGTGCCAGCTTAAATACAACGGCCCAGATAGCTTATCTCACACCAGACAAACAAAAACAACTGACTCAATACTTCAAAAAGATGACAACTTTTACCCAGCTCACTGCAAGGAAAATCTTGCAGGCATTGGGGTTCATGGCATCCTGCTTTCAACTAATTCCACATGCAAAGCTGCATATGAGGAAATTACAATGGTACCTGAAAAGTGTATGGACTCAACACAGGCACAGCCTCGAAACAAGTATACTTCTCATTCCCTGCCTTCAAAAAGAGTTCCTATGATGGGCTCAAGCATGTCAAATAAACAAGGGTCTTCCTTTTGTCTTGCCTCCAGCAAACCAAACTATGACAACAGATTCTTCAGACTAAGCCTGGGGAGCACACATGGCAGGACAGTGCATACAGGACAAATGGTCTGCAAAACAAATGCATCTACACATCAACCAAAAGGCGATGCTAGCTGTGCAAAATGCACTGGCAGCCTTCAAGGACCTCTTGCATCCAGGACAACTACTAATAAGGACAGGCAACACCACAGTTATGTGGTACATAAACAAACAGGGAGGAACACACTCCTACCCTTTATGCAGACAGGCAATGACCTTGTGGAACACAGCATTGACTTACCAAGTGCATCTGCAAGCACAGTTCCTGCCAGGAAAGGAAAACATATTGGCAGACGAATTAAGCAGAAATTTAGCAGATCCTCACGAGTGGAGACTATACACCCACAAGTATTTTCAATGATAACTCAAAGGTGGGGACGCCCAGACATAGATCTATTTGCCTCCCCCAAGAATTGCCAACTACAGAAATTTTGCACAAGGACTTATCATTCCCTAGCCTGGAAAGTGGACGCCCTATCATTCAGTTGGACAGCATTGACAAGTCTATGCCTTCCCACCACTACCTCTCTTGACCAAGGTATTACTGAAAGTCAGATCAGAGAGACCTCAAATGATCCTCATTGCTCCGGACTGGCCACGTCAGCACTGGTACCCATTACTAAGGACCTTGACTCACAGCCCTCCATGGATCTTACCTCAATTCCCACTTCTGTTGACTCAGCAAAACTCTCAGATCCTTCACAGTCAGCTCGGGACTTTAAATTTAGCTGCATGGAGAATACCTTGAGTTATCAATCAACACTTCTCTCAAAGGACGTCCTGAATGTCATTTTGGAGGCCAGGAGGCCCAGCACCAGAAAAACTTACTCAGACAAATGGAAAAGATTTGGAACCAGGCGAAAGGCCAAAATTCTTGGATACCAAACATTCCTCAAATACTGCAATGCTTAACTGAGATGCTACACAAAGGCCTTTCTATCCCATCCATTAAGATCCATGCTTCAGCCATTTCAGCTCAGTATAATACAGATCCTCCCATATTCTCACACCCTTTACTAAGGCAGTTTCTCAGAGGGGTTAAGAATATAAGACCCCCCAGAACACCCCCAATGCCAGCTTGGGACCTCAACTTCGTTTTAGAAAAATGAACACTGCCTCCTTTCGAACCAGCCTTCTCAGCAGAACTACAATACTTGTCATGGAAAACAGCTCTGTTGCTGGCTATCACCTCAGCACGCAGGGTCTCAGAGCTACAGGCACTTATGGTAGTGGAACCTTTCATCATTTTCCATCAGGACAGAGTCTCTTTATGAACTAACCCTACCTTTATGCCAAAGGTAGTATCCAGTGTGGCTTTAAATCAGACCATTCATTTACCCACCTTTTATCCAAACCCCCAGAATAAAGGAGAAAGACTCCTTCACTCTTTGGACATTCACAGACAGCTACGTTACTATTTGGATAAGACAAAGACCTTCAGAAAAACTGACCAACTCTTTGTATCCTATGCTGCAGGTTCACAAGGAAAGGCTGTTTCAAAACATACCATCTCCAAATGGATAGCACATTGTATCCACTTTTGCTACTCGCACCATGGGAAAGCAGTGCCTGTTAATATTAGGTCCCATTCTACCAGGGCTACAGCAACCTCAGCAGCCTTTCTCAGGGGTGGTTCCAACCATGGACATTCTGGAGGCAGCTACTTGGAGTTCAGTGCACATCTTTACCAAGCACTACCACCTTCCATTATACTCAAAAACCAGAGCTGGTTTTGCCACTGCAGTTCTGCAGGGCATCCTAGCTTCACCTAACACAGTTTAGTACCAGCCACCCATCCATAGCTTTGGGATTCAACCCAAGTGTTGATGACTGCAGCAGTATAACACGATGAACATAGTACAGTTTTGTACCTACCATAAATGTAGATGTTCGAGTGTGTATACTGCTGCAGTCCAGGTTACCCTCCCACCATCCCCTCTACATACCAGGGTGTTAGTTATAACTCCATGTACATCAATCTATTGGATGCATGCCTATATGGTGTATTTGCTAACAGCTAGTACTATTGTTTATCTACTAAGGTATTTTTGCATAGTTATTTGTATTGCCTTCCTAGTTGGGGGCACCTGACATCTGAGGCAAGAAAAACTGAAGAAAATGGCGTTGGCTGCCTCTTTTATCCCCCTGTCGCACTGACATCAGGGAAGAAGCAACGACAACCGACGCCAGACCAAGACTTTGGGATTCGGCCGACTGCGGGGACCGCCTGATGGCAGGATAACCCAAGTGTGATGACTGCAGCAGTATATACACTCGAACATCTACATTTATGGTAGGTACAAAATTGTACTTTTCTTCTGATTACCAGGATTTGCCCTTATCTACCTATGAGAGTTCTGATGCAGAGGAATCCATTCCCTCTACTTCCTCTCCAGAAGATTTTTCTTTTGGTGAAATCTTGCACACTCTTAGGGAGCATTTCTGCTGGGAAGGCCAGGATTACTCTGACTCCAAAAAGAGGCTTAGGGAATTCTTACTCCTTCCCCAACACAGACCTTTAGCTATCCCTCCTGTTCTGGACAGTGTGGATGATGCTTTCTTGGAATCTAGTCTGTCCCCAGACACTTTACCTCCAGCTCCCAGAAAACCTGACAGGCATTCGAGTACCTGACTTTCACAAGTTCCTCTTCAATAATCCTACTGCAGATCCAGAGACCATTTCCCAAGGTCCAAAGGGCATTAAGGCTACTGCTGCCAAAAATCCTACCCCTTTTGATAGAGATTTTAGAGCCTTGGGCAGATGGGGTAAGAAGGTATACACTTCTGCTACTTTGGCCATTAGGCCTTTAAATTGCCAGTTTCACATGTTCAAGTACCAGCAGCATATTATGGGACTACTTAAACAGAAAATGATGTTGATTCCTGACTGTGCTGAACACTAAGAATTACAGGATGTAATGCATTCTGCTGAACAAGTTGGTAAACCTACTTTGCAATGTGGTTTTGATGCTTTAGAAGCATCTTGCAGGGCTGCTGTCACTGGGTCTGTACTTAGAAGGCATGCTTGGCTTAAGGAGCAAAACTTGCCAGATCATGTTGAAGCTAAATTACTGGATGCTCCCTTAAACCAAGACCGCCTGCTTGGCAATAAAGCAGAAGAAGTCCTCAAAAGGATGGAGGAAAAAGCTAAATCTGTGCAAACTGTTAAAGATTTCCTGCAAGTACAGCCTCCCAGATTTAGTAGGCATTGGCCTTCAAAGAATTGGTCCTTTCCAGTCTTTTCCAGGCCTTCTCAGTCCAAACCCAGGAACAGCAGACCACCTAGGTTACAGTTTCAGGCTACGCACAGGCCTAAGCAGTGGGGGGCTCCCACTTCCAAAGCAGGAAGTAGTAAGAAACCCCCCTACGGAAAAATGTCACAATGATTTAACCTTAACCCTTCCAAGCCCTGCTCAATTGCCTGCTCCCTTAGGAGAAAAGCTCGCCCTGCATGCAAAAAACTGGGAACTCATAACCCAGGACAAAATGGTTTTAAATATAGTTTTCCAAGGATACAGATTCCACTTCCACACCCTACCAACCCCAAACGGTTGGCCGGACGTACCCCCAAATCAGTGGGCACAGGCTCAACAGCAGGTTCTCTCTCTTCTAAGTATCAGGACTATTCAACCTGTCCCAGCAGAAGAAAGGGGACAAGGTTTTTATTCAAGACTTTTCCTGGTACCCAGAAAAGACAGCTTCTGGCATCCTGTCCTGGACCTCCCTATTCTAAACACCTTTTTGGTAATCCCAAAATTCAAAATGCTAACACTTCAACAGCTGCTTCCTATGCTAGGCAAAGATGCCTGGTTGGCAACCTTAGACTTAAAGGAAGCTTACCTGCACATTCTAATAAGGGAATCTTGCAGAAAATACCTACGCTTCAGGGCAGGCTCTATGCACTATCAGTTCTCTGCAATTCCCTTTGGCTTATCTACTGCGCCCAGGGTATTCACAAAGTGTCTAGCTCCAGCCATTGCATTTTGCAGGCAGAGAAATATTCCAGTATTCCCATACCTGGGCGATTGTCTGATTCAGGCAGAAAGCCAGGGCTTGCTATTAAAACATCTGGCATTCGTAAAGAAGTTTCTAACCTCATTGGGGTACACCATAAACGAAAAGAAATCTCACCTAGTACCCTGCCAATAGATTGTATTCCTAAGAGCAAGCTTGAACACAACTTCCCAGATGGCTTTCTTCACTCCAGAGAAACAAGTTTATTTGACAGCCTACTTCAAACTACTGGCCACAAAGACCCAGCTGTCTGCAAGGAAAATTCTGCAATTCCTGTGGTTCATGGCCTCTTGCATTCTACTAATTCCATATGCAAGACTGCATATGAGGAAACTACAATGGTATCTAAAAAGCCTGTGGTACCAACATTCTCAGGACCTGGAATCAATGATTCCTATCATTCCTTGTATAAAGACAGAGTTCCTTTGGTGGACAGAGGCCTGCTACCACAACAAGGGGCTCCATTTCACTCTACCCCCTGCCGCCCAAACCCTAACAGCAGACGCATCAGACTATGCATGGGGGACTCACTTGGCAGGGTAGTGCATTCAGGGTAAATAGAACCCGAGTCAGATGCACCTGCATATCAACCAAAAAGAAATGTTAGCTGTACAGAATTCCCTGACAGCCTTCAAAGACCACATCCTTCCAGGACAATTATTGGTAAAGACAGGCAACACACAGTTATGTGGTACATAAACAAGAGGGGGGAACCCACTCATACCCTCTCTGCAGACTAGCCATGGCTCTGTGGAATATAGCCTTGAACTACCAAGTGCACCTACAAGCTCAATTCCTGCCAGGCAAGCTAAATTCACTGGCAGACCGAAGCAGAAATCTCATGGACCCACACGAATGGAAACTGGAACCAAAAATATTCAACCTCTTGAGGAACAAATGGAGGACTCCAGAGATAGACCTGTTTGTCTCCCCTCAAAACTACCAATTGGACAAATTTTACACAAGGACTCCCCACAGTCAAGCTTGGAAAGTGGATGCCCTGTCCTTTACCTGGGAAAGCCTCTTGGTTTATGCCTTCCCCCTCTGCCTCTCCACTCGAAGGTTCTGCTAAAGATCAAAAATGACAAGCCAAGGACTATACTGATTGCACCAAACTGGCCACGCCAGTATTGGTACCCCCTCTTGCGCAGTATGATATTGTTGGAACCATGGCACCTTCCTCAGACACCTTCCCTGCTGTCCCAGTAGGTGGGCCGGATTCTGCACCCTCAGCTTCAAACCCTGAACCTTGCAGCCTTGCTAATTCCTTGAGGTCCCCAGTAGCATCCCTCAGTAAGTATACGCTAGATGTCATTCTGGAAGCAAAGAGGCCTAGTACTAGAAAATCTTATGCTGAAAAGTGGAAAAGCTACTGTTACTCGAGCCAGACTCAGGGTATGGGCACAACAATGCCCAGCTTACCTCATATTCTTCAGTACTTAACAGAAATGTTCCACAAGGGCCTGTCCTTCTCGTCAATTAAAATTCATACCTCTGCCATTTCAGCACATTATAATACTGAACCACCCCTCTTCTCTCACCCCTTGCTAAAGCAATTCCTCAGAGGGGCCAAACCCCCCCCCCCCAGGCAAGCCCCCTACTCCAGCCTAGGACCTTAACTTTGTACTGAAAAAGCTCACTCTCCCTCCATTTGAACCAGCTGCAACTGCAGAGTTGAAATTCCTTTCTTGGAAAACAGCCTTCCTTCTAGCCATCACTTCAGCAAGAAGAGTGTCTGAATTACAGGCCCTCATGGCAGTGTAGCCATTCATGATCTTCCATGCAGACAGGCTTTCCCTCAGGACCAATCCTTCCTTTATGCCCAAGGTGGTGTCTAGTGTGGCCCTAAATCATTCCATTCATTTGCCTACCTTTTCCCCAAATCCACAAAACAAAGGTGAACAAATACTGCACTCTTTTGACGTGCACAGACAACTTAGATTTTATTTGGAAAGGACTAAGCCTCTCAGAAAATCTGAACAGCTGCTAGTTGGCTTTGCTGCAGGGGCAGAGGGGAAGGCCATTTCAAAGCAAACCATTTCTAAATGGATAGCCCATTGCATTCATTTTTGCTATAAGCATCATGGAAAACCTACCTCACAGGGGATAAGATCACATTCCACCAAAGCTGCATCTATCTCTACAGCCTTCTTCAGAGGAGTCCCTACCAGGGACATCTTAGAAGCTGCTACCTGGAGCTCTGTACATACCTTCACCAAGCATTATCACATGCCTTTTTTTTTCTAAATCCAGAGCTGGTTTTGCCACTGCAGTCTTGCAGGGCTTATTAGCTGGTCCTAATGCTCTCTGACTTCCTCCTCCCTTCCTTAGCTTTGGGAATCAACCCAAATGTAATGACTGCAACAGTGAAACACGAAGAACATAGTACAGTTGTGTACACTTACCATAAATGTAGATGTTCGAGTGTATTCACTGTCAGAGTCCTGGTTACCCTCTCTCCAGCCCCCTGACTTCTCTTGGCTGTACCTTTCCTTCTTATTTGGTGTGTTTAAGCTTTCTGGTGTATTTGCTTTTTGATGGAGGTGTAACATAACATATAATTGCTTCATCTTGGGGCAAGAAAAACTGATGTAATGGCGTCGGCTGCATGTTTTATACCCCTGAAGACTTGACGTCATGGAAGAAGAGACAGCTTCTGACGCAGGAATCCCAAGACTCTGGAACTCAGGCCGGCTGAGGGCTATCTGCAGGCAGATAACCCAAATGTAATGACTGCAACAGTGACTACACATCTACATTTATGGTAAGTGTACACAACTGTACTTTTTTCATGAATCCAGCTTAGCCCCTGATGCCCTTCCTCCTGCTCCCAGTAAACCTGACAGGTACTACAGAGTACCGGATTCTCACAAATACCTGTACAGAAATCCTGCTGCAGACCCGGAGGTCATTACACAGGAACCTAAAGGAGCCAAGAGTAGTTCTGCCAAGAATCCTCTTCCTTCTGCCAAGGACTCTAGAGCTTTGGACAGATAGGGTAAAAAGGTATACACCTCTGCAACCTTAGCTGTCAGAGCACTCACTTGTCAGTTTCATATGTTAAAATATCAACAACACACTTTGGAACTATTAAAACAGAAGATTGCTACTTTTCCTGACTGTGGCAATTCAAGAGAGTTAGCAGGTTTACTGCACTCTGCTTGTTAAGTGGCCAAGCACACATTACAATGTGGATATGATGCCCTAGAAGCCTCTAGCAGGGCAGCAGAGACGGGATCTGTTATTAGGAGACATGCATGGCTGAAGGAACAACCTCTCCTTGATCATGTGAAGTCTAAATTTATTGATGCACCCCTAGATAAGGAACACTTGTTTGGGGGGAAAAGCAGAAGAGGTATTTAAAAAGATGGAAGACAAAGCTAAATCTGTGCAAACAGTCAAAGATTTCTTTCATGTTCAACCTCCCAGGTTCAGCAGGAACATTCCCTTTAAGTACTGGGCCTTCCCTGTACCTAGCAGACAGGGCCAAGGTAAGCCCCGCAGGGACAGGCCATCCAGACCTCTATCCCAGGGCCAGCAGAGAAGCAAACAGTGGACCATTTCCGTCTCTAAGGCAGGGAATTCTAAGCCAGCCTTCTCTGGCACACACTCACAATGACCCCCTTCCCCCTTCTCCCCTCCCTCCACTCATCAAAAACTAGGAGGAAGGCTCTCCCTCTTCAAAGACAATTGGCTTTCTGTAACAAAGGACCAATCGGTCTTAAAGATCATTTTTCAAGGATACAGATTCTCTTTCAGTGAACTCCCAGTTCCAAGAGTGTACCCAGACTTGCCTTCCAAATCAGTGAGCAGAGGCATTGAAATGGGTCCAACGTCTCATATCCCAGGGGGGCAGTAGAACCTGTTCTCTCAGATCAAACAGGCAAAGGCTTTTATTCCAGACTATTCCTTGTTCCCAGAAAAGATGGCACTTGGCACCCCATCCTGGATCTATCAATTCTGAACACCTCCCTGGTGGTCCCCAGATTCAAAATGCTAACTTTGCAGCAGCTGTTGCCTATGCTAACAAAAAATACCTAGCTGGTGACCCCAGACCTAAAAGATGCCTACCTCCACATCCCCATCAGGGAATTGTGCAGGAAATTCCTGCGTTTCAGAGCAGGCTCGCAACATTTTCAGTTCTCTGTGCCGCCCTTTGGCTTATCTACTGCACCCAGAGTATTCACCTAATCCTTGGCCCCTGCCATAGCATTCTGCAGACAGAAAAGTATACAGATTTACCCTTACCTGGATGACTGTCTCATTTAGGCAGTGTGCAAAGAAAAGCTGCCCCAGGACCTTCTCTTTGTCAAATCACTCCTAACTTCCCTAGGGTTTACCATCAACGAGAAGAAATCAAAGCAAAACTCCACCAGGAAGATCATTTTCTTGGGAGCTGTGCTAGATACAGCATCCCAAAACGGCCTTCTTATTTCCAGAAAAGCAGAGCTTCCTGCCTCTCTACTTTACCCAGCCGGCTGCCAGAAATTGACTCACTGCGAGGAAGTTCCTGCAAGCCCTGGGACATGGCATGACATGGCATCTTGCATCCTTCTCATTCCTCTGGCCAGGCTTCACATGAGAAAACTTCAGTGGTATCTAAAGAACCTTTGGTGGTAGCACTCGTAGTCCCTAGAGACCCCTCTCCCTCTGATCCCATGTATAAGGGCCGAGTTTCTCTGGTGGGCAGAGGCCTGTGCCAGGAACAAGGGTCTTCCCTTCATCCACCGATGCCTCAGACATTGTTTGGGGCACTCACCTAGCAGGCAGGTGCACCCAAGGTCTTTGGGATGCCCAGCAACTTCCCTTGCACATCAATCAGAAAGAAATGATGGCAGTACAAAAGGCTCTGACATCTTTCAAACACCATCTCAGGCCAGGAGTTGTCCTTATAAAAACAGACACCACAGTAATGTGGTATATCAACAAATAGGGGGGACCCAGTCTTACCCCCAGTGCAGGTTAGCCATGAGCCTCTGGCTTACAGCCACCTCCATGGGTCTGCACCTAATTGCCCAATACCTACCAGGGGTCAACAACACTCTGACAGACCACCTAAGCAGAAACTTACTGGAGCCCCACGAATGTCAGCGCCAGAGGGAAATCTTTCTGCAAATCACTCAGGAGTGAGACACTCCGGAAGTGGATCTCTTTGCCTCGTACCTCAACCACAAGCTGCAAAAGTTCTGTGCCAGGGATTATCACCTCCTAGTGTGGAAGGTGGATGCCTTGACCTTCCCCTGGAACTCCCTCTTTGTGTATACGTTCCCTCCTCTGACTCTTATTCCCAAGATACTGATCAAAATAAGGGAGGAGAGACCAAAGGCCATCCTCATTGCTCCAGATTGGCCCTGACAGCATTTGTATCCCTTACTGCGCAGCCTGACCTTACAGTCCCCCAAGCAGCTTCCCCTGATCTCTGACCTCTTGACCCAGGTGAGGGGGAAGATACTGCACCCAGACTTACAGACTCTCAATCTTTCAGCATGGCGTATGTCTTGAAAGCTAAGGAGTCCCTGTTAAGCAAAGTGTCCTAGACATCATCACAGAGGCCAGAAGGTCAGTCATACACAGGGAAATGGAAAAGATTCTGCTCCTGGGGCCAGTACCTCCCATCCTTCCATCCCTCTTATCTTGGATTACCTAGCCGGGTTGCTCAATAGTGGACTCTCTTTCTCCTCTGTTAAAGTCCAGGCCTCAGCAATTTTTGTCCATTACAATTCAGACCCATCTGTCTTCTCTCAACCTTTGATTAAGCAATTCCTCAGAGGGGCTTCTAATATCAGACCTCCCAGAAGGCCCCCCACGCCACCCTGGGGACCTGAATTATGTTCTAGAAAAACTAACCTTACCTCCTTTCGAACCTGCTGCTTCTACAGAATTGAAATACCTCTCCTGGAAGACTGCATTCCTACTAGCTATCACCTCAGCCAGAAGGGTATCAGAACTTCAGGCTCTCATGGCTGTTGAGCCCTTTATTTTCCATACAGACAGGGTCTCCCTGAGGACTACCCCCTTTTTTATTCCCAAGGGTGGTATCTCATGTGACCCTTAAACCTACCCACCTTCTTTCCCAACACTTAAAACAAGAGGGGGAAAGAATTCTACACTTGCTAGACATAGACAGCTCAGATACTATCTGGACTATACTAAACCATTCAGAAAAACAGACCAACTACTTGTCAGCTTTACGCCTGGGGCAGAGGGGAAGCCCATTTCCAAACAAACTATTTCCAAATGGATATTACACTGTATCCATTTCTGCTACAGACTACATGGGAACCCCCCCCCCAAGTCTTATCTGTACCCATTCCACTAGGGCAGACTCCACTTCCACAGCCTTCCTCAGAGGAGTCCTCACCAGGGACATCTTGTTAGCTGCTACCTGGACCCTCTGTCCATACCTTTACAAATCATTACCACCTACCTCTTTTTTTTCTAAGTCTAGGGCAGGGTTTGCCTCTGCAGTTCTGCAGGGCCTGCTGACCCATGCCTAAGACTCTATCCTTCCACCCCTCTCCTCAGCTTTTGGAGTCCTCCTACAGGTGATGACTGCAACAGTGAAACAGGAAGAACATAGTACAGTTGTATACACTTACCATAAATGTAGATGTTAGAGTGTATTCACGTTTGCAGTCCTGGTTTCCCTCCCTCCTTCCCCCATATAGCATCTTCCCCTAGGGGCATAGGCTTCCCATGTTGGCTTTTAGCCACCAGGACCTTTTTTCCTTATTTCCTTGTACTTCTGACAGGTTAGGGCAAGAAAAACTGATGTAATGACGTCGGCTGCTTTGCTTTATAGCACTGATGACCTGATGTCAGACTACAAGCGACTGCAGCCGATACGGAAAAACATCGACTCTGGTATTTGGGCCGGCTGAGGGCTACCACAGCAGGGATAACCCACAGGTGATAAGTGCAACAATGAGTACACTCGAACATCTACACTTATGGTAAGTGTACACAACTGTACTTTTCTTGATCTCTGTAAAGGGCTTGTGTTCATCCCATTGTACAGGGAGGGCCCCACATCATTCCTGAATCTTATTGATAATTTGTCCACCTCTCATAGGCTTGGGGAAAGAGAATTGTTTGCATAAATGAAAAGCTGTCATCTGAAAGTATATGGATCTGACCGAACACCAAAGTGGATTCTGCAGAGGGCACAGCTACCTTACTACTATCCCTCATAAGCATGTGCAAGTATTTAGATTGTTATTTTTAAATGATGTAGTGGAGGTGGTACGTTACACCAGAGGATTTTATATGAACTAACTATTAAGTTGTCATACCACCTTGCACTGGTTCTCTAATTTTCTTGAATCAAATACTTTTAGGCTAACAGATGGCTTGGCTCATTTTTGCCAACAGCTAGTATTGTGTGGTGTTATCTAAAGCTCACTACTAGGATCACAACTTTTTACTTTTATTCATACCACAAGGAGTGCAAAATAAGATAGACCAGGAGAGAGTTTGAGGATTTCCATCCAATTATCTAAGGTTATTGTGAAGGTGGCAAGGGAACCACTCTCTTTGACAAGTAGTGGAAGTTGGTTCCATAGGTGTGGAATGTTGGGATATGAATGTCACACCAACATGTCTTATTTGTATATTGATTAGCAGCCTGGGACCATGCTAAGGAGGAGAGGTAGAGATAAGTTTCTGATGGCCAATATACCTGTCTTAGAAGGCAGTAGGGTTTTTGTATGCTGTAGTGTCGCCTTCTGTTTGCACTATGGAGAAGTGGTTCAACATTGTTTAGTCATATTCCTAAAAAAAAAAAATGCCAGGTGTTACTGTGTTACTTGCATGGATTTTTGATTTGATTGCACATGAGCAGTAAGTACATTATTGATTGCCAGCCCGCAGAGGAACAAGTTATTGGGCCATAAGGGAAAAATAAGCTAAAATCAACCAACAATGAGATGTAAAGTGCTCAAAACCACAGTAAACTCTTAAAAATACACAAATGAGCACTTCTGAAGGCCACCAACGATCTGTTGAGCTAAACACTTATTTTGTAATGGACACACTAAAATAAAACCTGCACACAACACTTAACGTATCACTGCGTTTTCGTCAAAGCCAAGACTTCATCAATGGGGCCTAGATGTGCCCCAACATATGCTGTTATTATCCTTTCTTGTTGGGAGGAAAAATACATTTTTACTTCAGAATTTGCAAAGTGCTGGACCCTTTATAAGGTAACCTGCATGAAATTTTTTTACTTTGGCTTGAAACCAAGGAAAAGTTTTTAGAATTTTTTAACTACATTTGTAGGACTACTACCTTTTTAAAGTTTACCTACGATATTGAACATGAACATATGAACTACTTGGGTATTACCATTAAGAAAGACAATGGTAGATTTACATCAACGGTTTCTAGAACGGAAACATATTCAAACTCATATTTGTTTTACACTAGTGCTCATCCTTCTTAACAGAAAAGGGGTTTAGTGAAAGGACACTTTGTGAGAAGAATGACCTCGAAAGTGATTTTTTTTAAAAGAATGCCATTTTCTGACAAGTATGTTTAAAGAAAGGGGCTGTCCTGATAGTCTACTGAAAGAAATAGAAGACGAAGTTATGGAAGGTAGGAAAAGTAGATTTGCACCCATATTAGATAATGAAAATGTCTCCATAGACCAGGTCAAAGAAAGAATGACGAACCGTATTAATGAGACTGAGGAAGCATTTGTGACGGATTGCAACGGCAATGCAAGTGTGAGAAGGGATAGTATAGAAAGAGAGTGGGCTATATTTGCTAGCATTTCTGATCTAGATGGTATTTTCAAAAACAAACCTTAAGTTTATATACAGAAAAAGTGCCAATATAAAGAATATGTTAGAAAGGGATAATGGTGGCAGAGTAGTTAAGGAAGGTAAGGAAGGCACATTTAAATGTGGATGTTCTTCATGTTTCACTGTTGCAGTCATTACATTTGGGTAATCCTGCGGGCAGGTTGCCCTCAGCCGGCCTGAATTCCAAAGTCTTGGGTCCTGCTTCGGCTGCTGTCACCCCTTCCCTGACGTCAGGTCGTCAGGGGTATAAAAGAAGCAGCCAACGCCGTTTTCTTCAGTCTTTCTTGCCGCAAGGTGCCCGAAGCAGAAGCAGTTCACAACTGCCTGTCGGCCGACTCCTGAGATTTTCTTGTTTGAGTTTCAGATCCGAAGTCTTCAATAAAGCTAAGTACCCCGTTGGGGAAACTTTTTTCTTGCTCCAGACCTATGTCAGAAAAAGTTAATAATTGTATTTCTTGTGGAACGCAAATACGTCATAAGGATTTTCATTCTTACTGTATTCCTTGCCTAGGCCCTGATCACAATGTTACTGGATGTTGATTTTGTACTAGATTTAACCAACACACTGTTAAGCGTCAGTATGATTTTGCTTTAAACTTTTTTGCACGCCGGTTTAATTATCCTGAAATGTCGTCGGATAGCCATCTGACTACCGGAGTTTACAAAAAACGCAAAGAAAAAGAAAACTGAGGCCCAAAACCGACGACAAAGCTTCTCCTAAGCCAGTCGCCGGTTCTCAGTGAGGTGCTTTCGCAGCCCCTGACGCCCGCTACTTTAGAGTCGCAGCCCGCTACCTACTCCCACGTGGAGTCGGCCATGCCGCTGGATACTCAAGGTATTGGAGCCTTGGACGTTAATCCCTCAGATGGGTCCAGACCTGATGAGCAGGTACCGGCTTCTGAGGGTGTATTCAGACCTAAACATCTTTACATTAAACCGACTTCAGCATCAAAGACAAAGACTAAAGCACCTTCTAAAGCAAGGAAACAAACTCAAGAGCCATGTGGACAGGCCTCTGTGCCCAAAAAAACAGATGCTCAGAATGGCCGAAGACTTGATTACCTTGATCAGGGGTTCCCATCCCTCTCCTGATAAGAGGCCTAGGCAAGACACTAACTATGAATCTTCAGATCAGGTTTCCATTTCTTCCGATTCCTCTTCTGTTCAGGAATATTCTCTTCCCCCTATGAGGATTCTGATGCTGAAGAATCTATTCCTTCAGCATCTCCTCCTGAGGATTATTCCTTTGGGGAAACCTTGCATACCATGAGAGAGCATTTCCACTGGGAGAGCCAAGATTTTTTCAGAATCTAAAAAGAGGCTCAGGGATTTTCTTTTACTGCCTCAACACAGGCCTCTAGCTATTCCACCTGTGTTAGACATTGTAGACAATGTGTTTTCAGAGTCTAGTCTGACCCCTGACTCCTTACCACCAGCTCCTGTTAAGCCTGACAGATATTGCAGGGTTCCTGACTCTCACAAATTTCTTTTTAAAAACCCAGCTGCTGACCCAGAAACAATTTCACAGGGTCGAAAGGGAATTAAGGCTTCCACTGCAAATAACCCAACCCCCTCTGACAGAGATTCAAGGGTACTGGATAGATGGGGGGAAAAGGTTTACACATCTGCAACTTTGGCTATAAGGGCCTTAAACTGTCAATTTCATATGCTTAAGTATCAGCAACATGTCATGGGATTGCTTAAACAGAAAATGTTAAATTCTGAATGTGCAGAAAACAAGGAAATGCAGGATTTATTGTATGCAGCAGAACAAGTTGGAAAACATACTTTGCAATGTGATTTTGATTCTTTGGAGGCCTCCTGCAGGGCCGCAGTTACGGGTTCTGTAATTAGGAGGCATGCTTGGTTAAAGGAACAAAATCTGCCTGATCATGTTAAAGTTAAATTACTAGATGCTCCTTTACAGCATGATACTTTGTTTGGTGTTAAGGTAGAAGAGGTGTTAAAGAAAATGGAGGACAAAGCTAAATCTATGCAAACTGTCAAAGAATTTTTGCAAGTACATCCACCTAGGTTTAGTAGACACTGGCCTACAAAAAATTTGTCCTTTCCTGTGTGAGATAGACCTCAAAGGGGCAGATCCAGACGCCCTAGGGGCAGATCCCAGACGCAAGGTTCTTAAAGGCCCAAGCAATGGGGTGCTTCTACCTCCAAAGCTGGAGAAGATTGATCACAAACATACAGAAAACAGTCCCAATGACTTCCCCCTGCCTGTACCAAGCACTTATCTTCTGGCAGTACCCATAGGGGGACAATTAGCACTTTTTGCTCAAAATTGGCACATCTTAACCCAGGACAAGTGGGTACTAAACATAGTGTCACAAGGATACAAGTTCCAGTTCCATACTATGCCAAAGGCAAACAGCTGGCCAGATCTGCCAAAAAATCAATGGGCAGAGGCACAAAAACAAGTTTCATCCCTCATGGACTTGGGGGGCCATTCAACAAGTACCAGACCAAGAGCAGGGACAAGGATTTTACTCAAGACTGTTCTTGGTACCCAGAAAGGACAAGGCCTGGAGGCCTATACTGGACCTATCTATTCTGAGCACTTTCCTGGATATTCCAAAATTCAAAATGTTGACCTTGCAGCAGCTTCTGCCCATGTTGGGCAAGAATGCTTGGCTTGTGACTTTAGACCTAAAAGAGGCATACTTGCATGTTCCAGTCAGACAAACATGCAGACGGATACCTAAGATTCAAGGCTGGTTCAATGCATTACCAGTTCTCTGCACTGCCCTTTGGCTTATCTACTGCACCCAGGGTCTTTACAAAGTGCCTGGCACCAGTAATTGCATTTTGCAGACAGAGGAATACAGATATATCCTTACTTGGACGACTGTCTCATTCAAGCAGAGAACAAGGGCATTCTTCTTCAACATCTAGCATTTGTGAAAAGACTTCTAACATGCCCTAGTGTACACAGTCAACAAAAAGAAATCAAAACTAGTACCCTCACAAGAGAGAACATTCCTGGTTGCAAGCTTGAATACAACTGCCCAGATGGCTTATCTCACGCCAGACAAACAAAGGCAACTGACTACTTATTTCAAAATGTTGGCAACAAAGGCCCAGTTATCTGCAAGAAAAATTCTGCAGGCTTTGGGCTTCATGGCATCCTGATAATTCCATATGCAAGACTGCATATGAGGAAACTTCAATGGTACCTAAAACGTGTTTGGACTCAACATTGCCACAGCCTGGAAACAGTCATTACTCTCATTCCCTGTCTGCAACAGGAGTTTCGATGGTGGGCAAAGGCTTGTTACCAGAACAAGGGACAGCCATTCACATTACTTCCAGCCAGGCAGACACTAACAACGGATGCATCAGATTATGCCTGGGGAGCCCACATGGCAGGAAGAGGCATTCAGGGCACATGGTCCTCAAACCAAATGCATCTTCATATCAATCAAAAAGAGGTGTTAGCTGTTCAAAATTCCCTGACAGCCTTCAAGGACCTACTTCATCCGGGACAACTACTGATAAAAATAGACAACACCATGGTCATGTGGTATATAAACAAGCAGGGGGGCACACATTCTTACCCCCTTTGCAGACTAGCCATGACCTTGTGGGACACAGCTTTGACTTACCAAGTACATCTGCAGGCACAGTTCCTGCCAGGAAAGGAAAATACTCTGGCAGACTAACTAAGCAGAAACCTCATGGATCCCCTTGAGTGGAAGCTGGATCCACAAGTCTTCAGCATGTTAAAAAGGAAATAGGGATGCCCGGACATAGATCTATTTGCTTCCCCTCTCAATTACCAACTAAAAAGATTCTGCACAAGGACTTATCACAGAAAAGCATGGAAAGTGGACGCCCTATCTTTCAGCAGGAAAAACCTATCAGTATATGCCTTTCCTCCACTGCCTCTCCTCCCCAAGGTGTTCCTAAAGGTCAGACAGTAGAAGCCAAAGATGATACTGATTGCCCCAGACTGGCCACGCCAGTACTGATATCCAGTACTAAGGAACTTATCTCTATACTTTGCTTGGACTTTACCTCAAATACCTTGACTACTGTCCCAGCAAAACAATCAGATCACGCACAGTCAACTCGGGACATTAAACTTGGCAGCATGGCAGATAATGCAGTCATACAAAAAACACCTCTCAGTACTAGAAAGTCTTATGCTGGAAAATGGAAGAGACACAAGAAACTGATACAGCGGTACCAAATATTCCTCAGATTTTGCAATACTTAACTGAGATGCTGGACAAAGGCCTATCTTTTTCATCAATTAAAATTCATGCCTCTGCCATTTCGGCTCATTAAAATACAGAGCCAACATTTTTTTCTCACCCTTTATTAAGGCAGTACCTCAGAGGAGCCAAAAATTTAAGGCCCCCAAGAAAGCTACCAATACCTGCATGGGACCTCAACTATGTCTTGGAAAAGCTCACCCTGCCTCCATTTGAGCCAGCTGCTACAGCTGATATGAAGTTTTTATCTTGGAAAACAGCTCTGCTCTTAGCAATTACTTCTGCAAGACTAGTTTCAGAGCTTCAGGCGCTCATGTCTGTGGAACCTTTCATCATTTTTCATCCTGACAGGGTCTCCCTGAGGAGAAACCCAACATTTATGCCTAAAGTAATGTCCAGTGTGGCTCTTAACCAAGCCATCCATCTGCCAACCGTTTATCCAAATCCACAGAACAAGGGGGAGAGAATTCTGCATTCTTTGGACTTACACAGACAGCTTAGATTCTACTTGGACAGAACCAAAGCTTTCAGGAAGACAGAGCAATTACTAGTGGCATATGCTGCGGGATCACAAGGAAAGCCTATCTCAAAGCAGACTTTTTCTAAGTGGTTAGGCCACTGCATTAGTTTCTGCTACTTACACCATGGCAAGCCAGTGCCTAAGGGCATTAGGCCTCATTCCACCAGAGCTGCAGCCACCTCAGCAGACTTTCTCAGGGGAGTACCAACCAGAGACATTTTAGAGGCGGCTACTTGGAGTTCAGTGCACACCTTTACAAAGCATTATCATCTGCCACTCTACTCTACTCTAAATCCAGGGCAGGCTTTGCCACTGCAGTTCTGCAGGTCTTCATAGCCGCTCCTACTGCTGTCTAGTTCCAGCCTCCCAACCATAGCATTGGGACTCTACCCAAATGTAATGACTGCAACAGTGAAACACGAAGAACATGGTACAGTTGTGTACACTTACCATAAATGTAGATGTTCGAGTGTATTCACTGTTGCAGTCCAGGTTACCCACCCGCCTTCCCCCTTTTTTCTTTTGGATCTTATCCTTCCTCCTCTGATTTATACTACCTATGTGGTGTATTTGCTTATAGGTGAAGGTAAAATTTATATTGATGTATTTTTGAATATATATATAAAGTTTGGCTACCCTTTTTGAGGGCACCTGACATCTGGGGCAAGGAAAAACTGAAGAAAATGGCTTTGGCTGCTTCTTTTATACCCCTGACGACCTGACGTCAGGGAAGGGGGGTGATAGCAGCCGACACAGGACCCAAGACTTTGGAATTCAGGCCGACTGAGGACAACCTACCAGCAGGATTACCCAAATGTAATGACTGCAGCAGTGAATACACTCTAACATCTACATTTATGGTAAGTGTACACAACTGTACTTTGTTGCTCAAAGTGTCTATTTTTGAAAAAAGGTGAAAATATATATTTGGCTAGTAGAGGTAAATGGATTAATAGTAAAATGTTTTGAGAACTGTAATACATGTGGAATGGTGTATATAGCATTGTGTGACAAATGTACATCATTTTACATAGGAAAACTGAAAGGAAATTAAAAACTAGAATTTATGAGCACGGTTACGACATAAAGAACAACAATTTAAACAATGCACTATATAAACACAACACGTTATGTCATGAAGCTACTTTTCATTTTTTTGTTTTGGAGGAAGTACCCAAGGAACAAAGAGGGGGGACCATGGGAGTCCAGACTCTAATGTAGGAAACTATATTGGCAAATAATAATAGAGGCTACAAAACCTCCGGGTCTTAATGATGCACTCTCCCGGGTTCTAATATTAGAGCTCAAAGCAGCTAAATTGTGAAATTATTTCAGTGACCACTAGATGGCAGAATATGATATGATTAATAAATGAGGAATGATGAACTTTTGAAGTGGTATATACATATAAATGCAGATATTTTTTCTTACATTTTTTATGAAGGAGATTTACTCAAGAATGTTTTATTTTACATGTGCATATTTTTATATAAAATACATTCATAGGCATATTATTTAGGTTTTAAAGCAAATATTATGCAGTAATTGAATTATAAGGTTAGCCTTGTAATTGGTTGTCATTCATTGGTTTTAGTATAAAAAGAGGCACAATGAGGAGGTATGCATACATCTGATGAAGTCTTGGCTTTGACAAAAACACAGTGATATGTTAAGCATTTGTGTGTATGTTTTGTTATTTTAGTGTGTCCGTTACAAAATAAACAAGTTTTTAGCTCAATAGATCATTGGTGGCCTTCAGAAGTACTCATTTGTGTATTTTTAAAAATATAGCTAACCACGTTGTGATGGTGCTAACCTCCTTGGGTGTGAGCCATGTCCTGGTAACATAGAGGTTTTATTCCATGGGAGAGGGAGGCCTATATAGTGAGGGGTCCTCTACTGAGCTTGGTTGCTGCAATTTTGCAGAGTGTTGGGTAACAGTCAGGGGAATCACAGATGTCCTTCTGTTCTCATGTTGCAGTGTTCTCACATGTGGGATCCTCTGCCTCAGGTGACCCGAACGTCCGGCTCATACCCCAAAACTTAAGCCTGGCTGTTGTAAGGTGCATGGGGTGCCACATGTTGGGGCCATAAACCATGGACCATAAATGTGACTACCACACGCACAGACCTCAGAACTTCTCTGCCGCAGTTGAACATCAACTTGCTCGTTCTGCTCCATGCTACTAACTACGTTAAGGATAGTTACCTCGTTGGGGAATCTTTCCTTATTTTTGGCTAAGCTTAGGCTGCTGTTTATCTGCTATTAGCTGATTCCGTCCATGTTATCTAAGAAGGGAAAATGTAAGATTTCACACGACCTCTGCTTGTTTTGCTTAGGACCATACCACGACCATACAGCATGTAAAATCTCCCAGTCATTCATCCCTAAGACCCTGCACAGCTGTCTGGCAGCCCTGAAACTGTTTGTAGAAAACCAATGCCTAAGGCGCCTTGCCCTCTGTATGGATCCTGAGTTAGACATCCAGGCGGAGCCACCTAAAAAGAAGGCCAAGGTCTCTAGTCCTGACTCTGCGCCTCTGACTTTGGCCATCCCGCCTGCTTCTGGGCTAGGGGCTGAGGAATGTCCGATGAGACTGGCAACTTCGGCAGGTACCGTTTCGGAAGCCACCCTTGCTTCTCCAGCCAGCACTTCTGAGGAGGTTTCTTTGACATCAGTCTCTACCAATGGGGGGGGGTCCCGGCTCACCCATACAGCCGCTATTAACCTCTTTCGAGGAAGGCAATACAACCCCAGGCCTGACATCTGATACCAGGCCTTTAGCCTCTCAGACATCTCAAAAGACTCCTCTCAGAAAACAAAAGACTGACTATTTATCTCCCACAATGGATCATCAGCCTGACAGGCAGGCATTTTCCCAGTCACTCTTTCAGGCCTTTATGGCCCCAAGGCCTACTGCCTCACAAACTCCTGCTCTGCCAACTTTAAGTCCAAGGCCTGCTTCTGCCAACTCCATACCACCCCCACAGACTCCAGGAAGATTCTTCTTCCACCTTTTCTGAGTCTCTTAGTTATGCTTCCCAGTTGTACTCTCCCCTGGTATACTGCTCTCCAGATGAGGATTCCTTGAAGAAGACATAATCTTTGGGGAAACTATCTCCAAAATGAGAGAATATTTCAAGTGGGACTCCACCCAAATGACTGAGGTGCAGAAGAGATACTTCGAGCTTCTGCAGATGGAGTCCCCCTCTCCCTCTGCTATTCCTCTTGTGATTCCTGCATATTTGGACACCTTTTTCTTTTGCTTCCAAGACTCCAGAATCCCAGCTGTTGGCCCTAAAAGGCCAGATAGGTTCTGTAAGGTTCCTGAAGATTGTAAATATCTTATCAAACCTCCCATGGCAGACCCTGTTGTGATTGCTGCAGCAGCTGACAAACAGTCTAGGCAGATCCCATCCTCTTCTCTGCTGCCATCAGATAAGGACAGTAAAGGTGATGGACAGGCTAGGAAAGACTATTTACACTTCTCAACCCTGACCTTTACGGCCATCAGTTACCAGACTCCTATGGTAAAGTATGCCCTAGGTCTAGTTTCCCAGGCTTGTAGTCTACTCCTCTATGGCTGACTCCCCAACTAAGCCTCAAGTTGCCTCGAGACTTTACTTAGCAACACAAGTAGCCAGGCCTTCAATAAAATGTTGCTATGATGCTGCTGAAGCCACAGTCAGGTCAGCTGCATCTCTCTTGCATAGGTATTCCTGACTCAGACTTCCTCTGCCAGATGACTTCAAAAACAAGATCTTTGATGCCCATCTGGGTAACAAGTTCTTTTTTGGTAAGCAATCTGCAGAACTTTTTAAAATTTTACAGGAAAAAAACAAAGAACTACAGGATCTGAAGCATCTGCTTGTATCTCCAGTTCCTAAATTCTGTAGGAACTACCTAGCAAGACCAAGCTTTGTTAGGGCACCTGCATCCTCCTCTTCAAAGCCAAGGAAAGGGGCCAGAAAACCCTCATCCGCTAGGACTAGCTCCTCTCACACTACTCCCAGGCAGCCCTTTCCACATAGACCTAACAATGCATGACTGCCTAAATACCTCTCACCATCTCCCCCTGACAACAAATCACGTCAGACTGCTGGGTTCTGTCAGTAGTGGAATAAGGGTATTTCATGAGCTGGCAGGAGAAGCCTTCTCCAAAAGGGCATACCCCTCCCAACTCCACCTGATACCCCTGGTCATTCAGGATTTGCTATTACAAAGGAACCATAGAGAGGGTCCCACCAGGACAAAAGCGGGTCAAGGTTTTTACTCCAGACACACTCTGGTTCCAAAAAAGGATGGCCCAAGAAGGCCAATCCTGGACCTGTTCCTGCTAAACCTCTTCCTGTATATGTCTTCTTTCTGCATACTGTCCCTGCAAAACAGTGTTCCACTTTTGACACCCAGGGCTTTTATGGCCACTCTGGACCTGAAAGAGGCATGTCTTCATATCCTTATCCACCCAGACTTCAGGAGATTCCTACGTTTTGCAGTGCCATCATCACACTATCAGTTTCCTGCCTTGTCCTTTGGCTTGTCTACAGCACCAAGGATATTTACAAAGTGTTTGGCCCCAGCAGTAGCCCTTTGCAGAACAAAAGGCATGCAGATCTTCTCATACTTGGACGACCTTCTCATCAAGCAGAAGAAGCAAGTAATTGTCAGAGACACCATCATTTCTCTCCTAGGAAGTCTGGGTTTCACACTCAACCTACTCAAGTCCTCCCTCACTCCATCCCAAGACCAAATCTTGAGTATAAGGATAGATCTAATGAATGGTTTCCTCCCACCAGAAAAGGTCACTTCTCTATCCCACCATTTCCAAAATCTACTAGTTAATCACATCTCAGCCAGGGAATTTCTTCGCTGCCTGGGATTAATGGCAGCCACTCTTCCCATGGTGCCCCTTACCAGATTGCACATGAGGAAGTTCCAGTGGTACTTGAATGTCTGATCCCAACAAAACTACCCAGTGGACTTTCAGGTGGCCTTCCTTCCCTGTCTGAAACAAGAGTTAAGGTGGTGGATCCAGCAAATCGTACAGAATCCAGGACTCCCTCTATAGTCCATCAAAGCAGTTCAGCACATGTACACAGATGCCTCAGATCTGGGGTGGGGGGGACCACAGTGAGCGGCCTCAGGGTACAAGCTCAATGGGAGCCCTCCCTCCAGAAAAATCACATCAATGTGAGGGAAATGCCTGCTCTTTTCCTATCGCTGAAGACCTTCCCTGCTGTCATACACCCAGGCCCCCCTCCAAGTCTTCACAGACACAACACATTAGTGATGTGATACATCAACGAGCAGGGGGCCACCAGATCCTATTTACTGTGCAGGCTGGCCATACAAGCATGGAAGTTGGCCACTCAATCCAGTGTAACATTACAGGTGGTATATATCCCATCACAAGACGGCAATCCGGCAGATGCTCTCAACAGATAGTAGTCTCAAAAACACGAATGGATGTTGCACAGAGATGTTTTCTTAGACATTGTCCACCAGTGGGGCACTTCACAGATGGATCTGTTTGCCTCCCCTCAGAACAGACAACTACAGCTATTCTGCTTAAGGCTCCCTTCACCACAAGCATAGGGAGTGGATGCCTTCACATTCTCCTGGAAGGGATGTTCCTGTATGCTTTCCCCTTCCCTCTTTTACTAAAAGTCCTGCTAAAAATTCAGCAGGACAAACCAAAACTCTTGCTGGTATCCCCATATTGGCCAAGGCAGCATCTGTTCCCCCTTCTTTTATCTCTTGCCAAGGGCAATCACCACAAGTTGCCTCACAAGGTGGACCTTCTCACACAACAGAAGGGGCTCTATCATCCACCCTGATCTGAAATCCCTCAACCTTACTCTTTGGGTGATAAACGTCTGATCTGTTTCAGACACCTTCACTCAGAGGACATGCTGTCTGTCCTGCAGGGGGCCAGGAAACCTACTGGTAGGCGATCCTATTTATCAAAATGGAAAAGGTTCTCCTCCTGGTGTCTTTAAAGGGAGCTAGACCCCTTCCATGCAGACGTACCACTAGTTTTGGCCTGTGTGTGAGCTCCTAAAATCTGAACTTTTATACTCTTCAGTGAAAGTCTATTTATCAGCCATTTCAGCCTGCTTATCTCTAGATCCACCTCTGTTATCAAGATTGGAGGTGAAGCTGTTTCTTAAGAGGGTCCTGCACATCTGACCACCAAGGAAATCTATTCCTCCCCTTTGGGGATTTGAACTTTGTTCTAGAAAAACTTACTTCTGCCCCTTTGAACTAGCAGATTCCACCACTTTACAGTTGTGTACCTGGAAAACTGTCTTGTTGGTAGCCTTCACTTCAGCCAGAAAGGTCTCAGATACAAGCGCTCATGGCTACTCCACCCTACACCATTTTTCATAAAGACAGGGTCTCTTTGTACTAATCCCTCCTTCATTCCCAAAGTGGTCAGTGAACTTCCTCTTAACCAATATATCAATTTACCTACCTTCTTTTCTTCGCCACAAAGTGATAGTGAGAGAGTGCACCATTCCTTAGATATGTTCGCAGACAACTGAGGTCTTATCTAGATAAGACTAAGGACATCAGGAAGTCCAACCAATTCTTTGTATCCTTTCACTCCAGGGCCTTGGGGAAAACTGTACCCAAACAGACCATATCCTCCTGGATCCGCAAAGCTATATCCTTCTGTTACTCATTCCATAGCAAAGAGTTACCCCAAAAAGTTAAAGCCCAGTCCACCAGAGCAGTGGCCTTTTCAGGAGCCTTTCTTAAAGGCCTTGATACAGCCACAATCCTAGAAGCAGCTTCATGGTCTTCTGTACATACTTTCACTAAACACTATAAATTGGATAACATCTCCAGAACTAGGGCAGGATTTGCAAAAGCCATCCTCCATGGCTTCCTGGAGACTGCTGCTACTTTCTCCACCCTTTTCTCTGTATTAGCTGTGGTACTCTGCCACATGTGAGAATACTACAATGTGAGAATAGAAGGACATAGATTAGTTGTGTAAAATCATACCATAACCATAGAAATTCTTTTCTTCCATGTTGCAATATTCCTTCCCTCCCTCCTTCCCACTAGAGGACCTTTTCCCTGTCTGGATGGCATCCTTCAACTACCCTTGTAGTCTTGTCCAACTGGGCATTCAGGTCTGAGGTCTGTGCATGCGGACATCACATTTATGAACCACGGTTTATGGTCCCTACGCGTGATGTCCCACGCACCCTACAGCAGCCAGGCTTAAGCTTTGGTATACGAGCTGGACATTTGGGTCACCTGAGGCGGAGGATCCCACGTGTGAGAATACTAAAACATGGAAGAGAGGGACATCTATGGTTATGGCAAGATTTTACGCAACTAATCTTTCAGTAGCTCATTGACAAAAAAATAAAAATCTAGTGCTCACAGTACATAGTGTAAACTAGTAAAGTGCCCAGTAGATTTGTTAAAGATTTCCTTAGTACATCAGCATTTGTAGGGGTGATGTGATTCTGTGATGTAGTCATCATATTGTGATGCTGTTTACCGACACCGTGGTTGAGAAAGGGAGGCCATCCTGTTTAGATAAATGTGTTTCTCATGGGTGGAGTGAGTCTACGCTGAAGACACTGCTTCAGAAAAATAAATGCTAATAGGCTGACCAAGAGAGGATAAAGTGGGCAGGGAATCCATGAGGGCAGGCTGAGTATTTTCATGTCAGTTAATAGCACAGTGTACAACAGACAGAATGTGCACACAGTATAGATCTAAAATCACTGCAACACAGTGATTGATGGGGACACAAAATGTAACCAGCTTAGCTGTAAAAGTAAGGGGGATGAAGTTTGAGTAAGACGTTGCATGAAGATATTTGATTATAGCCATGATTATTTTTGGGTACTCAACCATTCTGGCCCTGTAGAACACAGGTGGGAAGGGTACATTGATTAGTTTAAGGTGAGAACTTTCATAGTGTCATACTTCTGTGTTTAATAAGAGTCAGTTAAAGAAATAGGAGTGTGAAGGAATTCTTTGGGCAAATTAACATAAAGGGTAGACATCTAGAGTGCCACTGGGTTTAAGAATACAACACTGTCAGGGTGTAGAAACATTTCCTTCATAATATTCGGCTGTCTGAATTCTAACAAAAACCTTAAAATGTTTTCTTTTTATCTTAAAATACAAATACTAGTCTAGCATTCCTCCCTCTTTTCAGATGTTCATCGTGTTTCACTGTTGCAGTCATTACTCTTGGGTTATCCTGCTGGCAGGCTACCCGCAGTCGGCCAGAATTCCAAAGTCTAGGTCTGGTGTCGGTTGCTGTGGCCTCTTCCCTGACGTCAGTACGCCAGGGGGTATAAAAGATGCAGCCGACACCATTTTCTTCAGTCTTTCTTGCCGCGCGGTGCCCGAAGCAAAAGCAGTTCGCAAGTGCCGGTCAGCCAACTCCTGAGATTTTCAAATCTGAATTTCAGAACTGAAGTCTTCATTAAAGCTATGTACCCCATTGGGGAAACTTTTTTTCTTGCTCCAGACCGATGTCAGAAAGTTAACAATTGTATTTCTTGTGGGAAGCAAATACCTCATAAGGATTTTCATTCTTACTGTATTCCTTGCCTAAGCCCTGATCACAACATTGCTAGCTGTCGGTTTTGTGCTAGATTCAACCAACACACTATCAAGCGTCGGTTCGATTTTGCATTTCATTACTTTGGCCGACGATTTAATTATATAATGCCGGCGGAACAGCCGACAACCGGAGTTTACAAAAAACGCAAGGACACGGTTAGGCATCCGAGGTCCAAAACCGACGACGAAGCCTCTTCTAGGCCAGTCGCCGGTTCTCAGTGAGGCACTTTCGCAGCCCCTGGTGCCTGCTACCTCAGAGCCACAGGCTGCTACCAACTCCCACGTGGAGCCGACTGGGCCTCTGGAAACTCAAGGTATTGGACACTCTGAAATCAATCCCTCAGATGGGTCCGGAGCCGCTGACCAGGCATCTGCTTCTGAGGCTGTTTTCACACCGACACAACTATATGTTAAAACATCTTCAGCTTCAAATACAAAGACTAAAGCACTAAAGACAAAGAAACAAGTACAGCATTCTCCTATTCAGACTTCATGCCTAAAAAACAGATGCTCAAAATGGCCGAAGACCTAATTACTTTGATCAGGGGCTCCCATCCCCCTCCTGATAAGAGGCCTAGGGGCTCCCATCCCCCTCCTGATAAGAGGCCTAGGCAAGAGACAGTGTGATTCTTCTGATCAGGTTTCTATTTCCTCTGGTTCCTCTTCTGAACAGGATTACCCCATGCTTCCCTATGAGGATTCTGATGCTGAAGAATCCATACCTTCAGCCTCTCCTCCTGAGGACTATTCTTTTGGGGAAACACTGCATACTATGAGGGAGCATTTCCACTGGGAGAGCCAAGATTATTCTGAGTCTAAGAAAAGGCTCAGAGACTTCCTGCTTCTTCCTCAGCACAGACCCCTAGCTATTCCACCTGTTCTAGACATTGTGGATTATGTATTTTCAGAGTCCGGACTATCCCCTGACTCTTTACCCCCTGCACCTGCTTAACCAGACATACTACAGGGTCCCGGATTCTCATAAATTCCTATTTAAAAACCCAGTAGCTGACCCAGAAACTATTTCCCAGGGTCCCAAGGGGGTTAAAGCTTCCACTGCAAAAAAACCCTGTCCCCTCTGATAGGGATTCTAGGGCACTAGACAGATGGGGGAAAACGTTTACACTTCTGCCACCCTGGTTGTAAGGGCTTTAAATTGTCAATTTCATATTCTTAAATATCAGCAATATTTAACGTCACTACTTAAACAAAAAAATGTTGACAAATACTGAATAAGCAGAGAACAAAGAATTTCATGATTTATTTCATGCAACTGAACAAGTGGGAAAGCATACTTTGCAATGTGGCTATGATTCACTGGAGGCCTCTTGCAGGGCCGCTGTTACAGGTTCTGTTATTAGAAGGCATGCTTGGTTAAAGGAACAAAATCTACCTGATCATGTTAAAGCAAAATTATTAGATGCACCATTACAGCATGATACTTTGTTTGGTACTAAAGCAGAAGAGGTGTTGAAAAAAATGGAGAATAAAGCAAAATCCATACAGACAGTAAAGGATTTCTTACAGGTACAGCCACCCAGGTTTAGCAGAAACTGGCCTTCTAAAAATTGGTCCTTTCCAGTCTCAGACGGACCACAAAGAGGCAGATACTGACGTCCCAGAGGCAGATCTCAACCCCAAGGCTCATACAGACCTAAACAATGGGGTGCTCCTACCTCCAAAAGCGGAGAAGACAAATCACAGCCTTACAGGAAACAGTCCCAATGACTTTCCTCTACCAGTTCCAAGCAGTTTTCTTTTGACAGCCCCCTTAGGGGGAAAACTAGCACTTTTTTCATCAAATTGGCAAATGGTTACCCAAGACAAATGGGTTCTGAACATAGTGTCCCAAGGCTACAGGTTCCATTTTCACCCTCTACCAAGGTCAAAGGGCATGCCAGACCTGCCACACAATCAATGGGCAGAGGCACAAAAACAAATTACGGCCCTCATGGACATGAGGGCCATTCATCAAGTACCACAACAAGAGCAGGGGCAAGGATTTTACTCCAGACTTTTTCTAGTACCCAGGAAGGATAAAACCTGGAGACCAATTCTGGACCTGTCTATACTAAATACGTTTCTGGAAGTTCCAAAATTCAAGATGTTCACTCTTCAGCAGCTACTGCCCATGCTGGGCAAGAGGGCTTGGCTCATAACTTCGGACCTAAAACAGGCATACCTGCATGTCCCAATCAGACAGTCTTGCAGAAGATACCTCAGATTCATAGCTGGCTCAATGCATTACCAATTCTCTGCACTGCCCTTTGGCTTATCTACTGCGTCCAGGGTCTTTACAAAATGCCTGGCACCAGTAATTGCGTTTTGCAGACAAAAAGGAATTCAAATATATCCCTACTTGGACGACTGTCTAATTCAAGCAGAGAATAAAGACACTCTTCTACAGCATCTGGCATTTGTAAAAAGATTACCAATTGTCCTGGGGTACACAGAAAACGAAAAGAAATCAAAACTAGTGCCCTCTCAAGAGATAATATTCCTGGGCGCAAGCTTAAATACAACTGCCTAGATGGCTTATCTCACACCAGACAAGCAAAAACATCTGACTACTTAAATCCACTTATCTGCAAGGAAAATCCTGCAGGCCTTGGGTTTCATGGCATCTTGCATTCTACTAATTCCATATGCCAGACTGCATATGAGGAAACTACAGTGGTATCTGAAGAGTGTTTGGACACAGCATTGCCACAGCCTGGAGACAGTAATTGCACTCATTCCCTGCCTGCAACAGGAGTTTTGATGGTGGGCAGAAGCCTGTCACCACAACAAGGGTCTGCCATTCAGTTTACCCACAGCCAGACAGACAGTGACAACGGATGCATCAGGTTATGCCTGGGGGGCCCATATGGCAGGAAAATGTATTCAGGGCACATGGCCTGCAAACCATATTGCATCCTCACATCAATCAAAAAGAGATGCTAGCTGTTCAAAATGCCCTGACAGCTTTTACGGACCTGCTTCATCCAGGACAATTACTGATAAAGACAGGCAACACTACGGTCATGTGGTACATAAACAAGCAGGGAGGTACTCATTCTTAACCCCTCTGCAGACAAGCAGGGAGGTACTCATTCTTAACCCCTCTGCAGACAAGCAATTACCTTATGGGACACAGCATTGGCTTTTCAAGTTCACCTACAAGCACAATTCCTGCCAGGAAAAACAAATACTCTGGCAGACGAACTAAGGCGAAACCTCATGGATCCCCACAAATGGAAACTGGATCCACAAGTCTTCAGGATGATGATAAGGAAATGGGGATGCCCAGACATAGATCTATTTGCCTCCCCTCACAATGGTCAATTGCAGAGATTTTGCACAAGGATTTACCACAAGCAAGCATGGAAAGTGGACGCCCTCTCATTCAGCTGGAAAAATCTAACAGTATATGCGTTTCCTCCACTGCCTCTCCTTCCCAGAGTACTCCAATCCTAAAGAGCTTGTCTCAAGGTCCAGCATGGATATTGCCTCAAACTTCTCATTTGCTGACCCAACAAAACAATCAGATCCTGCACAACCAACTCAGGACCTTAAATCTGGCAGCATGGCAGATAATGTAGCCATTCAGAAAACTCCTCTTTCAAAAGCTGTTATGGATGTCATCTTGGAGGCCAGGAGGCCCAGTACCAGAAAATCTTATGCAAAAAAATGGAAGAGATTCTGTACTTGGAACCAGGAACAAGGCATTGGCACGTCTGTACCAAATATTCCTCAGATTTTACTATACCTAACTGAGATGCTGAACAAAGGCCTTTCTTTCTCATCAATTAAGATTCATGCCTCTGCCATTTCTGCACATTACAATATGAAACCACCTATCTTTTCTCATCCTTTAATAAGGCAGTATCTCAGAGGGGCCAAAAACATTAGACCTCCAAGGAGAGCACCAATTCCAGCCTGGGACCTCAATTATGTTTTGGAAAAACTCACACTGCCTCCTTTCGAGCCAGCATCAACAGCGGATATTAAATTCTTATCCTGGAAAACAGCTCTGCTCCTAGCCATAACCTCTGCAAGGCGAGTCTCGGAGTTACAAGCACTCATGGCTGTGGAACCTTTCATCATTTTTCATCCAGACAGGGTTTCTCTCAGGACAAACCCTACATTTATGCCTAAGGTGGTGTCCAGTGTGGCCCTCAATCAAACCATTCACTTGCCTACCTTTTACCCAAATCCACAGAACAAGAGTGAGAAATTTCTGCATTCTTTAGACATGCACAGGCAGTTATGCTTCTACTTGGACAGAACCAAAGCTTTCAGAAAGACTGAGCAACTTTTAGTGTCATATGCTGCAGGATCACAAGGAAAGGCTATATCAAAACAAGACTATTTCTAAATGGATAGGCCATTGCATCCGTTTCTGCTATTCTCAACATGGCAAATCAGTGCCTAAGGGCATTAGGCCTCATTCCACCAGAGCAGCAGCCACTTCAGCAGCCTTCCTCAGAGGAGTACCAACCAAAGAAATCTTAGAGGCTGCAACTTGGAGTTCAGTGCACACCTTTACAAAACACTACCACTTGCCTCTCTACTCTAAGTCCAGAGAAGACTTCGCCACTGCAGTTCTGCAGGGCCTCATAGCCTCTCGTAATCCTATTTAGCCTAGCCACTCATCCTCAGCTTTGGGATTCAACCCAAGAGTAATGACTGCAACAGTGAAACACGATGAACATAGTACAATTGTGTACCTACCATAAATGTTATTTTTTGTGCATGCATTTCTTATTGCTATATTTTTCGGCCTACCTATTTGGGGCACCTGACATCTGGGGCAAGAAAAACTGAAGAAAATGGCGTAGGCTGCATCTTTTATACCCCTGGCGCACTGATGTCAGGGAAGAGGCGACTGCAACCGACGCCGGACCTAGACTTTGGAATTCTAGCCGACTGCGGGTAGCCTGCCAGCAGGATAACCCAAGAGTAATGACTGCAACAGTGAATACACTCTAACATCTACATTTATGGTAGGTACACAACTGTACTTTAGTCAGCCTTGTCTAATTCTGTGCTTCTCCAAGAGACACTGCTTTACTTTCCATCCTAATCATAATTTGCAGAATGCAATGAGAATTGACTTTAAAACACTGTAGTCAAACAGGAAAGAATATAAGGAATACAAACAAAGAAGTTTATCTTTTTCATGTAGCAGTCTGTTATATGACAGAGGCTGTTTGGGTGAGCTTTCTCAGGCAAGCCCTTTAATGTTTCATTTCCCTTTTAATCAAAATACTAGTCTGTAGCTCTTACCTCGGTTTAATTTAGTGTTATGTGTCTACATGGTAGATCTATGGTCTGTTAGCCTTTTCAGCCATGACCCAAACTCAGGAGTGCAAGCATAGATGGCCAAAAAACAATAATACAAACTATAAAGAAACTAAATATAGGCAGAACATCTGCTGTGCAGAAGACAGATCAGTGTTGTAACAGAAGATAACATACTACACATAGATTGTGTTGAAGACTGTAATAGTATACAGTGAAATAAAAATGTAACTGTACAATTTAAGCAGTAAGTGTGCAAATTTCAGTCTGTGTACAGACAAATGTAATGCATATTGACTTATGAAGTTTGCTTAGTCAACTGTTATGATAGAATGTGCACATGTCTTCTTTGAGTAGGTATTCTGTCAGTGTTTTTGTAAGATTTCCTTTTGCTGCTTTCTTACTTCATTTGAGTGAGGATTCCATCTGGTAGATCTTCTCCCGAAAATGTTTTTCCTCCCATAGTTGTTTTGAAATGAGGCCAGATTACTGAAAAAATGTTTCCTCTTTACAAGGCAGGTTAACTCTCCAAGATGGGCATCAATTTAGCTGTGTTCATTTTAGTTGTAAAGTTCCTAAGAGAAAGGTAAATTATGCTTGGAAATAGAAGCCATTTGAGGCTCTTCATGTGATCACAGTGGTGTGTGTGTTTGCACACGCGTGCATTGGTTAGTAACACCGCATCTGCTTATTTTGTTTACAACTACTTGTGTCCATTGAGTATTGTATAAAACTGAAAGCTAAAATTGGAAGGTTGTGTTCTAGTTTTAGGAGAAGTACAGTTTTTGCTATTGCTATTCAGCAGTAGGAGAAAGGATATGAAAAATCCTGTAATGTAATTCTAGTTGGTCTGTAACTTTACTAATAACATTGTCAGCGTAGGCGGACAATGTTAAGGAATGATCGAGTGAGATACAAGCTAATTGTATTCGGAGACATTAGGTATTATATTGTCCTGAATGTCTTAATGAGCAGGTTTGTTGATTTCTTGTTGTGGAAAATAAAATGACATTAATAATATTTGGGGGTAGGTTAGTAATATGTTGGTGGAGGACCAGAAGAGGTAATTGAAGCTTTTTGTGTGTGTGTGTTTGCAAAGTTGAACATGATGTATGGATTCTATCAGCAGTATATCATCGGCATACATGATAATATCAGGAGAGGGTAGGACGGAAGTAAAGTCATTAATAAACGTAACAAAATCAGGAGAGACCTAAGATTGGAGGCTTGGAGGACTCTCCAGCTTTTAGAATCCCATTTTGTGAGACAGAGTTTAGTATGATCATAAAAGGTTCTATATTGCCTATAGTCTTGAATTCATTTGATTGTGCTGTCTCCAAAATTAAAGTTAGTAATTTGCTAAGTAGTATATTATGGATCTGATGTCTCTTTAGTCCATTCCTCAAATATTGGGTCTCCGATGTGACTCTCTGATCTGTCATCTGCCACTCAACAGATTTTAGGCCAAGGATGGATCCGAGGCTTAGATCAGAGACCCATCAGTTGAGGAAGGATGAAAACAGGCAACAGTGATGCAGAGTTAGGATGAGTACATAACTGTAATTTAACTTTCTCAAGTACTTTGGTATACCCACTGACAAACCAGCGGTAATAAGGCTTCATTAATATTTATGTAAATTGTAAGTAAGGCTGTTGTAGTGCTGAAGGCATTATAAAAGCTATGCTAATGGTCAGAATGTAGACTGTATTTACTTATGTGCTCAAATAACTACTTGCAAGAACAGGGCCTTTGTTTGAAATAAGTATGGCATGAAGTAAAACATTTGTCAAAATGATTGCAAAACAAATTACTCTTTCAGTTCAGGAAAAGATAACTTTCAGTATACTTTGCCCCTTTGAGATCCTGGGGGCATCCTTTAGGTAAAGTAGGATGTGCTGTAATGTCAACTTTATCTTCTCCAAAATTTTTTAATAGCAAGTTTATTTTTTTATATTCCTATTGGGAATTTTTTCATGGGCCAGAGAGAGAACTAAAGTGAAGTTGGCAACTTGTGTGTTAGAAGACTTGTTAGAAGAAGAGGGGAGCTGATAGTCAACATACCCCTAGTGGAAGAAATGTGGCAAGCAAGCAGGGGCCAGCCTTAGGCCAGTTGGACCTATTTGACCAAGTAGGGTCCAGCTCCCACAGGGGCCTCACAGTGGGCTGTGGATTGTTGTCGGCCCACAAGACTTCCTTAAGAGTCACTGCAGCAAAGTGCAAGACATTTTCTTACCTCTAGTTGGTGCTTCACCAATACATTTGAATCTCATCAGTGGAGCAAACTATATTACCTGTCATTTATTGCACTGCCATATAGTGTTAATAATGCAGATTTGTGACACTTTGTATGACTCTGTGATAGCTGCTTATTTTCCCATAGTAGCTAGTTGCTGTTGCCAAGAACTCAATAGGATTTTCAACCCAAAATTGAGGTTGGATTACGCATTTGGTTTTGCACATCACTCCAGTTACTGTTGCAGAAAGTAGCAAGACCACATTTAGTATAAAGACTGAAGTAATACTGTGATGTCCTTCAAGGATGCATCTGCAGTCATAACATATGGGTTCTTTTGCTTCTAATGCTGATACAGAGTATGACTTTTTAATGAATACAGTTATAGAAATTACTTTGAAATAGCCCACCTCAGACAGTATGAAAACACACTAGCAAGCACAAACTAAAAATTTAAGCGATACAGTGATTTGAGGTAACTTCTAATCACCACCACTTATGACAATGATACCAGTTCAGTAGTAGCAGAGAAACATTTACTGCAGATGCAGACAACAGCCAAATGATCCAACAGGAATGAAACAAGGTGTGTATGTTGAGTGGAGGGAGGTAGCGGTGGACAGAGAATGATGCCATAGTTTCAGAGTTAAATATTAAATGGATTGGGGGGACAGACTAATAAGAAACTTAATGGCAGAAAATGGTTGGGCTGGCTTGGGGATGTTTGTAGGAAGGAGTGGTTTGCAAAAAGCTGAACAAATTGTGAGAGTTTTGCATATTTTCTACATCTGTGTGGCTTTGCATATGTTCTGATTTCTTCTCACCTGCCAAAGCATGCAGAAGTTTTCTGTGCATGTGATACTTACTTTTGCTCTTGCAGCCTGTGATGAATGTGATCTGAAAGGATTAACTTTCAGAAGTAGTTTGGTCCACACAGCCTACCTGGACCTTGCAAAAGCCTTCGATACAATACCCCACTCTGGCATTATAGATAAGCTCACCAGCTTAAATGTAAACCCCTATGTCACTAGATGGGTTGCAAACTGGCTCAAGGACAGAACCCACATGGTTAGAATTGCTGGAGCCATGTCAGACTCCAAACCAGTTATACAAGTGGCGTCCCACAAGGCTCAGTCCTGGGACCTCTCTTGTTTGGTATATATTTCTCGGAGGTACAGGCCAACACGGAAGGACTGTGGCTGACCAAGTTCGCAGATGACTGCAAACTGGGCGCCATAATCGACTCTCCAGCCGACACAAGCATCCTCCAAAAGGGCCTCATAGAAACAGACAACTGGTGCTAGAGCCATGGCCTCAAGCTAAACGCCAAAAAGTGTATAGTCATCCCCTTTGGCAAAAACAAAGTGCCCACAAATTACCACATAGGTGGTAATCCATTAAGTACAGGAGAAGTAATTAGGGACCTGGGGACCCAAGTTGATAGCAATCTCTCATTTGACAACCACGTGGCCAAAGTGGTTAGAAAAACATTGTATATAGCCCACCTATTCATGAAGGGATTCACATCTAGATCAGGGGAGGTCATTGTGCCTCTTTACTCATCCCTCATCAGGCCCATAATTGAGTACAATGCCCCTTTTGGGATGTACCTTACCCAGACACCTGCAGCAACTGGAAAGACCCCAAAAGTACCTCACCAAGAGGATCAAAGGGCTCAAACAGATGCCATATGCTGCCCGGTTATAGAAACTCCAGCTCTACTCAGTGGCATACCGCCTGCTCAGAGGCGATCTGTGCCTGATGTATAAAGCCATGTCCAACCCGAAATTAATGGACATGCTGCACCTCAGAAAATCCAAATCCCATCGAGCTACGCGCTCGAGAGACTTGAACCTCAGCACTGAAATAAATAGGACATGCTGGGGGGACTGATTCATAACCCAGAGTCTCCCTTCACTCTGGAATAAAATCCCAGTCCAGGTTAGGCAGAGTCCCTCATTGACTCTCTTCAAGAGGAATCTTGATGAGTGGATGGGAGATCATAGGTTTACCCCGAGTATCACTTCTGTGTCACTGTTAGACAGAGGCACAGTATGCTAACCTCGAAAAAGGGCATAGCAAAATTAATTTAAAATGGGTGGCGAAAGCCAAACACACTCTGGCTAGGCTTATAAATGCCCTAGGGGCAGATAGCCTAGTATGAACCTATGAACCTATAAGTATTATAAATGTGTGAGAAATGCTGTTTCTGAGGAGAGATCCAAGATTAATAATTAAATCATTCTGAGGAAATTCAGCAGTTTTATGACTGTAGGAAGGTAGGAGAATTCGCTAGATAAGAAACTTTAGAGCAGGTACAGGAGGTGATTGTAAATCCATGATGAAAGAAAGTACTACGATAATGTATAAATGAGTTTGGAAAATGTCCATGTTCTTTTTGGCCCAGCCCATCTCTCCACAACCATCAGCCTTACCCCCACACATTCAGTTGTCTGGACCTCTGGCATCCCAGGGCATTGTGTGTGGCAGTAAGAGATGGAGATTGTGAGTTGGACGATTTTACTAGGTTTCATTTGAGCTTATTTCAGAGCAGCATGGTCTGCTTAGTGTTGCGTTTAAAAATATGTAAGCTAAATCAAGACATTATTTTGCTTTAATATGCAGTAATATGCATTTATGATACCTAATTTGAAATGTTATGTCCTGGAGGCCAGAGGGTGGAAGGGGTTTGGGGTGATCAACTAGTTTTTTTCATCAAAATGGTCCAAATTGGGCCCCAGAATTGCGGAGGCTGGCCTTTCAAGCATGCCTAAAGTCCTCTTAAATAAATATGCCATAACGCTGGTGGTGATGAGTTCACAAGTAGAAGTAAAACTTGTTTGTGTGATGTGAACATGAGTAAATATATACTCTCAACATCTTCATAGTAGAGTCAGGCATGAGGATGAGGAAAAAGTAGAGCATTATACAATCCCTACCTCATGGTGTGATGCACCTGTAGTCCCTTGAATAATCCCTGCTCTTTTGTGGTAGAGAGGCAGAGTGCAGTTGTGTAATAGTATATCAAGAGAATTATTTATCTATTGTTTGACATTTCTTTACTAGGAAAGTCTGACTAGGATAATATCCCATTTTTACTAGAAGCCCTGGGAGAATGTTCTACATTGACATAATATGGTTATAGTTAGTTACTCCAATGTGTAATGCAGAAGAATAGCAGATTAACCAAGTAAAACATTCAGCTTCAGTTCAGTGTGAACCTGTACTTGGCGCAGAAATTTAGAGATCTATAACAAGTTGAAAAAAGAGCACTGTCAATAGGTAAAGTATTCACAAGTTACAGTTCATAGAGATGACAACATAAAGTACGCTCTTTGGAACAGAGATGACTAATGTAGCATAGGCAAAAATACATTTGATCTTTGCCTAAGACAGAAATAGATTTTACCAATTCCTTCTCTCTGAATGTAGTCAAAGTATGCAGGTGGTAAGATGGAGGGACTAGTTCATCCTGGGGTAGTGCAGGAGTAGAGTAAGAGTAATCTTTGTAGTCTTTTAGTAGTAGTTTGAAGTTGCGGAAGTTGAGGTAGATCTGATTTGCTAAGAGATAGAATTATGTTTTTTTAGCTGCGGAGTAAGAGTAGAGACTTTGGCCAGAGATTTGTGGTGTTTATATATGCTGAAAAGATGTTGCTCGTTAGATCAAGGTAGTCTGTTAGAGTGACAGGAATGGAGAAAACTGTTTTTTAGGGTTGAGTAGTAGCTGGCAATATGGAGCCATTTCCCACCTGAGGAAAAAGCTTCTTATGTGATATGGAGGAGTTCAAGCAAGTTATTTGATGCACGTAAAGCATAGAATCACTAGCATATTGTATAAGAGAGGTTGGACCTACAGTAGTATAGAGATCATTGATAAAGATGAGGGAACCAAAAATAAAGATTTGGGGTACACTACTGAAAACTTTCTGGTGTGGAGAGTGAGTATTCTACTGTTTTACTGACTGGAGCGTATCAGTGACATAACTATTGTGAACCATAGTAATGAAGAAGGGGGGGAGTAGTCCAAGTTGAGACAATTTATACAGGAGATTAGCATACAAAACTGCATTAAAAGCTTTTTACATGACAAAGAATAAGGGGGAAATTAGTTTGCTCGCGATTCCTGTATTTGTTTATGCTATCAGTGGATGATAGTAGGACACTAGATGTACTGTGTTATTGGGTGGAAGCCATGTTAGGTGGATGTTAAAAGTCTTTCTTGTAGAAGATGGTGGAGGAGTTGCTTATGAATATACCTTTCAAGAATATTTGAGAGAGGTTATAATATTGCAGTAGGCCAAAAGTTAGAGAAGACAGCCAAGATGCCACCATTATCAAGAGGGATAATGTAGGATTTTTTCCATAGTGAGGGTACATAGGATTCAGATGTACTACTGATCTGATATGGATAGAGAGTGGGTATGCTGTGACATTGGCTGCTATATTTAGGTATTCAGGTGCAAGGGTTTCAACTACAGTGAAGCAATATTTTTAAAAAAAGAAACACCTTTATCATTTATGATATAGGCAGCCATACATGTATTTAAATGAAAACGAACCGTATTGACATTTTTTATTGCAAATGTTATACATCACTTATAAGCTATCCAGTCGATGTCCGTTATACATTATAAAGCTCATTCAAAGCCTGCCTTATTTTAAACCTCATTCCTCCTCCAAAACATTATTCAGTGTGTGTTCCCACAATTCACCTTTTTTCTATGTAATTTGCTCCTAACTTTTTCTAAAGATCAGATTTCCAGTTGTTTTATTTCTGTTACTATATTCACTTCTAGTGCATTTGGTTTAGACTTTGATTTCCATTTTCTAGTAATTGCTTTTTTGGGCGCCACCATAATTTAGACTCACCAAGGCCTTACTATGTCTAGGGAATTCCCATTATGTATCATAGCTCAAAAAATTAATTCCTGTAGTTATACCGATTTGCTCACCCAGTATTTCTGATGGAATAGTTTGCAAGGAATTTTTAAAGTCTGCCAACTCCTTGCATTGCCAAAATATGTTCCCAATTAACTCTTTTTTTCCTCATCACACCTCCAGCATTTGCTGTCTATGTGAGGAAAACTTCTTTGGAGTCTACTTGGGGTATAAAAATACCTATGCAAGCACTTCCAAGCAAAGATCAGTGGAGGAAGATTTTTGAGTTTAAGAAGTTTTTTTTTTTTTTTAAATCATTGATGTGGAGACTGGTCCTAAGTGGAAGTTGCTAGCAGTGGATATCGAGGGTAAATTAGGTTCATGTGGGGATGCTGAGGGAGGGAGTAAAGAAACTGGCAGTGTGTGATGTGTATGGAGAATATTGATTTTGGTATAACCTGTTTGCTGAATTACTAGAATTGGGTGTTAAGGAGGTGGTAGAATTACTGGATGGGGATGAAGAGTTTGTAGTTAGGGAGGTAATGCTTTCTGTGAAGTAGGTACTGAAAAAGGTTGCAGTTCGTAGTGCAGTGCTATTATGAGAAAGGTCAGTTCCTTGTTTGAGCCCTAGGTTACATGTTGATGTCCAGAATTTTTTGGGGTCACCTTTGTGTTGAAGTTGTAGATGGCTAAATTGTTTTTAATTTGGGTTAACTTGTTTCTTACCCATATTGCACAATTCTCTATAAAGTTGCAGGTTATGGGAAGTTTTAAGTTTAATTAATTCTTTCCAAGTTATGTTTCTGTTGGGCATTGTATTTTTTTTCTGGGTAGTGAGCCATGGTGCATTGTTAATTTTCAATCTTTTTTTTTTTTTTTTTTTTTTTTTTTTTTTTTGCAGAGTGGGGCATGGCTGTTGATTGCCTTGCTGGGTTGAAGAATTTTTAAGACAGACCAATTAAAAGCTTTCAGTGTATTAATGAAGAGTCTGTATTGAATTTGGAAAGGTTTTCAGCTTTGCTGCGTGATATTTCTTTGGGTATAGACTGGAAGGTGGTTACTGAGTGAGTTTGGATAGGTTCCAGAGGTTGTAAATTTACTAGGGTCAGAGACCAGTATCCAGTGTAGAATTCCACCTTTACTGCAGTTATTAAATCTAGTGAGTTCTGTACAACTATAAAGATGTATGCTAGCTGAGGGGAAAGTCCTGGTTCATGGTTTTGCTGGTAAATATTTATATCTCATAGTATGATTTTTTTTTTCATAAGGTATGTAATTAATTGTCCAGGAGAGGATATCTTCTAAACTTATATTTTTACTAGGTGGGATATAGGCTGTAACAAAACATAGCTGTTTTTTTATTAAACTTTAGCAGTGATGCTAGTATTTTGGAATTTGGGGATGTTGTGTATGAGTGTCCACCAGTGCGGTAAGTGGGGGAATTATATCAATACTACATGGTAATAGCGGCATGAAAAAATGTTTTGAATTTACCATTTAAATCTCTAGTGTGATGTAATAAAGGTAATCATTAGTATTAGTATTAATCAGTAGTATTTTTTTGTGTTTTTTCTACTAGATTTCCTTGTATAAATATATTTTTGGGTTGTAAACATGAAAACTGTTGTGACAGATCTTTACAAAGCACTGATATTTTTTTCTGAGCTGTTAACTTAGTTTTTTATATGCATGTTTGGATATTTACTAGATATTAGACAAAATTATTATATTTAGAGTTGTTTGATTATGTTTATGGATAGATAGCTATATGTTTTTCTTGATTTTTAGTTCTTGTCACAGACCTGATGAGGGCATTAGTTAGCCAAAAGCAATTGTAGTTGAGTCTTTTTTTTATTTTTATCTTTTTATGTACATGTTATGCTTTTCTTAATACCTGACTTTGGAATGTGGGTTGCAGATAGGTAGGTAGTGTTTTCCTTAACTAGGATTTAGTTTGATCTAGTAGTTGTACTTTACTAGTAGAGTAGTAGTGCGGGGGTGGGTACTTGATATTCTTAAATGCACTTTTACATCCCTGTTTATATTGTATGCCATGAGTAGGCTGGTTTAAAATTAAACAATACATATATTTCCACACCTACTTCTAAGTATATTAAAGCTAATATGTTTAACATTCTTAAAATATTTCTGATTTTTTGTTACTGAGGATCACTTGTCTGTGACAAGTAAAGGCTTGTTGCTTTGGAACACTACCTTGGTTTCATGATTTTTGGAAATTATTGTGCCTGAGCTCATCAAAGTTTTAAGACCACTTGTTTTTTATACACTGAATGATGCTATCACACCCCCCCCCCCCATTTTCTTTTTCCCTTTTAGTTGTGGAAGGCATTCTTTTTTTTTTTTCTCTGCTAGGCATGATGTGCTTTTCTGATCTTTTCACATTTCTGTTAGAGGTTAATATGCAGTTTGCCATTTTAAAAGTACTCTGAATGGCTTTACCACTCAGATTTACATTTAATAACACGAGATCCATCACTTGATGCCTTCTTTGGTGGGAGGATTCTGATAAAACCTTTCAGTTGGTGCCATATATGAGGATGCTTACTGTCTTGTGATCTTTTGATTCCCTTCTTTTGGTTTATTCATAACTACAGTTTTATTGTATGCATTCACCTTGCTTGACTGATTTTTGCTTGCAAGTGATATGTGAACCTTTGCTGCTTGTTTGCAAAATCTGTTGCAAAGTTGAAGATGTTGTTGATGTGGTGCAAGCAATCAACATGGTCATGTTACAGCAAGACATAAAGGGAAAAACAGTGCTATATATGATTGACAGTGCTCACCATAAATGTTACTAGGATTATAGGCATGTTAAACATTGTGGACTTTTTAAGAAAACTTTCTTGAAAAGTACACTTTTTTTCTGTATGCCGTTTTCCTTCCCACATGCCAGCTGTCATCCTTTCTCCACCAAGTCTGAGCGTATTTGTTCACTAAAATTGAAAACGTGGCCACTAACTTGGATTAGCTGACAGACGTGAGTCATTTTTCAGGAAGACATGAAAGTTGCTTTACCCCAGCTGTCCTTGCAGCTTGCCCATTGAATGGCTCAGCATTCCACCCCCAACGGACCATTCTGACCAGCAGCCCAGGGACCTACAAGAAGGAGGAGGCCATATCACCATCAGTTCCTTGCAGCTTTAAAGTACATTCAGTAGCTGTCACTCTCCTGCTTCAACAACTCCTCTTATTTGTCCAAGTGGTCTAGAAGGAAGGTGTTAACACTGATAGCTGTGTTTCTTTTATGTCCTAACTCTACCCACATGTGGCTGACATGGAACCCTCCTTCATACAGCTGTACACCTGCGTCTTTTGTATGCATGCTAAAGAATGTAACCATCCCAAGCTTAGAATCAGTAAGCCCACTGGCAGATCTCTGCTTTCCTAAAGGTGATTAGCCAATCAGAACTGTCCTCACTGTTTTTCAGCACTTTAGCTGTTACTTGAATTCTGGAAATCTACGTGATAAGAGCTTTGTTCTCAGTGCCGCTGAGGTTAAATATTATGTTTGGGGAATTTTTAGATCTCTATTTCATCTAGCCTTTAAACATTCATGTTATTTTACAGGTAAATAAACCATTTGGGAAAGTGCAGATCTATACAGCAGACCTAGCTGAGATTCCACGTTGCAACTGTAAGGTTACAGATGAAAACCCTTGTGGGCCAGACTCTGAATGCATTAATCGCATGCTGATGTACGAGTGTCATCCTGCTGTTTGCCCTGCTGGTGAGAAATGTCAAAATCAGTGCTTCACTAAGCGGCAGTATCCGGAAGTGGAGATCTTTCGGACAGAGGATCGGGGATGGGGACTACGTACAAAGGTTGACATCAAGAAGGTAAGGCAGTGCAATGCACTATTCTGTGTAGCCACCTGACAAAATGCTTTTCACTCTGCTTATAGACCTTGCTAGCTTTCGTTCATAGTCCTGTGGTTGACCTTCATCTCTGTGCTTCACTTTTAGGTCAAGAAGTTCATTTTACTTTAGTGAGATGAAAGCAATACAGTTGTGATTACAAATAAGAATAGTTACATTTGGGTGCCTGGGAGGACAGAGCAGATCATGGTCAGGCTTTCTGAGATCTTTGCATCCTCTTTCTCCACATCATTTTCAATTTCCTTTTTACCATGATGCATATAAAGCTGAAGTCTCTCATTGTCTTCTGTGCTTGTCTGCTTTGTGAATTTGTGTTGCCATGAAGATTCCACCCAAGTAAAACACTAGGATTGCCTTGTTGATTTAACCAGAACCAGATCACCAGCAGTGATGTGGAATTTATGAAATTTAGACTGCTGTCACCCTACAGCTTGATATTAAATACATTGGAAATGTATCCAGAATGTTAAGCAACATGTGGCAGCCTTTATGACCCTTCCATATTTCACATCACCTGTTGGCTGCATATAGATGTTTGTTTTATGCCCATATTGCCTTTTGTTTTGCAAATTGTCACTCCCACCCAAGGCATTGTTTTTCATTGTGTAAGTTGCTTATCAAATCAGCCATGATTTGTTCGTTATTTATCTTGAGAGTGTACAATAATAGCATTGACAGGGAAGATTTGAACTACGGTATCCTAGGAGTTGTTTGATGTCTGGCAAGTCATTTTGCCATCAACTGTTGCTCAGCTTCTTGATTTAGGGAGTTATGCATCCTCATTATGTACTACTTTGCATACAGTGTACCAGTAGTGAAAAGACTTTAGCCAAGTCTTTGATGTGCCATCATTTTTGAGTTCACCCAGAATGCATAAATCTGCATTTTCTAGTAAAGTGCTATGGTAGGGAAACGGGTGGAGGTGGTCATCCGTGTAAACAGTAGAGCTTTCTTTTTTCTTCAAAAGTGCATGTTGTCTCTGCTGGATGTGCTGTCATTCTTCTATGCCTGATGATTTGATGCAATTTTAAGAACCCACCATGATGGATCCTAAGTATTTATATTCTTCCTAATCCTCCTCCACTTATAATTTAGCATTTTTTAGCAAAGTCTTGGCATCCTGGATATCCACATGCATTGTGTGATGTAATGTGTTGGCTACGTAAAGATGCTAATCTCTGAACCTCATTCGTTTTTGGAGGGTTTGGTTTGATGAGAACAGCATTAATGAAAGTGATGTTAGGGAAAGCACCAGGCTCATATGAGGTAAGGGTTGATATGATCTAGATGTTGGATGAGTTAAGGGAAAAATGGCTGCAGAGGGTACTCATAGCAGGGTGGAGAAAAAGGTGTACCCCACATGACTGGAGAATAAGCATTCTGGAGCCAGTGTATAAGAACAAAGTGGACATTCACAACTGTGGGCAGTAAAGAGGTATCAAACTCCTGTCACATTGTATGAAAGTTCTGGAGAGGGTGATTGATTAAGTGAATACATAGAGTAATAGAAGGTAAACTGGGAGATGAGCAGTTCAGATTTAAATCTGGTTGTAACACAAAATAACTAATGTTTGCAGTGAGATATATAATTGAGAAGAGCTAGAGATGAGGAAAGAGTCCAACAGGGCATTCCTACACTTGATAAAAATATATAACAAGGTCCCAAGAAAGCTGATTTGGGCAGTCATGCAATGGCTTGAAGTCCCAGAACAACTGGTAGAATTGGTGCAGGCTATGTAGATAGACCCAGCAACCCAAGCATGAACTATGTTTGGACTCACAGTAGGATTGCCAGTGGAGATAGGTACGGATCAGGGTTTAGCTCAAAGTCTGCTGCTATTTATACTGGTGATGGACTGTGTAGATCAGTGTGTGGGATATACCTTTAAGAAGCATTCCAGTCAGTGGGCACATGCATATAAGTACTGAGCATGTGCAAGCAAGAGTGTAATTTTGAGTGAGCAGCCAGAGTGAGGGCATGCATCTATGTAGTCAGATAGTTTAAGTTCAATGTTCCTGCCATTCATCCTGATGTGTTTGCATACAATAAACTACTTAAATGAGCACCCAAGGCCTCATCATTGTCTTTATGCACATAAAGACGACTGACATGGTGTCAGAAGCGGGATCCAGAGTCACAGCCATGAGGCAACCAGTTAAAGTTGGAGTATACAGGAGTGGATCATCCCTACTGCTCAAACGACTCGCAAAACAGGTCAGAAATAAATTTCAGGTACTAAAACTCACTTAAATGATTTCTTCCACTACAAATATAAAATGAAGTACTCAGAATGCTCAAAATGAATTTCTTATTAAAAGAAATGTTCAAAACTGCGACATTGATAAAATTATTCAAAATAATTTCGAAAACGTTTGAAACAATATCTGAATTGCATAAGACGTATAGAAAAGGGAAAAAGACCATATTTTTTTGCTATGTACTAGTTTGCATTAACTGAAGCTATTTAAAATGTCTGAAGTGTGCAAAGTGTTTGCAAGTGTGTGCAGTATTACAGTGCAGTTATTTCACAAATTACAGCAATTTCAAAGCATATTTCGCAGAGTACAGTTTTTCCAAGAGTTTATTGTACATTTGAATATTACAAGTATCTGGTGTGTGTAAATGTTCATACATAATTACAAGGGTCAAGATTTCATTGTGTTTTACTATAGTCTGTGGGCATGGCAGAGGGATTTTGCAGACCCGCACTGCTTGTGTTTGATAACAATATTGCAGAACAGTGGAGAGTGTTTGAGTAGTAATACGATATTTTCATACAGGCTGCTTTTTCTGCAAAGACGCATGTATGACTATACTTTCTGCTTAATTTAGGTAGTTCAGAGGCCATTGAAAGGGAGCGTTCATTTGTGTATGCACCTGCTGTGTTTGCAGAGGAGGGCTGAAAATGCAGGAAGACCCTGAGTGCTTAAAAAATAAATTTAGAGAAATGTGTAACCCCAAAGAATATTACAATGGAAAGGCACTTATTTTATACAAGGGATCAAAAGCCTGGTGAAACTTTTGCAGCATATATAACTGACTTGAGAATTAAAACTAAAATGTGTAGATTTGGTGATTTGAGAGAAAAAGGACAGGCTTGTGTGTGGTATTAACAATGACACAGTGGAAAGATTTTGCTTCAAGACAGTGATTTGACATTAAGGCCATTGAGATTTGTCAGATATACGAGCTTACAGAAAGGCACACAAGTATGCTTATGAATGAGAAAGCAAGCCTTCCAGTACCTTCCACAGCTCATGTAGATAGTATGCAGCATGAGGTTAAGAGATGCAGGCCTAAGGGTGGGGCCCCTTCAGTAAAACCCAGAGCTACTTCAGTAAGGCCCAAGGTGCATGCAGCAAAGCACAGTGGTGACTCAGCAAAACCAATAGCAAACCTCAGTCAACTGTCATAATTGTGATGATAATCATGACCCCAAATGAGAAAAGTGCTCAGCTTTTGGTCAGCAGTGTCATTCTTGCAATAAGTGGAATTATTTCCAAAGGTTTTGTAAATCAAATAAAGCACATTCTTTTATTAAAATAGGGGACACAGAGGAAAGTTTGCTCAATTAGAAAGCTGCAAGACTCCTTTTTATGTTGGCGGTGTGTCTGTGCTTGGTGAAACGGTCAGTGCAGTAGATTTGTGGGCAAAGAATGAAATCTTTTATACTGTTTGGATTAATGGGAGTCCCATAGAGCCTAAAGTAGATACTGGCTCAAAGTGCAGTGTTATGTCAGCAGAAATGTTTGCTAGAGTAAAAGCTGCAGAACAGCTTACTTTGACAAAGTGTGCGAAGCTTGTTGCTTATGGTAGTGAATTCAAACCAAGGGCTCAGTAGTGCTTTCATGTTACTATGTTGGGAACAGCTATGACTTGCAGTTTTACATAGTCAAGAGGCACATGCAGTCATTATTGGGCCTCAGAGACAGTTTGAAAATGGGACTGCTTTAATTTAATGAAGAAGTCTACCGTGTAAGCCTGAATGACGACAGCTCAAATTTCGCCTGACATATTTTTTCTGAGTATGCTGATATTTTTGCAGACAAACTAGGCAGACTACCATTTGTGTACTCTATGAAGTTAGACCCAGAGGTTAGCCCAGTTGTCAGACCAGTATTGAAAGCTCCAGTAACTATGCAGAACAGATTCAAAGCTGAGCTAGACAAAATGGTGCAGCTAGGAGCTATTTATCCAGTAGAAGAACCTACAGAATGGGTATCCTCCATGGTAGTAGCTCATAAGAAAAGCTCAGATGATATCAGAATATGTATTGATCCAAGAGATCTGAACAAAGCATTAAAAAGGCCTCATTATCCAGTACTCACAGTTGAAGATGTTGCTGCTGTCATGCCAGACACCACTGTTTTTCTGTCTTAGCTGCAGAGAGTTAATTTTGGCAAATTTTGCTTGACTGAAATCTTCCTTGTTAACCACATTCGGTACACCATTTGGAATAAATTCTGCCAGTGAGATCTTTGAGTGCAATGGACAAATGTTTTTGGGCTATCCATAATAGTAGATTATCTTGTAGGATGCAATGGTGAAAGCTGAACATGACAGAAACCTCAGGAAAGAGCATGTGAAATTAATCTTAAGCTGAATCCTCAGACGTGCAAGTTCAGGCAGTGAGAAGTTACTGATGTTGGTTGCTTGTTTACCAGTTCAGGCTTACAACCAGATCCTTCAAGGCAAACAGCAATTCGTGAGATGCCAGCTCCAGACAGTGCTCAAGCCCTCCAACGTTTTCTTGGCATGGTCAATTATCTAGGCAAGTTCATCCCAGATTTAAGCCAACTTTCTGCAGCGCTAAGACAGCTGACACGCACACATGTAATTAGGGTTGCCAACTTTTCATGTCAAAAATTCGGGATAGTGCGTGAAAGCAAAATATGTGTAATTTTGGTACCCCCCTCCCTTACCCCACGCAGCCATTCCAGTGTTCCATTACTTGGCTATTTCTCCATTTCTTCCCAGTTGCCATAAACATTGTTCAAAACTCTCAGTGAGCATACTGTTTTCAGCTGTATTTCTACAATAATTACAGATGTTTGGATTTAATTTAAAACTTGTATTTCAAATTTTATAGCACAAACACTGATAGATATTTGCTAAATAAAGTAATACAGTCTCACAATGAAAACAACTTAGCATTAAATCTGCCTTTGAAACTCACATTCACTGAAACAGCATTGAAACCCACATTCAAAGAAAATGCATCTGGACAGTGCTGGATTCACTTTACCTGTGGGCTGTTTTCAAATCATAGACCCCTTACATTCATTTTTAGGACAGTGCAAAAGTTCTTTGGTTCACCTTCCTGATTGTATTAAAGTATAATATGTAATAATTAAATTATATTCCTGTATAGTACAGGACCACTTGTTATACTGCTTTTTAAGTTTGTAATTTTAAACATTTCTTCAGTAAGCAATGCAACAAAACATGAACCAACAATGACAAAACTGCCCAGTTCAGAACAGTTCAACCATAAAAGGCCACTCAAACATCTGTCATTACAATCCACCAATATCGGTCAATATGCACAATCTCTGAAGAAGTAAAAGACAAATGAATAATTCCACATTAAAGAGATGGCAAACAACTTTATATTTCAGTGTTTAATCTACAAATTCAGTGCCTGCTGCCCTTGAAGAAAAGAATACATTGCCTATGCTGCATTAAAAAAATGATAAGCTGGTAATTTTGCAATAGGGACTAGATGGCAAACAGTAAACAGATTCAGAGTTACTAACATGAGATTCCTCAAACAATTATGGTATTATCTTTCAAGACTGTTTTCTATAGTGGTATGTTGCATAACATTTGGGAAGAATCTCTAATGGTTATAGAACTAATCTGGAGCAGTAGATAATTATGAGAAGGTGCCTTACAATAGTGCCATCCTGTCACCTGCTCTGCTTTCAGATTGGGTTTCTAGCTTGAAGTGCATTCTCTGCTTAGTAAACGTGTAAATGGCTCCAAGCTGCAGCCTCACATCTATCCTGACCTTACATATTCTTAAAAGAGGCAACAGAAGTGGTAGCGGTTCTAGTGTAATATGTTTTGGCAGAACCCTATAGTATTTTAATTCAATGTGTTAACAACTCAGGCTGAGTTCGTCACAAATCAGCCTTGTCTTGTAAAAAGACAAATCAGAACATTTTTTATAGTTTTTGTTTTCTCTACAGGATACTTGAGCTGAGTACATCCAGAGTATGTAGTATTTTGTTTGATGATCTGAGGCATTTGGGTGTGACGGGCATGCAACGAAGTTAGAGATCAGGAAGGGGAAAATACTTTTTCATTGCACTGTACGTTGTTACTAGGCTAACAACCATGAGGACCCTTACAAGACTAGCCACGCACTCCAAAGCATTTGGGCCACAAGTATCATGGAGGGGTCATGTTAACAGGAAGGTAGTTAATGATTTTTTAGGGGGGAGGGGTGTTTGGTCTTTAATAAGACAAGTATTAAAAAAAAGTATTAAAAAAAAAAAATTTTATCTTTTTTTATATTATCTGGTTAACTTGCTATGATGTCATGTAACCTTTTATGCCAATTTAATTTTTTATCTGTTTATATTAACTGTTTCACTTGCTACGTTTCTTATGTAACCATTTATGCCTTTTTGTAAAAGTGTATAACTTATGGAGCTTTTCTCCCCGGGCCTCTACTGAAAACGGACATATATCCAGTTGGACTAGCCCAGTCAACAAATGTAAAATAAAAAATAAATAAATAATAAATACTATTTTGTCTTATTTGCTTTCAAATTTAAAGAGGTTACACTAGTAGCAGAACACAATTAATCAGTGAAACAATAGATATTATGTTGGGTGTGATGAGCAGGGGCTACAGGCTTTAATATCTGCACCTTATATGCCAATATTTGAATGCACAATGGAACCAAAATTCTAGGATTTGGCTCCCACTATTGGTGCCTATTAAAACAGAAATTACAGTTGACCTTCAGGGTATATGGTAAATGTGCATTTCTGCTACAGCCAGGTAAGCTCCACAACCCCCCCCCACACACACACACACACACATTTCTCACAACGGGTGGTAAATGGTGACTTTCCAAAACATTGTCCTTCCTTCCTTCCTAGTCTTCAAGATGCCAGGTAATCAAAACTAACAAAACAGCAAAACAAAAGCACACCTTAATGTTTACCTTTAAAATACACCAGTCTTTAAATATTTAAATGGTAGCAATGAGCAATTGTCATAGTAAGGAAAGACACTGCACAGTTTGGAACACTGATAAAATGTATAAACCCTTAAGCTAATAAATAGAGCATCAACCACATAAATTTACATCAGACTAATAACATTCTTTACTTAAAATAAATAAGTTTAAGCATTTTATTTTCAAGTAAATATGCAGACAGTAAAAGGCATACACAAAAACTGAAAAAAAAAATTTAAATAGCAGAAGACTATCAGAAAAAAAAAGTCCAGCATCTAGACTAGAAACCACATGTTTCTTGCTAAATAGTGTGCCCTCACTTCTTCTAGCTGTTAAATCCAAATGGAATTTCTGAGTCCTTACTGGCAGCATAACTCTGACTCCACAAGTATCATTCGCAAGCAAAGCAAAACTCCTGTAGCTCCTCTACTTCTAGACAGCGTTATGCCACAAGAAAAGAAAAAAAAAAAAAACAGTTTTAAGGAAAGAAACTTTAAATGATTAGTCGGTTCCCTGGTAGGCCGCAGCAATACTTGTTTCATTTTATTTAAACCCTAGGAATGCTAAACCTCTTAGAAATTATTTTGCTGTTTCTTCTACAGAAATGCATGGGAACACTAATACACAATCAGAAAACAAACCGTTGAAAGGCACATTTTGACTACTGAATAAAACAAGACCGTCACATGTCCATTTGTGGTCCATCTGTCCACTGCATTGTTGAGATGTCTTCAAAAATTCAAATTCTGCATGTGTGAGGTAAAGACGTAAACAATCGGTCGCATAGACGCAGGAGACTGTTTTTGTCTTCTGCATCTGTGTGTGACCGAACGCAAAGGGTGTTCTTAAAGAACACCCTTAAAAAAAAAAGTACTACTTTAATTAAAAGAAAATTAAATGTCTCTGTATTTTTTCCGGACAGTATGCTGTCCGGTCCATTTTCTGGACAGCTTCCCTTAATTCTGGACAGTCCGGAAGGATTCCAGACGGTTGGCAACCCTAGATGTAATTCAGTCATGATCAGAACAGCACCAAAGAGTATTTGATGTCTTGAAACAGAAAATTGCTAACTCACCAACTTTCAGCCGCTATGATGTTCACAAACCAGTTACTCTTTCCTGCGATGCTTCTAAGTTTGGTCTAGGTACAGTCATTCTTCAAGAGGGTAGACCAGTAGCCTATGCTTCGAAAACTCTTATCCAGACTGAGATGCAATATGCACAGATTGAGAGAGAACTTTTGGCCATTGTGCTTGCATATTAGAAGTTTCATGATTATATTTATGGTCAACCTATCCAGATTGAAGCTCATCACCAACCTTTGGGTCACTATTTTGAGAAAGCCTATGCATACAACTCCAGCTAGATTGCGACTTATGATGCTCAAATTACAGAAGTACAATTTCAATCTTGTTTACACAAAAAGGCAAACTTCTCTGTCTTGCTGAAACCTACCTTATCCAGATCGGTCAGAAAAAAAACTGAACCGCATAACAATGACAAATTTGATTTTGAGATCATAGTGCGAAATTTTTCTTCCACACATCTTGATGAGCTCAGAACTCACACAGCTTCAGATCCAATTTTCCAGAAGCTAAACCACTTTATCAGTTGAGGATTGCCCTCCAAGTACTGTTTACCAGTAGAAGTGCAACAATATTTTCCATACAGAGATGAGATTATGCAGACAATGGCATCATCACGAAAGGTCCTAAAGTGATTGTTCCAAATTCCTTGCAACAAGAGTACATTTAGATTTTGCATTGTGGCCACCCAGGGACTGATTCTACCAAACGAAGGGCGAGAGGTCTAGTATTTTGGTCTTCTTTGATGTTGAGAAAGTACTTTCATATTTTCAGTATGTAATAGTACAAAGCCAGATCAATAGAAAAAAAACACTTCAGTTAAGCCAGATTCCTGAACTACCTTGGTCAACAGTAGCCACGGATATCTTTGAGTGAAATGGTCAACATTACTTGGTGTTAGTAGACCTCTTATTCAGATTGGGTCGAGATTGACTTACTTCCTAACCTCACTTCCAGTACTGTCATTACTAAGTTGCAGAGACTTTTTTCTGTCCTTGGTAGTCCACACAGTTTTATTTCTGATAATGGTGCACAATTTACTAGTCTGCAATTTTTAAATTTGCAGAAGTGTGTGGGACTTTGCTCATATTATGAGTAGTCCTGAATGCCCTTAGTCCAACGGCTTGGCTGAATGTGCAAACAGCTTTTAGAGAAATCCAGACATGACAATACCAATGTTTTTTTAAATTTGTTAAATCTCAGAAATATTCCTTGCGATAATCATCTTGGTTCACCTGCCCAAAGACTTATGTTGAGGCAAACTAGAACCACATTACCAGTCAGCAATAATTTATTTGTTCCATGTGCCAAGAACAACAAAGTTGTAAATTCCCCACTGTTGATTAAGCATTTGTCTCAGAAGTCTTAATATGATAAAACCAGCAAAATGCTCAGTTCATTGAAAAAAAGGGGAGATAGTGAGGATGCAGATGTCATAAGGTTTTGATCACATCGGATTTGTGAAAAGTTTGTGTCAAGAGCCAAGATCATACATTATGGAGTCACAAGGAATGGAATTCAGACAAAATTGGAAGCATTTGTTACCAGTGTCAGAACCAGTGTTACAGCATCTTGCTTGTGACAAAGACTCTAATTCCCAGAGTGACTTGTCCAATGTTCCTTTTCCAAAGGACATTACATCAGCCGTCCCAGTTCCTGAGAATATCCCTGAGAGTCCCCAAGCAGAACATTCCCCAGTGACTATCCCTGTTGCTAAACCCAGTCATGACTATTACGTTACAAGATCAGGTCACATCTTGAAACCTAGTTCCAGGTACATGGCAACCTGGACATGACTTTTGTTTTCTTTATTAGTGTCTATATAATTGCATGCCTATTCCAATGTCATTGTTTATATGAGACGGCTCAGTAAAGAGGGAGATGTAGATCAGGGTGTGTGATATAGCTTTAAGAAGCATTCCAGTCAGTGGGCATGTGTATACAAGTACTGAGCAAGCAAGAGTGCCATTTTGAGTGAACAACCAGAGTGAGAGCATGCATGTATGTAGTCAGTTCGTTTAAGTTAATATTCCTGCCATTCATCCTGATGTTTTTATACAGTAAATTACTTAAACGAACACCCAAGCCTCATTGTCTTCTTAATGCACATAAGACGATCGACAGACTACATTAGCAAACAGGTCAGAGGGAACAGATGATGTAGTGTTACAGGCAGACTCTAAAGAGTAACTTCAAGTGATAGGGGAATGGAATTCAAAGCTGAAAGCCTATAGTATGAAATTGAGTACAGATAAGACGGTTGTGATGCAGGCAAATGGGGTAATTGGAAGAAGCTGAAAATCAAGTTAGAAGGGAAAATAGCGGAAGAGGTCAACAGATTCATGTTTCCGGGGGAAGGGTGGTTGAAGGGAAGGGATGTCTGAATGAGGAGGTCAAAGCTAGAATCAGAGGGGCTTCAGTCATCTGACACAAATTGCCAGGTATAGTACATGGCAGACAAATGCCAAAGAAATTGAAATGTAAGGCATACAAAACTGTGGTGTGACCAATATTGCTGTATGATACAAAAACCTGGGCAGAGTTTCTGGGAAAGGATCTTGAGGCCACACTTGTTAAATGACAGAAATAAGGGAAGTTGAATGTCTATTGAAAATCCAAGGACCTTAATTGCTATCTTTGGAACAGCATAAGTTGAAGTGAAAATAGTGGTAATATGTCATGATTTTGAGATCACCACATTGAAGTTTTTCCCCCATTTGCAAGGTGCATTAACCTCAGAATTAATTTATGTAAGCAGCAGAGCTATAGGAGTATAGCCCCCCACATTGGAAGGGTGAGCTGATGAAGCCACCCAGCAAAATAACATTGAAACACATAACAGCAAGTTTCAGTGTTTGCTGTTTTTGAAATTGAAGTTCAGTTTTTACAGAGTGCAAAGACTCAAAATATTGGGTCTTGCAGTTCCAATAGGAAGTCAGAAAATTTTCTCTTTCTTCAGTGTTGGGGCACTTTGGTATTTTAAGAATAAACAGTGCGAGTAACATGACAGATAGTGCACATGCCTTTGATTCAGGAGGCTGTGGGTTTTAATTCAGCACCAGATAGATGGATTGCAGACACTGCAATGCAGCGTTAAGGTGCTGCACCCGTGAGTGTATCGTCCTTCATATGAGACGTTAAGCCAAAGTTCCATCTGTTCAAGTTGGTGGTATCTCATGTAAAAGATCCCACGGCACCTATCAAAAAGATTAGGGGTACTTTATTTAACACAACTTAAAAAATAGTTTACATGTTTACAAACACATATGTATAAAAAAATGTGTGTATATATTTGTGTGCGTGTATATGCGTTTTATATGTATGTGTGTGTATATATATATATATATATATATATATATATATATATATATATATGTGTATATATATATATATATATATATATATATGTGTGTATATATACACACACACACACACACACACACACACACAACAAACACACACCCCATGTCTATTTTTTTTTCTATTTATCATTTTTCTTGTAACATCCTCATTTTTCTATAAATGACCCCCCACTCTTTTCTTCAGCAACCATAATCAGATTTTTTGCAATATAGCTGCCAAAATCCATTTCCCATTTTAAACAAAATTTCATTCAATCTTTCATTCCAAGTAACACGTATTACATAAAAATAAATGTATTACTCTCTTCACATATTCTCTTTATTTTGTAATATTCATACAGACTCTTATATGCTGTCATTAATATTCTTTAAAAATTTCTTCACACTTCTTCCAGAGTTTCACCAGTCTGTTTCATTTTGAACTAACATGCTTTGTTTCTTCCTCCTCACAAAATACACACACTTTTTCAGCTTTATTTTTATATGGCATATTCCTCTTTACTAATAACTTTACCAGTTTCCTTAGGAAATCCTGACATACTACTATTTTAGTACACCACTTTTCCTAATTTTAATGGCTTTACTCCTGGCAAATTTTCCCATATATTTACATAATGGTATTTTTATCACATTATTAACCACATCCTTCTGTCTTCCTCTAGTTAATTTTTGTTTTTCCATGTTAGTTTTTTTTCTTGATAATGTTCAGTTTCTTCATTTACATATTTTGTCTTTTTCTTATTCTCATTATCTCTCAGATTTGTTTGTACTTAACATTCTCACTGTCAAATTCTCATTCTGTTCCTTTACCCACTTTAATACTCTCTACAAATTTAAGGAAGCAGAGAAAACTATTAAATTTAGTAACCCCAGTCCTCCTTCATTTTCACTCTTGCACAACACGCTTCTTTTCAGTGGGTTTAATCTTGAATCCTATATGAAAGAAAACAGTTGCACAATTTCCTTTTCCTATTTTATGGGCTTGTATAAACATCTAACATATATGCTATTTTTTCCATTAATACTGAATTGACCAGATCATTTGTTTTCCTCTCTTTTTACATTTTCCCATTAATGTTCCGTGCAATTATTATTTTCATGTTAACTACCACATACCACACAGTCTAATATTTGAAGCAGCAGAGTATCTCCTTCATTGCTGGTTGTATATGCAGTGCTGTAATTTGGTAAACATGTTCTCTCAATAAAAAAGGGATGTATAATGTTTGCAACTGTGAACATGTTGGTGTTTGTGTTTATATACATATATATATATATATACATATATATATATATATATATATATACATATATATATATATATACATATATATATATATATATATATATATATATATATATATATATATATATATATATATATATATATATATATATATATATATATATATATATATATATATACATATATATATATATACATATATATATATATATAAATATATATATATATATATATATATATATATATATATATATATATATATATATATATATATAAATGTATGTTTGCCAGTGTCTTAAGTGACAATTCAATAAAGGTGTTAAAATCATTTCTTTCGTTTAACCCATTTGCTCCCGCAATTTTTGACAGAGTTTTCTGAAGGGAATTTTTAAATTCTGCCAACTCATTACACTCCCAAAAAAGAAGTTATGTAATCACCATAACATTAAATCTGTGTTGTCCATTTTCATTCTTTCTCAGTTCTTGGGTTCCGATACAACTCTGACACTTTTTACCAGCTTATGATTTACTGAGAGTTTTCGAGCTCCTCCCTTTCCCATAATGCCTTAGCCCCTAACATACCCTAGATGTTGTTTGCTGGCTCTGAATCTGTAGAGCATTAATAGTGAATACATTATTAAGATAATATGCACAACTTTGGGACTCAAAGAACGAAATTCCTTTAGCATCCTCGATCCTTCCAAAAGACATTAAGGAGGGGGCTGGTGGGAGGATAGTTGATGAGTGAAAATAGACAACACAGATAAAATGTTATGCTGAGTACATAGTTTCTTTATCTGATGTTGTCAATTTTAATTCATTCCTCATCTATTGGGATAGAGTCCCCAGCTACCTAAACCCCAAAAGGACTCTAAGGAGGGATATTCCTGAGCACCACTGAACTAGATCTTCCCCTTCCCGTAGAGACCAGATCCAATTTGTAATGAGCAGTAAAGGTGTGAAGATTAGCCCAAGTTGCGAATGCATAAATATCATCTAGAGAACATCTAGACAAAAAAAGCTGAAGAAGTAGCCATGGATCTCATGGAATGTGCTCTTGGTTGTATTATAAACAAAGATAATACAATCTGTCATCCATTTAGCTAATGTAACTTTAGAGACTGATTTGCCCAAAGTTGAAACTGAAAAGGTTATAAACAGTTTTGTTTTTCTAAGATCTTTTGTTTTATGCAAGTAAAAACTTGACAGTCTGTGAACATCCAATAGGTGTAGCATATACTTTCCTTTATTTGAAAAATTTGGACAGAAAACTGTTTGATTAATAGTTTGATATTGGATTCTGACACCACCTTGGGAAGAAAGGAAGGATTAGTTCTCAAGGATACTTCATCTTTATGAAAAAATAAATAAGGAGGTTTAGAAGACAAGGCCTGTAATTCTGAAACTCTTCTTAAAAGTTACTAAAAAAACAGTTTTCCAGGTCAGAAATGTTGGCTCTGTTTTGGCTGAAGGCTCAGATGGGAACTGTTAGAGCCCGTGTCTCTAACTGGAGGTCTAAGGAGAAAAGTTCTTCTTATAAAAGCTCTACAAAGCTTGTAGGATGCTAGTGATGAATTATTTATCCCTATATGAAAATTTAAGATGGCAGTTAATTGTACTTTAACAGTAGAAGAGCTAGCTCCTTCATTGAAAATTGAGGCTAAGAATTCCAGAACCTTAGATGTAGGAGTGGAAAAAGGATCTTATGCGTCTGTCGTAACCAAGTTACAAATCTTTTCCATTTGTAAAGTTTCCTAGTGGAAGGTTTGTGGGATGATAAAAGGATAAGATGGACAAGACAGGAGAACCTGGACTGTCTATCAATGAAACTGGAGAAACCATGCTGTTAATTTAGGCCTTGAATGTTTGGGGAAATCAAGTTCATCAGGTGAGAGAGAAGGTCTGGAGTGTTTACCTATTATATTCTCGAAAGCCGCCAATGTCGACACAAGAATAGCGAAAGTGCAGAACGTCGAATGGGTAAACTGAAATCTCCGTAAGGGGAGATTTCCATTTACTTCACTGTAGTGCGGTCTCGGAGTTGGTATATTTAAGAAGCGGGGGTGTGGGGTGCAGGGGGGACTTGCCCCCCTACCTACACCCTTTAGATTTTTTTTTTAATTTATTTTTTTCTGAACATTCGAAATTTTAATGGTTCTATCATTAAAGGTCGACCTTTAGTGATTCGAACCATTAAACTTTCGACGTTCTAATATAGACCTGGTTTGGAGTTGGATCCAGAGGCCATGGCAGATGAATAAGATGAGGCCAGAAGAAGGGAAACCATATTTGTCGAGGCCAGTGAGGGTTATTGTGCTCTTCAAACGAGATGCTTTCTGAAGAAATTTGGGGATCAGGGTAACAGAGGATAGGCATAAAGGTGACCAGTGGGCCAATTGTGAAGTAGAGTATCTCTTGATAACTCCCCCATGTGAGGGGATGAGGGCAAAGAACCTGCTGCAGTTGTTGAGTGGGGATGTGAAAAAGTCACAGCATGATTGACCCCATTGATGGAATATTTTCTCTGTTACGTTCGTGTTGAGAGACCACTCATGAGGCATCAGAGTAGACCTGCTCAACTTGTCTGCAGTCATGTTGGACTTCCCTGGAATGTGCTTTGCTATCAGAAATTGATTGGATGAGATCACCCATTGCCACTCTCTCAAGGCTTCTCAACACGGGATAACATTTTATTCCCCTTGTTTGTTGATGTAGAAGACTACTGACATATTGATTGCCTATCTAAATTGCAATAGTCCAGGTGGGAAGAGCATCTTGGAAGGATTGCCACTCTAGGAAGACAACTCTCATTTCCAGGACATTGATAAGCACGTTGGCCTCTTTGGGAAACCATGTGCCTTGGACTGTCCTTCCCAAGAAGTGTTCCCCACTACCACCCAGTCTGGGAGGCATCTGTAGTCACTATGGTCTTGGATTGGGGGAGAACGAAGGGACATTCTTGCACTTAACAAGAGTGTATCCACCATAGAAAATGTTTTTTGCAAGTTATTTTTATCTGACTGGACAGGGGATAGTAAAGAATGGACCACTGAGTTGCTAATGTCCACTGAAGTATTCTCATATGGTACCTTGACAATGATACTAGGATGATTGCCTCTAACATGGACCCCAAAGCATGAAGAATCAGCCTTGCTGAGAGACTTGAATGATCTTTCTCATCTGGAACCGAGTAGCTTGAACTCTTAACCGAGAGCGAAAGATGCTGTTTGTGTAATTATGTTGAATGAAACACCTATGAATTCCAAAGTCTGTGTTGGTTCCAGATGAGACCTGCTGTAATTGATTGAAATGTTTAGGTGAGAGCATAGTTGGAGTATGCTATCATGAGCTTGGATAAGTTGATTTCTGGTCTGAGTGGTGATGTGCCAATTATCTGTCTAGTTATGGAAACACCCATAATCCCCGCAGTCTCAAATGAGCTTGCCACTACTGCTATATACTTGATACCCCTGGGGGCTGTGATGCGACCAAAGGACAGAGCTCTGAACTGGTAATGACTGGCTCCCAGATAGAAGCATAGATATCTTCTGGATTGCATTTTCATTTTGATATGATAGCACATGTCCTGAAAATCTGTCGAGCACATGCAATCATCCTTGAGCAAAAGGGAGAGAATGGACTGAACCATGACCATTCAGAGCTTCGTATATTGAACCAATTAATTTTAAGTTGCTGAAAATCCAAAATTGGTATCCAGTCTCCTGTCTTCATTGGCTTTAAAAACAATATTGAATAAATTCCGAACTCTCTCTAGTCTGTTGGGACCTCTTAGATGATTGTCTTGTAGCAGCTTGTGTATTTCTAATGCTACTGTTTTCCTCTGAATGGGTGGAACATCAGGGATTTTCTTTGAGAACAATGGAAGTGGATGGGAAATGGTATGATATAACCTCTGGATATTACCCTCGACAGCCATGAATCTTTTGTAATTTCTAGCCAGGCTGTCTGGTGCAAAGATAAGCGACCCTCAACTGCTTCTAGAGGAGGACAGTCGGGCTCCCTTTCAGGATCGCTGATGGGATCCATCAAAGAAAAAATCTCTAGATCCTTGGTTTTCTGGATCCCCTCTGTTCCAAAGGTGGCATGTTACTTTAGAGTTCTGGGGATCTTTCTCCATGTGTATCTTGGAAGGGACCCTGGGATATTTTGAACCACATTTTTCGACCGCCTCATTGGTTTCTAGAAAATGTTCATTGAGGGGTCGAAAAACATATGCCCACAGCAAACAATGTTTTAGCTGCTCACAGCTAGCAAGTGTGTCCTCCAATTTGGGGCCAAATAAGGTCCATCAAAGGGAGCATAGACGAAGGATGCTTTGAAGGGTTGGCAAAGTCACACAAGCACATCCACTCTAATGGAAATGCCTGAACCCATTGTCTGTGAGGTACCTTCTGCATGAGAGATAAGCCTCATGGGCAAATTGGAAATGGATTTGAGGGTAGCCAACTGCGAGACAACTGTGCTCTTTACCTCAGAGGATATGGTCCCAGAGAGGGATTTGGAGCTTTTTTTTTTTTTTTTTTTTTAATCAAATCTCTCTGAAGTCTTGTAAAGTATGCTAGATAGTTCAGTGACCAAAGGACAAAGGTCACTGAAGTGTAAACATGCTTCCCAAATCTGTCAATTGCCTTAGACTCCCTGTTGGGTGAATGGACAGAGGAACATTGTTCCCGTAGATCCTCCTTGGTGGCTGCCTCTATGACCATAGCATCAACCGGTACTCCTTTACTCCAGAAAGATCTGTACTTTGGTGGTGCTGAGATCCTGTCTAGTCCTTTGAGGACTGGTTCAGTGATGTTCCTTTCATGCCTGATGAGAGACAAAATCAATAACCTCTTTGATGGATGGAGTCACCCAGGAGGTACGCAAGACAGCACCAAAAGCCTCAAGAAATGCCATCTCCTCTTGAGAAAGGTTGTCGGGAAACCAACCACCTCTTTGCTTTAGGAGCTGCAGAATTTCTCCAAATGAGACATCTTTAGGTGGTTATCTTGGGGACCCTTCTCAAATTCAGTATCTTATGTGATGGACACTTGAGGAGAATCCACGTGCTTCCTTTTTTTGCACTTTTTATTCCTTGGAACCTCTTCAGTGAGGTGTTCTGGAGAGGTGTCAGGAGGTCATTATACCCTGATTGGGTATCCAGACGACTAATTTGGGCTGGCTGTCCTTTTGAGAAGAATGGGTTTTGAGTCTCAAGACATAGAAACGAATGGGCTATGGTGGTCAGAGCTAAAGAAGGTCGAGAAGTTTGAGCTCTAGGGATACAGAATGTTCTCTCCACTACCTCAAATGTAGAGTGCCTCAGAGAAAGAAATTGCCGGCTTCAAAAGAACATGCTTGAAGGCTTCTTCCCTGAAGGCGAAGTACTAAAGGAAGGAGTCAGAGCCAGGCTATCTACCGCTGAGGCTCTTTAGTGGGTGAGATTGCTCTGACAACTTTGGAGTCTACTCCATCTCTCGGATCTGGCACCAAAGCTGTGGCTCTGAGAGTTGGCCAGCTCAGAGGCAGTTGGAGCCAGTGAACTCAGAGATTCTGTTGGAGTCATACACCAGTTTTTTTCAGAAATGATGAGAACAAATCCATAATCTTTGGATCCAGCAACACTGAAACCATAGGTTGGATCAGAGAAGGAGCAAGCGGGTGGGGGGGTTCACTAATCAGCGCCTCTGGGCCCAATGGGGTCAGAGCTGGGAGAACCCTCATTTGTATCTGTGTCAAGAGAAAATTCCTCTTCATTCTGTCCCCATCAGCTTCAGTCAGGCTTTTGGAAGAATGGGTCAAGGATGCTATGGAGGAAGGTCTAGAGTGGTGTTGTTTAGGAGAGTGTTCCAAAAAGGGAGAGGGTAACCAGAATATAATCGGACCTGGAGCCAAGAGTGGCGACTGGATCCGAGGAGACTTTTTTTTTTCTGATCTTCAGATCTGAGGAGCTAGGATCCGAGTTGAGGAAGTGGGTGGCACTGGGGAATGCTTCATATAGTCTTTTTTTCTTTCTCTCTCTGTCTCTGTCTCTCTCTCTCTCTCTCTCTCTCTCTCTCTCTCTCTCTCCAAACTAATGTGAGTTTGAGCCTCAGAAGATTTAGAAGGCAGCAAGTCTGTTAGTATCAGTTTATTTTGCCTGTCAGTAGGAGTCCTATGGTTAAAACCCTTACAAGTAACACAACTGTCATCAGAAATTAATGGGCCTAGACAATAAACACATTTAGCATGTGCATCAGATAAAATAATTTTGTGGCTGCAAGCCGTACATTTCTTGAAACCCAAGGGCATCTCTGCCATACTCACAGAGGAAAGTTCCTGTGTTGCCCATTTCCTTTCTTGGATGGAGGGAGGCTTCTTTGTTCACCAGTGGCAGTGGGGAGTTTAGAGCAGCCTATCTATCCCTGGAGGAGTGTTCCCAGCACAAGAATCTGGTAGTCTGTTGGCCGTTTTGGGCCAATTTCTAGCTCTTTCAAGTCCCCCTGTATAAAACCCGCTGTGGGGCGGCTTTGCGTGATTTTGCGCATAGCGCAGCATCGGGCAGCTCCGCTTAATTGAGTTTAAACCATTCTCGGCTCCACAAAGTCTGCTGTTCACCTTTTCCCTTAGAACTGATCTAGTTCTCATAATAAACACCCTATTCCTACTCTAAAGCCTGGCACTTGCTTACTAAAGCAATTATATAAGTCAGCACTAAAAAAATTGAAAGCACTACACCCTCACAAACTCCCCTTGAGTACCTTGTTCCCCACTGGCCCTTTTTTCAATTATAAAGGAATTCCCAATACTATTCTAGCATGTCCAAAGGTCAGTTGTCAATCTCCTCTCCGGTCCAGCTGGTGAATCTGGGAATCTTGGGGCAATGTTACAACTGGCTCATGTACACAGACAACCCTCTCCTCCTCCCAACAAATTCCAACACATGTGAGAGATGCAACCATATAGCCAAACTGGAGGCTAAGCTCTCTCAACTCAGTACTGGCATAACCAATCAGGAGGAGAAGGAAACCACACTCACTACAATTCCAGTCTCACATAGACCTACCACGACAGCAAACCAAACACATAAACACACAAAAACATACTCGGAGGCTCTAAATAAAAATCTGCCTAAGCAGCAGAGACCTCCAAAGCAGACACCCAAGCAACCGCTACCCCAAAACAAAACACGTGCAACACATAGCTCACAAAGCCAGTGTGCCGAACAGCCACAGCCCTTAAGGCTGAACAACACACCTGATACACTTGTAATAGGTGACTCTATCGTCAGGCACATTGATGTCCCGCTCACCAGGCTGAACAAGGAGAAGGTCGACAAGCCACGATGCTTCGCTAGGGACGGCTTGCACCTGTCACCTGTCACCCCTGGGCTTTCAGATATTGGCAAAGGCTCTTGCCACCCCATAGTGCCTTTTTTAGGCAAGGCTCAAAAGACAAACCCACCTCCATAGGTATCACAAGGAATAAGAAACTGAGAGTAATGCTACTCAACGCCAGAAGTCTAAACCTCAAGATGCACACACTCGAAACTCTCCTTAGCATGGAGAACATCGATATCTTTGCAGTAACAGAAACCTGGTTCAAGGCTCCCGAGAGCACCCCAGCACTACCAGGTTATACCTCATACCATGCTTTTCGGCCCCAAAACTTGGACCGAACCACAAAAGGAGGGGAAGTATCAATATTCGTCAAAGATACCCACACCTCCAGGTTGGTGGCACAGCACGAAGCATCAGAGACTATCCATGTGCAACTAACAGTGGGTAAAACTGCCTTCCAGTTTATAGCCTGCTACAGACCACCCTCCCAAACCCAGAAACCCCACTCTGCCTTCCTGAGAACACTGGAAAATATGAAGGTCTCTCCAAACACCATTATATTGGGTGACTTCAACTACCCAGACATAGACTGGAAGCATTACTCTAGCTCCAACACCCTAGCCCAAAGGTTCCTAGAATTTATAAACTCAAATGCTATGGAACAACTTGTTACCACTCCCACAAGAGGGGAAAACATACTGGACCTGATCCTCACCAACATGGGGGGGGCTCTATGCTTCAGACCAGAAGTGTATCCCTCACTGGTAAGATCAGACCATAAACTAATCTCACTGGATATTCACATCCCGACCCCACCCTCTGCCCAGAAAACCACAGTGAAAAACTTCTGTAAAGCAAATTTCACACTCCTCAAAACCGAGTTGGAATCCTTCAAAGCCCTCGGGCCTGTGGAAAATACTGCCCAGACCGCAGAATCCTTTATAAACACATTCTATGAACACCTTCAGGAATGCATGGATCATACAATCCCAAATAAAAACAAGACCCAATCCTCCAAAGGCAGGTGTCCTGTCTGGTGGACCCCAGCCATAAACAAACTATACAGTAGAAGGAGGAAGCTACTACATGATAGAGCAAAATCCCAAAAAGTGAAGTCAGATGCGGTATTACCAAAAAACTACGGGCACTCATAAAATCGTCTAAGGCCAGCTTCGAGAGAAAAATTGCACAGGACACTAAGGATAATCACAAGGCTTTCTTTAGTTATGCTAGGAACCTGGGTGGGAATTCCCAGATATGCTCAGAATTAGTCCAAAATGACAAGAAATACACCAAACCCACAGACATTGCCAACATCCTAGCTGACAGGTTCAGCGCAAACTCCCCCCCCCCCTTCCCCACCAAAAGGGCAAGTATCTATCCCAGCAGAGTGCTGCCCTCCTGACATCTCAGATGCTCAGGTAAGAGCCACCCTCTCCAAAGCAAAAAACACAGCATCAATGGGACCAGACGGTGTCCCGGGCTGCGTCCTACATGAACTCCAAGAAGGAGCTAAACCCAAACATAAAACTACTGTTCAGTCTCAGCCTTACTACAGGATATGTACCCAAAGAGTGGCGTACAGCAACAGTGGTCCCTCTCCACAAAGGTTGGTGCCTCAACGGATCCTGGAAACTATCGCCCCATAAGCCTGACTAGCTTGGTCTGCAAAGCTATGGAAAGGATCATCATGGACCTCATAAATAAAGATATTGGGGACTTACAGACACTGGATCCTACCCAGGTCTGCTTTGTTAAGGGCAGATCCTGCCTCTTAAACCTGGTCAATTTCTTTGAAACAGTCACCAAGGCCATTGACGAGGGGAAAGTGGTCCACACAGCCTACCTGGACCTCGCAAAAGCCTTCGATACAATACCCCACTCGGGCATTATAGATAAGCTCACCAGCTTAAATGTAAACCCCTATGTCACTAGATGGGTTGCAAACTGGCTCAAGGACAGAACCCACATGGTTAGAATTGCTGGAGCCATGTCCGACTCCAAACCAGTTACAAGTGGCGTCCCACAAGGCTCAGTCCTGGGACCTCTCTTGTTCGGTATATATTTCTCGGGGATACAGGCCAACACGGAAGGACTGTGGCTGACCAAGTTCGCAGATGACTGCAAACTGGGTGCCATAATCGACTCTCCAGCCGACACAAGCATCCTACAAAAGGGCCTCATAGAAACAGACAACTGGTGCCAGAGCCATGGCCTCAGGCTAAACGCCAAAAAGATCCAGAAATCCGAGGGGTGGGGACTATAGAACATATATAGAAGAAAGGGAAACAAAATGGCAAATTAAATTACAAGCAAGTCTAACCCTAGGCTTAAATGAAATTATTTCTATAAAGCCTTTATTAAATAAAAAAGTGGACTTTATGAAATGAAATGACATGGTTTTACATAATTAAATGAAAATGAGAATTGCATTTTTTACATTTAACATGTTTAACAAAAAGATTTTAAAGATTGTTTTAATATGTACTTGCACTTTAAATAAATCCTATCAATTTTTTAATGAGTGACATCACTAATTGAATAAAGTATTTAATGGGGAAATGGGGAATGAATGTAGATTCTGATGAAATCCCTTAATGGAGGGAAGAAAGCACTCAATCGTTTGTAATTGTGAATAAAAACTTTGAAGAAGTGATTTCCAGCCGTGGCAGTGTTTGTTTTCAGGATTACTAGTCAACTTTCCTTGATTGCCATACCAATTATATCCTTGAATTTCTGAGTCTCTGATTTTGTTTTTTTTGCCAGTGGCTCCAATTATAAAGCAAATAATCAAGGGAAAAGAGGACTCCCATGCCTGTTTCCTCAGTTCAGACACAGCTTATCGGAGAGGAACCCTTCCACTTTGATTTTTACATCTGATCCCTCCTGTATCCTGCTAATTAACCTTGTTATTGTATCAAGAAATGCAAATGCTTCCATTACCCTACTCGTAAAATCCCAGTTTACTCTGTCAGTTGCTTTCTCTGCATCAAGACCCAACAGCAATGTTTTCCTACATTCTGCTTCCCCCTGGATCGTTGTCATTTGCCTGTCCTCCACAAATCCACATTGATCCATATCTACCAGTTTGTAGCAACATCTTTGCCATTCTTGTAACTATTCTAGACAAACTGGGAGCTAACATCAGGCGGCACAATGCCAGGGTAGTTCTGTGGGCTGGGCTTGCAAATGCTCCAGGCTCATTAGCCTAGTACACACCTATAAATCTATGAAACACTTTATAATCTGTGGTATGTCATTGCAAGTGTAGACATATTCCTCTGCAATTTATGGGAGAAGTTGAGCTTAAAAAGTAAATAAATAAATGGTGGGTGGTCTTTCCCTTCCTTTGATACCAAAGTGAGGAAATTAAAGTTTTATAAAGGCACCTTCACTGTACTAAAGTCATATTGTAGGGAGAAAGGTTCCCTAAGAGTTAAACTGTAGGAGACGGTGGCGTTTTCCTTTAATGTTCAAAAAAATTTTTTATTTGTTTTTGCCTGTTCTGCTTGGGGCCTCAGCACATTGCTAACTGTCCTAATGTATAAACGTCTGTGTGAAAACACTCAAATGTAGGGTCAAGGTATTTGCCACCCATATGGAGTCCTCTTTCCTCCATAATGTAACAATTTACTGATGCTGCAGACTACATCATCTGCTAGTGTCAAAAAAAAAAAAAATAGAAAGGCAAAAGGACTGACGTTACCAAAAAAAGCTCACTATAGGGAAGTGTAAACCCTACCCAGATCATTGGCTATTTATTTATTTAATTTTACATTTGTTGACTGGGAGTGTCCGACAGAGCAAACGCCCTTTTTCAGTGGAGGCCCGGAGAGAAAAGCTCTATAAATATACAGCAAAGCAAGTGCTGCATACAGTTTATAACAATGTAAGAATATGTAACAATTTTAATACTATGAAACAAAAAGATCATAACAAAAGTGTAGTAATTAATATGTTACAGTTAAATTTGTTGATATGTTGTGTCTTTCGGCTTTTCCCGGTTAGGGGTTGCCACAGCGGAACTCCGGTCCTCTAATGATTGGTAGTTGATTTTTACGTGCTGAATTACCAGCCCTGATGCACAACCTTCAACGAAGGTATGCCCATTCACGCATGTCTCCACACACAAGATGCTCTAGCTCTAGCTGAGAATCGAACCGGACAGCGTCTTACTGTGAGGCGACAACGCAATTTGTTGATATAAGGTTTAGTAAACAGAGTACAGGAAAAAGCTTTGGAAGATGGACAGTTTGCTAGTTGTGGTTCTGTGAGTAGTTTAAAGGTAAAGATTAGGTGGTTACAAAAAATCTTAGGATGTATATTATTCAAGCTAAGACAGTAGTACTGTGAAGGTAGGTAGTGTTCAGGGAGGGTGAGTACATTGGCAGGTCCAGTGATTTTTAAAATAGTCTTTGGTGGCTAACTTAAATTGTTTAGGATGTGTCAGGTTCCTAATTTCTAGTGGGAGTTTGTTCCATGGAATAGAGGGGTTATAGCTATATAAGTTGGACCCTGTCTTCGACTTAGGTTTGTAGATATTTAACAGGTCTTGTGTTGCACTTCGAAGAAGTCTGGTGGGGGAGTAGTGGGAGATGAGGCAGGATAAACTAGGACAGAAGCTAGGCTGATATAAAATGGAGTTTATCATTTGAGTTGCAATTGTAGGAGCAAGTGAGGTAGTTCAAGCCGGTTGAGGTATTTTAGGGGGAGACTGGTGAGATTTATGTGTTTGTTGGGCTGCAAACCTAGCTATCTTGTGATAGGTTGATTCTAATGTGGTAAGTAGGGAGGAGTTGAGATATGTGAATATTTGGGAGCAGTAAGTTAAGCAGGATAGGAGGTAAGCATGGGTAAGAGAGAGCCTAGCTTCGGTGGTGAGGAATTTATTCCTATACAGGAGTCCTAGCTTTTGATGGGTTTTTTGATACAGTTGTTAATGTGAATATCAAATTTTAGTTGGTCATCAGTGGTAATACCAAGCAGTTTTGTGCTGGTTTCAACTTCTATAGGAGTATTGTTGAGGGACCTAATGGAGAAAGATAGTTTAATGTGGTTTGTCGATTTAGGAAGGAAGAGTAGCAATTTTGTTTTCTTATGGTTGAGAATAAGCTGATTATTACTGAGCCACATCTCTACTGAGTTGAAAGACATCTGGGTATTTATTAGAAATTCTGAGGGGGAATTAGAGATAGTGATGACTGTAGAGTCATCTGCATATTAGACAATGCTAGAATGGGGGCAGGAGGAGTGAAGTGAGTTGGTAAAGATGTTAAAAAGTTAAGGTCCAAGAATCAATCCTTGGGGGACACCTGTTCTTACTGAAAGGGGCGTAGAAAGTGCAGAGTCCCATCTCACTGACTGCTGCCTATCAGAGAGATAGCTAGAGAGCCAATTTACTGCATCGTGGAAGAAGTTTAGGTCAGCAAGTTTAAGTAGCAGAGAGTGTGAGGCAGTGTCAGAAGCCTTTGACTGATCAAGGAATAGGCAAGGTATGAGTTTGTGCTTGTCTTTAGCAAGGGTTATGGTGTTAAGAAAGGATAATAGAGCTGTGGTTGTATTATGTTTGGGACAGAAGCCATGCTGTGTTGGAGTGAGCAGATTTTCCTGTAGTTTCCTCCTGTACACAACATATTGGATGGTACTTTTAAAGACATAGCTATACCCCCCGCTTCCTAGAAAACCTAACGTGTTTTACAGAGTGCTTGAATTTTACAAGTACCTCCACAAAAATCTGAAGATTGATGCTTTTGTTTGCACTGAATCCACTAAAATTATACCTAAAGGATCAGTGAGCCAGGAAAGCCAGCAGCCTTGCCCCTCATATTACTCTCTAGCGTCCACACTTTCCCCTCTTGTAACCTCCTTATTTAACACCAAACTTTTCCCTCCCCACTCCCAGACCTGCTATCTCCCTTGAGGAGCTACTGTTGCAGTATATGGTTTGCCCACTAGTTTTCCTAGTTATACCTTCCTTTAACATTTTTCCTATTGTCTTAGGCCATAGCTCACAGGCATCTACTTTCTTTTTCTTGCTTATACTGCAGTCCCACTCTACCCTTCCAAAGTCCCTGTTAATCACTCTACTACTCTTTCCACTATTACTACTGTTAAGTTTCTTATCTCCTTACTTATCTCCACCCAAACCTACCGACAGCAGTTAGCACTCCACTGATTGTTCTCATTCATCTTCTTCCTTCCCCTTGGCTCTACCCACTCAGTTCGCCCTGTGGGCTCACTCCGCTCCCCTACCCCCAATCCCCACCCACCCCCAGCACTCCTACTTTTATACACCTCAGTTACACCCTCATTCCTTACAACCAACCACAAAGCCCAAATCCTTAAAGTGCTAATACCTAGTACACACCACAGTTCTTAAATTAACCACCATTTCCTACCTCCAAATACTTCCACAATGCCATCAATATCTTCTATTTCACACCTGAAGCTTCTGCTCTTATTTTCACTTATACAGTTGTTAACCATACCTTATCTATCTACCTTCTATGAACACCTCAACTACCTAGGATTTCACCACCCCACTAAGTAAACCTCCACACCAACTTTTCCAGTCTCTCAAAACCATAATAGCATACCCTGCACATCTAACTACCTACTAGCAAAATATCACAGACTGACTCGCATCAGCTATAACAACCCAAAAGCAAAGAAATACCAGAACCTAACATGTATACTCCTAAAACTTACATTTAAAGTAAAATACCACTCCTTAATAGATGGAGACATGCATACAAATCCCGGGCCAAATTCTATCAATTCTCCAGAGCTCCATGCCTCAGCTCCCTCAAACACGCAGACCCTCACCAAACCCCTTAACTCACTACTGATTGCCCATCTCAACATTCGGAGTATAAATAGTAAGGTTGCCCACCTACATGCTCTCCTGGATGTTCATTCATTTAACATCCTATGCCTCTCTGAAACTTGGCTAAAACCAGTGACACAAGACAGTGAAGTCATACCACTTGGATACAATATCCTAAGGCTAGAACGTACAGCTAAGAAAGGTGGGGGGGGTAGCTGTCCTTTACAAATCTGAACTACAGGTGATCTCTGTAGACTCCAAACCACCTCTATATAGTAATGCCAATTATATTATTTCCAGGGTTCAGCTCAATAAATGTAAAGCCATCTATATCATCTGTGTCCATCTTCCCCTGGGTAATAATACTAATACCCTTGAAGACATCCTTAGCTGGCTGTCCACTAACTTTTCCCAAGAAATTATAGTTTTCAGTGACTTTAATATCAATTGGAACTGTACCACTGAACAACCTACTTACCCATATTAACCTATATGGTTCTACTCAAACCATTACCTCCCCCACAAGGACCAACAAACCAAACAACAAAGATGGTACTTTAGACTGGATTCTCATTAACAGTCATCACCAGTTATACAAGGTAGGGACCCTCCCTGACGATGTAAGTGACCACTGTCTCATCTTTACAATCAGGCATAATACTTACACTCCTAACTTAACCACCTATAAGACAGTAAGGAGCAACAAAAATTTCAACACTAACATCTTCCAAAGTGACCTGAGGGCATCTGATTGGTCAGCCCTAAAACATCTTCCACTGGAGAAAGCAGTAATACTTTTAACACTAAATTCTTAGCCATTTTAGACTGCCATGCACAAGTACGTACTGTTAGAACTAAGATTAAACCTGCCCCATGGATCTCAAAATTAACCAAACAAAAAATCCTACTTAGAAATAAAGTCTAGGCCAAATGGTGTACTACAAAAAGCCCTGCAGATCATATAAAATTTAGACAGCTAAAAAATGATACAAAAAAAGCCATTTTGTTAGATAAAAGAAACTTTTACTATCAACTCCAGCAAACCCATCAAAACAAACCTCAAAAGTTTTGGGCAGGCATCAATAAACTTTTACACCCTGGTCATTCTGTCACACCAACCCCATCAGGCACTAACCATGATAATCCCAAACAAATTTCCAATACCTTTAACCCTTTCTTTACAGAGACCATCCAATCTCTTGCCAACCAACTATCTCCTGACAGCTTAAGCCTGACTACTGCTATATCCAGCTCACTCTCCTCATTTCACTTTCAGCCTGTTCCTGCATCCCTTGTCTGTACCGTTATTCAGAAACTCAAACCAGCCAATCCCCTCAGCTGATCTACTACCAGCAGAATATTTACAAAAAGCTGCAAAAGCCATAGCAAATCCCATATCCATCCTGATTAATAGAGCTATAACTGAAGGAACCATCCCATCTATCTGGAAAATTTCACATATTATCCCCCTACATAAAGGTGGTAACTCCAATGAGTTATCAAACGGCAGACCCATAGCTGTACTATCACCCCTGGCAAAAATTATGGAAAAATGTGTACATAAACTGCTAAACTACCTTACCCAAAACAACCTGCTAGCTAACTGTTAACAATATTTTAGGCCATTTCACAGCACCACCTCTGCCCTCTTATCCTTCACTGATTGCATCAACAAAAATCATAGTAATAACCTTCTTTTCTCAGCCCTGGTTATTTATCTCTCTAAACCTTTGATATGGTTAACGATCAGCTACTCATAAACATACTTAAAACCCTCTCACTAGACTCACTGGCCATACAATGGTTCCAATCCTGCTTAAACAATAGACAACAGGCTGTACTATGGGATAATAACTTATCCACCCACGTTCCCATTGCCCTTGGTGTCCCTCAAGGCTCTATATTAGGTCCTCTCCTATTTTCTATTTTTATTAATGACCTACATTCAGTAATTCTACAAGCTACCTGTATCCAATATGCAGACGCTTCCACGTTAGTATGCTCAGCCACTTCTCCATCTGATCTGCAGACTTTAACCCAAAAGGTGTTCAATACAGTCGAAAAATGGCTTCTACACTGTTGCCTCATCTTGAACCCAAAAAAACAAAACTCTTACTATTCACTCCAACTCGTAGGGCCTACCCACTTAACTTTACTGTTATATCAAACAATGGTACTATCATATCTCCTGATCCCACTATCAAACTACTAGGGGTATTCATTTATAACCTTAACTTCAACGCTCATATTAATAGTACAATGAAAACAGTCAACAAAAAAACTCTGCTCCCTTTATAGGATCAAACCCTTCCTGACTCCATTAGCTAGGACTACTATCGCCCACACCCATTTAATCTCTACTCTCCTCTATGCCTCCCCTATATTTACTAACTTGTGTACAAATAACCTTGGCAAGCTAGCAATCTCCTATAACAGTATTGCCAGATTTGCCACTGGCTGTGCTTTCAGAACCCATCGCTGTCATAATCTAGAACAACAAGGATGGCTAGAGTTACCAAACCAACTACTATGTAACCAAATAGCAGTTGCACACAAGATCCTGTATCAACCGACTAATACCCCAATACTTACTAACCTTATCACCCCCTTCAGTAATCTTAAGATCCTACGCTCTTCAAACAAACTATTTGTACAACTAAGCAAAACCAACAATATGGCTGGTGACTCCTTGTTCTCTAACACTGTGGGTAAAACCTAGAACCCTAGTGACCCGACCTTGCTTTCCTCAATAACACTTTTTAAAAGCAAACTGAAGCTATACCTCAAAACACATTTGTTATCCCCTTGTACTAACCCTGACTAATTTCCTCACTTATCACTGGGTACATAGTACTCTTTCTATTCCAAGTAGGTGCTCCTCTGTTAACCTTTAAAGCGAGTGTGTTTTCATATATTAACCTCATGCCATTCCTAACATCTTCCTGTATTATTCCCTAAATCATCATATATTAACCTCATGTCATCTCTGACGTCTTCCTGTATTATTCCCTAAATCATTTCATGTATAAAGAATCTTAAACCAGCAATGTAAAGAAATGTAAAGAATTGTTGAAAGATGTACCTGTATTTTTAGAATCAGTCATGTAAAATAACTATTTGTGTTTGTTGGAGTTTTTCTCCCTGGGCCTCTGCTGAAAATGGACATATATCCAGTTGGACCAGCCCAGTGTAAAATAAAAATAAAATAAAAAAATAAAGACATCCCCTGCCTAATGACAGGGAAAGGAGATTAATAGATAGATTTGGGAAGAAAGCCTAAGCCTCTGCCATCCTGGCAATGAGAGCTTTGAATTGTGAATTCTTTGTTAAAGTACCGTGAATCTTTTCAAGAGAAAATGCTAGCTAAGGTAAACTCTATTGCGGATAGAACCTTATCCGGGGATTTCCAGGCGGTAGCCAGATGAGATTTATAAGTCTTCAGACACTCCTAAAATGTGGCTGTGATGCCTTAGATGCTTCTTGCAGAGCAACTGCAGCAGATTCTGGCATCCACAGACATGAATTTCTCAGAACCTGGCCATTGTTGGAATAAGTAAAAGCTGAACTGCTGGATGTTCAGTTGGGCCAGTAATTCGTTTTTGGTCCAACTGAACATGTTTTTTGGTTGTTTGTTTGTTTGTTTAGAAGCTGTAGAGAAAAGGAAAGCAAATTAAAATTGTGAAATAATTTTATCGGTCTCTGACCCCTACGTACAGTAAGAATTACCCTTGTAAACTTTGGTCTTTCCCACTTAGATAAGACTGGTAAAAGACCAAGACAGTCTAGGAGATGAGAGAGAACAATCTCAAAAGGCAAGGGTCTCCAAAGAAACCACCCAGCCGAAAGAACTGCGACAGACAATCCTCTGCTTCACCCTCCCTTACCCTTTCCTGTCCCCTCCAAACCTCTGTGAGGAAAACTTTCTTTCTTAAACCAGTGTAAATTTATCACCAGGGACAAGTGGGTCCTCAGCATCATAGAGGAGGGGTGCAATATTCAGTTCAGAGAAGTGCCACCAACAGAGCAAGAAAGCCTCTTAACCACCTGTCCTCTGGGAGCTACTTCACCAAGGATCCATCCAGCCTGTCCCTCCAGGACAAGAGGAAAACGGCTTCTACTCAAGGATATTTCTAGTCTCAAGAAGAGAGGGCATTTGGAGGCCCATCTTGGACATCTCAAAGCTAAGCAAGTTCCTCAACACCCCAAAATTCAAAATGCTTATATTGCAGAAATTACTGACCATGATCTTCCACGATGGCTCCATGATCACCATAGACCTAAAGGATGTTTGCATCCATGTCCCCATAGCAGGCAGTCACAGGATGTACCTACGATTTGTAGCAACAGGCTCCCATTACCAGATGTCCTGGCTGACTTTACTGCTGTTGTATTCATAACAGACGGGTTGTAGCTCGCTGACCTCTAGCTAGGGTACCAAAGCTTTACCTTCCAAAAGCGTGCATCTGGATGATAACCTTACCTCAGTGGCATAGGGGTATAAAATTGGGTGAATGAGAGATCCTCAGACTGTCTTGCCACCAGCCTGAACACAGGTAATTTTCCCTGTCAGTCTGTGATCTTTAAGTCACTTGGTACTGTAGCTTCAGTTGCCAGATTCAGTTAAGTACCCTGTTTGGGATCCTTTCTTTCTTAACCTTTAACTTTTTTTTAACTGTTAGATATCAACTAGGAGGATTGAAGTACGAGTGTGTAGAGAAATTCCTCATAATCTCTAAAACAGAAAACCTTCCTTCCTCAAGACAAGATTGTTTTCTTGACAGGCTGCCTGATTAATCTGTTTCCAGAGCAGCTCATTGCTGCAAGAGAATTCTTGAGGATACTAAGGTACATGGCATCATGCATTCTCCTGATCCCATTTGCAAAGGTGCATGTGATGAAACCAGTAGTTTTATGAAAAATGTTTGGGAGTGGCACTTCCACCCCCTGGAAACCCTACTTCCCCTGCTTCCATGTCTGCAAAAGGAAATCCTGTGGTGGAAGAACACCTTGCAAAAGAACCCAGGTGCAAATTTCACGTCACCAGTAACAGACAAGATCATTGCCAGTTAAGACAAAAGCTTGGGGGCACCCTCTTGGGTCTCTTGAAGGTAGAGAGCATTTGTCCCCACAGCAGAGAATGTTGCATATAAGTTAAAAGGAATTATTAGCAGTTTACCTGTCCATAAAAGCCTTTCAACATAACTTAAGCCCAGGGACACTGCATGTCTGGACAGACAACACTAGAGTTATGTGGTACAAACACCAGAGTTATGTGGTACATAAAATAGCAAGAGGGAGCTTTGTCTTACCCTCTGTGCAGCCTTGCGAGAAAAATTTGGATACTCGCTCAAAAGACAAAGTTGATCCTTATAGCCTCTTAAATTACAGGCCATAGCAATATCCAAGCAGATTCCTCCCAAGAATCAGTACTGAAACATTGACTACAATAAACATAGTACAGTTGTGCACCAGTTACCATAATTGTAGGTATTCAAGCAGATCAGTGTTGCAGTACATACTCCCACCCTCCAGCCCCTCTTATCTACTGACCACTTGTCTCCCGTTTGCTTGGTGCAGGAGGTAGAGGAGTTGCTTCTGCAGATGGTCCTCTCATCTGCATCATCCCATCTCTGCCTCCTGTATTCTTTCCTCCTCCTCACTGAAATTTAGACAACTAGTGAGGTTGTACTGTCCTC